>NW_026865464.1:0-530204 GCF_026571515.1 Ruditapes philippinarum | reverse complement strand
AATAGTAAAATGTTCATCATCAGATTAAATGGAAAGCCAAATTACCTTTTTGACTAATTAAATTTATGTACGTAACAATTAAATACTCAATTTATATTCAAACTGGTAGAGGTGTTTAATTCTGTCTGATCATTTTAATTTTTCTCAAAAACGAAAATGGACCTGTGGATGTTTTATATATATATATATATATATATATATATATATAATATATATATATATATATATATATATATATATATATATATATATATATATATACAGGCCTCGACATTAGCGGTACGTGGTCCGTTGGTCCGAGACCACTTGATTTTGGCAAGGACCACCTAATTTTAAAACCCACTGGTCCGTCGGACCACTTGAATTTTCTGTTTGATGCAAGGCTCATTTGGGAGAATGGCGATTTGGTCAAAAACATGTTATATAATTTTGTTTAAAATCTATGTCCGATGTATATGGTTCATTAATCTCTGATTAGTTCAAGAAGTTCTAAGTCATCAATAACTTTCATTTAAGTCGCTAAAATTGTGTTTATGCAAGTTAAAAGAGTTAAGAATTTGTGATATAAATTTAGGTACAAAATCCATTCAAATGGTGCTAGTAATTATGCATCGTCTGATAACAACGGCGGAACCATTAACATTTATGTTATGTTACATGTTAATCAACCTTGAGTATCCGATGATGGTAATTATATAATATAGGATAAACTTAAATTTCAGATACTTGAATAACGGCAGCAAACTAAAGGTACTGGAAAAAATACATCTAGTAATTCTATGCTATTTATCTTTATTTTAACTGTTTAAAGATAAGAGATCTGTTTCTTCTCGAGTTAAAATTATTTTAAAAGGTTAAAAATACCCAATGTCAAAAATGAATATCAACCAACAAGGAACAGGGAGGTAACATTCTGTATTATAAATCTGTGAGAAAAATAAGATAAGTTATAGTAAATAATAACGTACGTTGTCATTATTTTAATAATTTAGATAATCCCTTGTTTTCAAAAACAAGGATAAGATAATTTATTAGTTCCATTAAAAATGTTAATCTATAAAAGATGCTATGCTATTATTATGATTATAAGACGTACCACGTATCAGCAATGAATATTTGAATAACAGTAAGAAAATAACAGACACAAATGGTTCACTATTCCCTAACTTGAGTTGAGGGAGAAATCACTTTAATATAAAAGTTAACATAAATAAGAACTCTGTTGTGTTTTTTTTGACTGAAACAAATAACTCTACGATAAAATGCATACCTATATTATATAAGCGAATGCCTCTTCAACAAGCGAGCGTTACTGTGGTAAGTCTTTAACTCTCGTTACTCTTCATACGGAACCATTACAATTTTGTTCTGTGCTTTGCATACAGTTTAGTACTGCAAAAATGAACTGTCAACATCGTCAACGTATGTGCCATCGAGTGTTTCGCCCCGTCACTCTAATATGATGGGGCCGCAGTCGGGATCAAACCACTTTGTGTTAACAGTTAGCACTGGCTCATCTTTAATGAGCCACAACCAACAAGATGCCTTTTCAGCTGTACTACTGACTTCAGGAGCGGATGGCTTGCTTTCTCTGATGGCAGTCAATGCGAAAGTCAAAAAATGTTTCCAGCCACAAGGACTGGGATCCTTAGATTTATTTCCGGCCCTGATGATTTTTTTGCGGCCCGGACTCTGAAAGGTAATTTTTTGTAGGGGTGGGGGAGGGATATTGCCATAATTATAAACAAAAATATTCAGCAAATATGAATTATCAGACTCAACTATAAGATACTATGAAAAAAAAATATACAGAAACATAATAAATAAAACAGTTTTGCATATTTTAGGCAAAAATTTGTTTCAAACTGGCTGAAATTTTATTCGGACTCGAGGACTGACTGTATCGAAATTTATCTCGGCCCTCCTGATTTTTAGTTGGAGAGGTCCGAGGACCGTCAGACTTTCGCACAGACTGTGATGGCCAGTGATTCCTATCTGAGTCAGCATCTTCCACATTAACTTAGCTGGGAAGCCCCTAGTCATAATATGTTACGAATATAAAAGTTGT
The DNA here is from genome assembly GCF_026571515.1 of Ruditapes philippinarum. NCBI lineage: Eukaryota > Metazoa > Mollusca > Bivalvia > Venerida > Veneridae > Ruditapes > Ruditapes philippinarum. The sequence continues at coordinate 528,136 of NW_026865464.1, read as the reverse complement.
TTCACAATCGAAATTCATAAATATATTGAATCTTCTGTTATACGGAATTAGACCGGACAGTATGGAATTTTTAAAATACGGAATTAGACCGGCTAGAATAGAATTTTTACAGTCCAAGCGTTTCTTCGGAAAATCGTTGGTATGATAGTGATCATATTTTACAACATGTGAAAGAATTGGGTAATATATCTGTGTTGTACAAGTTTATCCACCCAAACCCCCATAGGGCAACGCAAACTCATTTAATATAGACGAGAGGAAGCAGACTAAGAAGGGTTATTTTTAATTAGACTCAGTTTTAACAGTTTACCCCACTGGCACCAGAGTCCTAAAATAATCATTAATTAAATAGATGAAATTATACCCACAAAGAAAATCAAAGCAGAGAAGGCGCTGAATTTGTTTGGGTCTCAGAATGTAAGAAAGGTACAGGTTGTGAGATTATATGTATAGTGCCACCAATGCTTTCAAGCGTTTTAATTGGCTATAAGACTAATTGCAACACTGATATTCAATCCAATGTTTATTTGACTTAAACAATTTGAAAAATATGAGTTGCCTTTACTGGGATTTGAACTCCAGACCTCTCGCTTCCTAAGCGAACGCGAAAACCCCTCAGCCACGGTGAATTTATCATAGGAACTCTGGAACAGGACCGCATATTGCGGCGCATAAATCCGAATCCGTACCGGCTTTACATATTGTTTGTCCGACCTTTGAATATCTTTTCATATTATGCGAGCGGGTGTTCTTTAATTATCTAATCTCAATTAAATATAATCTGCTAATTTAAAAATCAGTCAAATTTACGGTATATTGAAAAAAGTAAAGGAGTGACATCCGCCATTTACCAAAACGTTCGGTGTAAGTTATCTTGTCCACTGCATGATTTTTTCCAGACAATATTTTTTGTCACCATTGCTATGAAATAATTCCACTATATAACAAAAGCATAACATAAGATATAAATAACTGCTTCTGTATATATTTTGGGTGAATTTTATAATTTCTAGACATTTAATTTATAAGTCAAAAGTATCGATTTTTTAAAATGTGTATCGATCGGCAAAAAAATATCAACGATACATCGATATTGTCGATATCGATGACAGCTCTAAGTTATCCCCCTTGATATGCTTGATTTTTGTTTTAATTTTTCTAGTAATGAATACGAGATGAGTGCCTAAAATATTTATCTATGGATCATGCTTTAATATTCCTTTTTTCAGTTTGGCAAAATCAGTTGGACCATATAACTAAAGTGTCTGTTTTCTCCATTTTAACAAATCAATACACGAATACGCCCGTTATAATGCCGCCTATACATGTCAACACGTGTAAACAATAAACCGTTAACGTTATATCCGGACGATACCTGATAGTTGACAAAAATAACGGGAACAAAATTCTGAAAAAATAGTAATCAATTGTAGCCAAAGGGGAAAAACTCGTGCCGAAAACGTTGCGGCAAATCGCGGATGTCACTCCTTGTCTTTTTTTATAATACCGTAAAATTTGACCAGTTTTAAAAGAGACAGATTGGGTTCAATTGATAATATATTTTTTGAGTCCATACACTCGGATAATACTAAAAAATATTTAGATGTAGCAGAAACGTTTTTTAAAACCGTTACAAGATCGAAAATATACGCTGCAATCTGCGGTCCCGTTCTCGAGTTCCTATGGAATTTATATGTGAACGGCCTGAAGAAAACCATATTATTCTAAATTAGGACTTGTAACGACTTTAACTGTTGTTTAACACAGATGTAAATAATCCTGGAGCTTACTGTAAACATGTATATTTATAAAGAATCAAAGGGCTGCAAGCTCTGTGGTATTTTCTGATCTTTGCAATCTAAATCATGCTGTATATCTGTATGTATTTTCCTGTATTAGTTTATTTTTATGTACTATAATTCATCTTGCAAGACACCAGAGTTTGATACATACGGAATTTTGTATAACTAGAGTTGCATCAAAAAATCATTTATGTTCATTTTTTATGACAGCCACACTTTATCCTTGCATATCATGGCTACTTCCTTAACAAAGACACTTAAAAAAGAATTAAAAAAAAAAGTTTCCTCGACTGGGATTCAAACTCCAGACCTCTCACTCACTAAGCGAGCGCGTTACCCCTGCACCACGGAGAAGTTATACAAACGATGCCTGAATAAAATCTAGTCATTCTAAATTTAGAACTTCCATTGCATTTCGGGTTTGTAATCCTTATTAATTTCGAGGTATTTTGTTCATGATAAACCTGTTGTTTAAAATTGAAGTAAATAATTTAGCGAAAATCTTCTCGCCCAAACAGTCCGACATGTAGAATCTATATATTCCGCTACTCGGCAGTCAGATTTCTTTGTGAAGTATTGGGTAATCAACATCGCTAGAATCGATATATTCCACTACTCGGTTTGTGTAGTATTCGGTAATTGACATCGCTAAAAATAGTATTTTCATTGATAAAATCATATTCATCCGCGTAATTTGTGATTGTGCATTTATTGACAATTCTATAAGCCAACGCTATTTTTAGCTCGACTTTTTTTTTTTTTGAAAAAAAAGTAGAGGTATTGTTATAGTCAGGTCGGCGTTGCCGTTGCCGTCTCCGTTGCCGTCCGAAAACTTGTACCTGGATCATAACTTTTTTATTTCTTGGTGTATTGTCTTCATACTTGGCCACAACAACCCTTGGGACAAGACCTTTCAGTAGACCACACTAACCTTGACCTTCATCCATAAATGACCTTGACCTTCAAGGTTAAAAGTCCAATTTTTGCTTGTTCATGCTGTTATTGGCTGTTACTTTGTTATTTTTGAATGGATTGTCTTCAAACTTGAACATAATTGCCTTTGAAGGTCAAATTATTGAAATTTTCATTGTTTTGGCAGTAACTGACTGTAACTTTGCTATTTTTGAAGGGATAAACTTCATATTATAACAGAACATTCTTAAGGACCAGACCTTGTTGTTTATCAAACCCAAATTTGCTTGGGCTCTTTAATGACCTTGACTTTGAAGGTTATATTACTGAATTTTCTCAGATTGTGCATTTATTGGTGTGTGTGTATGTATAGTATATGTATTATATATATATATATATATAAATGTGTGTGTGTATATATATACATATATGCAGGTATATATATATATAAATATATATATATATATATGCATGTATATATATATATATAGACATATATAGATATATATATATATCAAATATATATATATATATATATATATAAATATATATATATATATATATACATGTATATAATTGCGTCATGTTTTTCTATTTTTAGAAATTGCGTCATTTTTTCTATTTTTAAAAAATTGCGTCATTGTTGCTATTTTTAGAATTTGCGTTATTTTTTTCTATTTTTTAGAAATTGCGTCATTGTTGCTATTTTTAGAAATTGCGTCATTTTTTCTATTTTTTAGAAATTGCGTCATTTTTTCTATTTTTAGAAATTGCGTCATGTTTTTCTATTTTTAGAAATTGCGTCATTGTTGCTATTTTTAGAATTTGCGTCATTTTTTTCTATTTTTTAGAAATTGCGTCATTGTTGCTATTTTTAGAAATTGCGTCATTTTTTTCTATTTTTAGAAATTGCGTCATTTTTTTTTCTATTTTTAGAAATTGCGTCATTGTTTCTATTTTTAGAAATTGCGTCATGTTTTTCTATTTTTAGAAACTGCGTCATTTTTGTTATATTTTTAGAAATTGCATCATTTTTTCTATTTTTAGAAATTGCGTCATTTTTTCTATTTTTAGAAATTGCGTCATGTTTTTCTATTTTTAGAAATTGTGTCATTTTTTCTATTTTTAGAAATTGCGTCATTGTTGCTATTTTTAGTAATTGCGTCATTTTTTTCTATTTTTAGAAATTGCGTCATTGTTTCTATTTTTAGAAATTGCGTCATTTTTTCTATTTTTAGAAATTGCGTCATTGTTGCTTTTTTTAGAAATTGCGTACTGTTGCTATATTTAGAAATATGCTTAATGTTTCTATTCATATATATACAAAATATATAAACAAAACTAATGTGACAAGACAGACCAACTAAATTTATAAAAAGGAAACATCAATATATGTTCAAACCTTTCTATGTTTGCGTTTAGAAAAAGTAAAAAGTCGAGCGTTGCCCCCGCCCGGCGGTGGCTCTTGTTAAACTTTGAATGCGTTGTAATTTGTTGGATACTTGTAACAAAATAAAAATATTTCTTTCTTTTAAATCACTAGTTTTAAGCTGTTTTGAGAACTACTTGTTGTTAGGTTTGTCATAAAACTTCTGTGTCAGAGATTGAATGTCCGCTTTGTATTTACTTATTTTCGATCAGAAAATACAATAAAACAATATTAGAAATCTTCGACCATTCGGGAATTATTTTGCTTGAAAATTAATGCGCCTGACTTTGACCATCTTTACACAGTGATCTCCCCTGAATTTTTCGGCGTTTGTGTACATATAAAGGGAAGTTACCGCTTCAAAAAAGTGGACTACTTTCGGCATTTGCAATTAACAGCATTAGACTCTGAAATTTCGCTACCATTATTTGTTTGGTCTGACGACCCAAACAAATAAAAAATGAGCAAAAATAAAAACTCACTGATATTCAGATTTCCTTTAAACTTTCAATCTGAGTTTTTAGGAAGTAAATAAGCGTGATTGCTGCCTCATATTGTTTAATATTAATAATAGAAAATTATTATTTACAGGATACTGGTCTGAAATTAATTGGAATGGAAGTTTGTAAAACTGAAGCAGAATAATTTTTGGATGGATATCAAGTGTTATGAGCCTGAGGTTGTTTCTTCAATCATTTTCTGTAAAGTTCACCAAAAAGTTCACCAAAAACTTGGTTAGATTGACAGAAAATTATCCTACATATATGATAAAGACTAACAGCTTCATTGAAAGGTATTTCATTTATAATTATTTACTGTTACCATTACAATGAATAATTACATGTAACTCCCAATGCAAGCACGTTTACTCTGTTTTAATTAGCTTGTCTCAGTGGTTCAAAGAAAAAGTGAGACTTTTATGATTGCTGCGGCATTGTCGTCATGCAAAGATTGTTATGTAGCCCATAAGGCGTTTTTCAAACATTATGAAATTTATTAACATGAAACTTGGAATTCTTGCTTATCATGACGAGGTGCAATTGTCAGACAAGAGGTATAATTCTGAAAGCCATATTTGTGGAGTTATGCCGAAGAGCGTTAACACTGCATGCGGTGGTCTTGTTTAAATACTCATGCACATGTTGCATGGGGAAAAAAACAATAGTTTTTTGTGCCCCCAAAATAGGGGTGGCATTTAAATTTACCCGTCCGTCCATCCGTCCGTCTGTCCCCTTTTTGTGTTGCACATAGCTCAAAAAGTAATTGACCTAGAGTCTTGAAACCTTACAAGAGTGTTGCTCAGCATGTGTTAATGTGCACCTGGGAATTTTCATGTGGATATAGTTATTAGTCCCCTACCGGTTTAACCGGAGGGGACTTTAGGTTTACCCTCCGTCCGTCTGTCTGTCTGTCTGTCTGTCTGTCTGTCTGTCCGTCTGTCTGTCTGTCTGTCAGTCTGTCAGTCCGTCAGTCCGTCCGTCCACAAAACTGGATCCCGCGATAACGCAAAAAGTACTGAAAATATTTTTATGAAACTTGATATATGGATAGATGGCAGTATGGAGATTATGCACGTCTTTTTTTTTTCTTCCTATGTTGAAAATTCTGGTTGCTATGGCAACAAATAGTCTGAAAATATGGCAAATTTAACACATAAACTGGATCCAGTGATAACTCAAAAAGTACTGAAAATATTTTTATGAAACTTGAAATATAGGTAGATGGCAGTCTGGAGGTTATGCACATCTTTTTCTTTTTTTCTTATGTTGAAAATTCTGGTTGCTATGGCAACAAATAGCCTGAATTTCAAGATTTCTGATTTAAATTTTTCAGATTTTTCACTATATGTTCTTTATTTCTTAAGGTGTTTACTTCAAACTTTAAATATAAGTTTCTGGTCATCAACCACATCATATGTGACAAGGTTTATAACTCTAGCACAAAAAATATCAGTATTACCTCCCTTGAACTTAGATTTTTTAGGGGAAAAAATGATGTCTTTTTTAAATAACTTCTTTATTTCCTAATGTATCTACTTCAAACTTCATATATATGTTTCTTATTATCACTCGACATTTTTCAGAAGGTTAAATACTCTAGCAAGACTATTTCCAGAATTATGTCCCCCTTGAACTTAGATTTTTTTCGAGATACTGGTATTTTCACTCCAACTTCTTCATTCCTTATAGGATTTACTTTAAAATCACACATCGTAATAATATGACAAGGTTGTATAAACATAATTTCCTTACTAAGCATGGAAACTTAACACATTACTGTGATATAGACAAACTTATTTTATTATGTTTTGTGGTCGATATTTTCAAATACAGACTTCATCCTCAAATTCATTATAAATGGCAATACACAGGAGTGTATGACAATTAAAGAACTTTTTGAGGGACCGGTAGGGGACTACTGTATTGCCCGCAATACTATCAAATGCTTGTTATTTTTAAAGTTATTTCCCTTGACTTAGTAAAAATTTACAATTTTCAACTTGTGTCGCTTGTAACTAAAAAAGTACTTGACCTAGTGTCATGAAACCTTACAAAAATGTTGCTCAGCATGTGTTGTTGTGCACCTGGGTATTTTTTAGTGTGGATATTTTTAGAGTTATTGCACTTGACTTAGTAAAAATTTACAATTTTCAACTTGTGCACATAACTAAACAAGAAAAATATTACATACATAGTATGTAATATAGGTACGGTTGCATACTACTTTTTGTGAAGACTTTATGTTTGCTGAATTAAAGGTGTAATGTAAAATGAACAAACATGTCATGAGATATTTTATATCTTTAAACATTTTCATGGAATGTAATTAATGTATCACCATATTAAAGTTGCATGCCTTCAGATGAGAAAAATGATTTCAAGGAAATCAAAATATGAAAAGAAAATTCACGGTCAATTGACTGCTTTGAAGCATAATCACAAAATAAAATTACAGGAAATTAAAAACCTTTTCAATACACTAAAGGTAGAATTTCATTGTAAATCATAGTCAAAGATTTGAGATATGATTATTTATTCATATTAACATCATAATTGATTATATATTGATAAAAAAAACCCGACAGACACAGTTTGTAAATATTAATTTATATTTATTACAATAAAATATGAAAAAGGTTTACGCGCAGAGGTTAGCTATAATTAAAATTCCCACGCTAAGTCGCAGTGGTGCTTGGGATAATCACTTGATACTGTAAATGGCAGCTATTTTACGATACGAATCCTCGGACAGTTTCTCCTGCCGAAAAGAAATGAAAAAATACTTGCAATTCAAAGTTTGCTGGCTACATAAAGATTATCGAATTACTCTTTGCACACTTTTTCTCTGCCTGAGTATAATAATATTGACGTGTTTTCATTGGCTTAAACCATCACGTTCATACCAATACACATGAAGTTGTGAACTAATTTCGTGTTCATTAAAATTATTCCGTTAATAGACATATAACAATCTTATTTACAAATGAATTGATAAAACAACAATCCCAGAAGCATTTAAGATAATAACAATATGACATTGTAAAAAAATAAATGCATATAAATTGTAAATTTGTGTATGACAACTCAAACCCCTAAACAAAACATAATAGACTCAACCAAAACAAGCGCCTGCTTCTTCACCTAACTATGTAGTTGCATGACCATGATTAGCAATTTAGCAAACCAAATCTAAGATCTAAACCTATTGAAAAAAAATTCTATGACCACAGCAGATTTCGTACAGAAAAGTATTTGACCTATAGTCATGAAACCTTACAAGAATGTTGTTCAGCATGTGTTGTTGTGCACCTGGGTATTTTCGTGTGGATATTTTTAGTATTTTTTAGAGTTATTGCACATAACTTAAAAAGTTTATGACCTGTAGGCCTGAAAGTTTACAATAATGTTGATCAGCATGTGTACTTATGCACCTTGGGGTTTTCTTGTAGCTTTATTCAGTATTTGTAGTATTTGCCCTTCACTTAATAAAAGATTTTTAGTTTTCAACTTGGGCACATGAAGCCAAAAAAAAATTTGACCTAGAGACATAAGATTGACAAATCTGTGGAGTGTGGGGGCACCTGTGTCCTATGGACATATTTCTAGTTTAATTTTATATTATTTAAGTGAAATTATTCAAGATTGAAAATATATAAGAGACAGACACTGGTACCTGTTACAGTCTTATAACACCCAATTGTGGGTTCTTAAATGGTTCTGATCTGGAAGTAAGCACAGGTAGTGGGAAGAGCCTTCCCTTTAATTTTGGTTGAAAATAATACAGAATTTTTTAAAAGGAGAACATAAAAACTTGATGTAAATTGAATATAAAGAGAAAACTGCATGACTTTTTTTAAAGAGATTTTTAAGTTTCTGTGTATATATATTTGCAGCTAATATACAAAGTAAATTTTTTTTCAGTATAAAAATGGAACCACTGAGGAAGAAACAGAAGCTTGTCCTTGAGGAATGTGAATTATTAATCTCAATAAACAAGAAAGGGGAGTGCAGTTTTGATGTTATGTCAAAAGTTGAAACAGTTTGTAAAGGTCGTAAATTAGATCATTTTGCGTGCAGTGAAAGTGGAGATGGCAGCATTGAAACTGCAGGTTTAGTTGATGATAAAGTTAATGATGATAAAAATGTTGATGATAAAAAAGTTAATGATGATATGGTTGTTGATGATAAAGTTGTTGAAGATAAAAATTTGAATGATGATAAAAATGTTGGTGATAAAGTTGATGATGATAAAGTTGATGATGATGAAGTTGATGATAATAAATCAATGTCTGCGACAAATGATGACAGTGTAGATCAAGATAAGGATAACAGCGATGGAGATAATGGAATCCCTCCAACATCAAAATATGTCTCTCTTGATTGTGAATTTGTTGGAATTATGGGAGACATTAGTGCCTTAGGTGAGAAATACTTTATATAGTTGTTTATTAAAGTGTGATGTTTTACATACAATGTCTGTTGTTTATCAGACAGGAAATTGCATTTGTTTAAATATATATTATATTGACTGACCAGATTGGGTATTGAATTGCAGAGTTCTCTCCCCTTACAGGACAAAAGTTGTATATTTTGTACACATATATGCTAATACATGTAATTAGATAAATATTTATGAATATTCTTATCTTAAACCACCCAGTGTTAGTTAGATGTCAGTGATGTGTAACATAATGTCCTAGTGAACTCTACCAAAGCTGTTCATAGGATGACACAGTCACACTTTGGACAAATTGGCCCTCCACAGGGTCATTTGATATGATATAGAATTACATAGAAATAAACGGGAAAACCTACTTTGCCTAAGAATTATTCAGTTTTCTGTAAAAATAAGTGCTTGTTTTTTACTTTAACGGTCAGGGTCTGAGAATCCGTACTGAAACACAGATATCAAACAAATGATCTGACAATTCTTAGAAACATGTACATAATGAACATACATGTGCAATCTTAAAGTGCACATAATTTTGTATTCTGTTAAATTTTCAAATAATGATAAAAACAATAAATGTGTTATAGTGTATCATTGGTACATATGTATATTCTTATAAAAAGGTGTTAAAAATAATGCTGAATGAATGAACATTTATATGATGAATAAAAATATTTTGTATTAAATATTTTATTACATGTATCTGCTATATAAATATATGTACAATGTAATATTAGATCAGGTATCTCACGTTTGCCAACTAAGTTCTTCAGTGGTTTGTTGTTATGTCTGATTCTAAATACTTTCAACAATGTTTCATACACATAATTATTCATTGTATTACAGACCGTCCATTATATACCAATTCACTTAAAGGGCTCGGCAGATCTGTTATAAATTTTAGACTAAATAACAAGTACATTTTTTTAATATATTAAATTTCAATTTCAGATTTTTCTATTTTATAACAACTTGAATGTTATACCAGCATATTTGAAAGAAATGGTTTTATTAAGAAACCTAATTGTATTAATAATAATATGGACTGGTAAAAAGAAATTACTTGATTTTATTCATTTTAAAAGTGATAATACAACAGAATGTAACATTTCAGGTCGCTGTAGTATTATAGACTATGATGAGAATGTGATCTGTGATATATACGCCTGGCCTGAACAGAAAATCACCACCTACCGAACAAGATACAGTGGTATTACCAAGAAAGATATGAAACGAGCAATACCACTAGAAAGTGCATTGTCCCAGATTTCTAATATCATCAAGGTAAGAATGGTCCTTACTCGCAACACTTCCCGTGGACCATGCTTAACGTCTGAAATGAACTTTTGCCGTTCTTTTAATCTTGACAGAACTATTCACCATATTTAGGGGAAATTAAAAAATAAAATGTACTTGTGAAGAGCAAACAGTGCAGATCAGATCTACCGCCTCCGTGGTTGAGGGGTTAGAGGATGACTTCTAATCCAGTTACCTCTCTGGCGTGGGTTCGATCCCCGGGAGATGCTTTGGTAGTTTAGCACGGAGGAAGGTAGTCTAGTACTGGTGTAACTCTCCAGGAACGATGGTTAGGAAACTACCCGCCTATATGACTGAAATACTGTTGGGAAAAGGTGTAAAATGAAACAAACAAACAAACAAAAGTTCATGATCTATTGACACATCAATGGTCTCATGAGTAGATTCAGTTGGCACTGGAAGGCAGAGGGTTTATATATTAAAGAATGAAAGGTTTTGCTATAACTGAGTGATGTGTGACATAGTGTACAGTATCTGTGTTACTTAACCCTGGCCCAACCTTTACTTTAATCAAGAAATATACATGTCTGAGAACCCTAAAACTATCCTGTATTACGTATCTCCCATTGGGCGTCTGTGACCGAGTGGTTAAGGTTGTTCACTTTCAACCACTTGCCCCTCACTGATAAGGGTTAAAATCCCAACAGGGACTTTTGATTCTTTCATGTGATGAAGCTATCCAGCTAGATTACAGAACATCAGTGGTTCTACTCCGGTGCCAGTTCGTGCCTGAAATAAGGGCAACTGAGATTGTCATGACAACCTTGTCTCAGTTCTCAGCTATTTGTTTCTGTTTAATTTCAGGACAAGATTGTAGTTGGTCATGGTATACACAATGATTTCCGTGTTCTTGGATTTGGTCACCCTCATCACATGACTAGAGACACACAGAAATGTAAACTACTCATTGACAAAGTAAAGCAAGAAAAAGGTGGAGCAGTTTCATTGAAAAATATGGCTAAAAAATTGCTAGGTTGGTAAAGGTTGATAAATCTAAAAAAAAAAATAATGCAAGGAAAGTAGTGAGAAAAAAATATTATTAGATATAGTGCCTGATAAGTTTATAAGGAGAATATTGCTCAATTTAAAAAAAATTGCAAAATAAGCTTTTGAGAAAATATTACTAAAAAATTGCTAGGTAATATTTCTAAAGATATTGTTATTTGAGTTTGTTACAAAAAATACAACATGTAGGTATATCTGTAAGGAAAATGTGTCCAAACGATCACTAGGTATGTCTGTTACAAAAATACAACTTGGTAATTGTTGGTCAAGTCTGTGGGAAATATGGCAGTAATAATGAGTTTATAAACATTATATTGTTTGTCTATCTTTTCAGATAAAGAAATTCAGAAAAATACACATTGTTCTGTGATAGATGCTACTGTCACCATGCAGCTCTTTAAACTTGTAAGAGTGGAATGGGAAACCAAGCTGCTGAAAGATCAGGAAAAGAAATCTAAGCTTCCAGATGATCATGATCAGCCTCCTGGTCACATGGAAGTTTCTATGACAACCGAACAGGGAAAGGAGGTACAGGATGGTACTGAAATAAATGGCGGAATTAAAAAGTACCAGAAGAGGAAAAGAAAAGGGAAAAGTTCTAGAAATCATTTTGGGCAAATTCTTGCTGGTAGTAAAAATATAAATGATTATTTTAAAGATGATATTAACATAATGCAGAATGGTCATAAAAAGATTTCAGAATTTTTGAAAAAAAGATTTTTAGAATCAGGACCTAAAGCAAACACTTTGGATAAATCGGATGAGAGTGCTTCCCTGGGGAATGATGTTGTTGAAAATGGTAATATACATACACTTAGAGATGGGAAAAAGTACGAAACTTTAAATGTATGTACAGCAAATTTGGCTGAGCCAGCAGTGTTAAGAAAAAGAAAGTGTGAGGTTCAGACTTCAAAAGAATTAAATACGAGAAAAAGAGATTGTGGGTTCAAAACTGTAGACAAAGTAAATTTAAAGACCATGTATGACAAGAATATAAAACAATTGTTTCATGATGACTTTTGGAATGATATGAATTCATCAGCTGATACTGATAAGAGTTGTGATGTAGCTTTAAACTGAAATATCCTCTTAAACTCAAGTAATAATATATTAAAAATTGATGACAGGGCCTTCATCTAATTTTGGGGGAAAATAATATTGCTCTTTTGTAAAAGGCATATTTTAAGAATATTTCAGTCTTTCCAGCCAGACTGCCAGGACACATGGAATGTTATGATTGGTGAATTGTGAGAGTCCTGGGCATTTCAGAGTCTATACAAGTAGCAATGACTGGCTATTTTCATTTGCACAGTCCGGTTAGCTTTTAAGGTAGAGCGTTGGACTTATAAGTTTGATTCCTGGACAATGCAGGTCACTTTCATTGTGATTGATTATGAAATCTTTTCTACGGTCATTTGCACTGTACCTCTGCTCTGGCATGTACAGAAATTATCAGTTCCTTGAGAAAGTGAAGGCAACTAGGACTGGTAAACTGCTTGACAGTCTGCCCAGGAACGATGCAGTGGCTAAACTGTGCTGTGGTAAATTCAATGTAGCTTACTGCTGACGCAACCACCATGTTTTCTTTTTACATTTTGGTTCTAAATTCTGACAGCTGTGATTACTGTTGACAACTTTAAAAATTGGTAATTCTTTCTTTTTTTGATAACTTCCTATTATATTAGTATTATTGAATATAACTATCTGGTACTGTTAAGAGTTGAATAGAGAAATATTGGAACTTTGTTATGAATAAAGGTGTTATTTAGTATATTTTGATTTAGTCCTAGTTTTACATAATAGAGAGTTTTAAAATACATTTAGTGTATGTTTACCAATAACGGTGGTCAAATGGTTAAGGCCACTCACTTCTGTGGATTCGAATCCCAACAGGTATTTTGGATTCTTTCATGTGAGGAAGCTATCCAGCCAGCTTACGGAACATCGGTGGTTCTACTCAGGCGCCTGTTCGTGCCTGAATTGATGCACAGAAAGGCACCTTAGGTCTTCCTCCACCATTTAAGCTGGAACATTGCCAAATGACCAACACTCTGTCGTTAAACCTTATTAAACAATAAACAAGCCAATAAAGGTCACCATTTAAATTGTCCATTTGAACATGTAAAGAAGTCAGCTTAATCCTTTTCAGATGACGAATCGTTAAATATAATGAGTGGCCAGGCTGTACAGTTGTTGACTGGGTTTTGCATAGCAAATTATTGAAATTCTGGCAGTTGTTCTTTTGAAAAGTACTGAAGATAACAATTTTGCCCGTGCCATAATGGCAAGGGGGCATGTAATGTTACCCCTGTTCATCCGTTGTGTGTCTGACAGTCTTGTCTGGCGCATATTTCCTTCATACATCAAGGGATTTTAAAACATTTTGGCATAAATCATAAGCATGATGAGACAATGTGTCTTGTGCAAGACCTAAACCTCTAAGGTCAAGGTCACACTTATATGTCCATGGTCAGCAATAGGTCAAAGGTCAGCATTTAGAAAATCTTGTCGGGGCCCATAACTGTGTCATGCATCACGGGATTTTAAAATCGTCGCTAGAAATCGTTGCTTTGAAATAAATTTTAAAATTGGACGATTATGTTATATCGTTCATAAGAATATCATAATTAAACTAAAAAGTCAATGTTATTTAACTAAATGACACAGTACACTAGAAAACTGGAAAATTGAGTCAGAATAGCATATTTATGTTTTTTGCTATATATCAAATTTGATAAATATATCGATAGGGTTCCTTTATTGTAGGTATAAATCCCATATTGGATATAATATCAAAGTTTAATCATTCAAGATTAAACTCTTTTATTTTACATGAATGACACATGTCTTAATCTATCGATCAGTTGTACTGCGTATCAATACGCATGCTCAGTCTGAGAGCTATATTTAGAACACTATATATAAGGAGCTGCGCGAGCCCGCTGCTTCCTTTTCGTTCTGGAACTCTATGAGAAAGGTAGCTGCTGATCATATTTTAAAATTTTTGTTAAAATCTTAATCTAGGTTTTTAATTTTGGATGTTAATTGTAAAATTTTAATGATAATTTTAAACCTTAACTATCGAAGTGCTCTTTATATTTAAATCTTTATAAATCTCGCTTTTGATTGAATTTTAAATAAACGAAAATAGAAAATAACCACGTGGCCCTATTTATCCGAAAGGGACAATGCAGTTACAAGTATTTCAAATTATAGATAGTTAAAAAATAAGAAACGTTAACCATTGAATTGCTCTTTATATGTATATTTTTGTAAATCTTGCTTTTGATTGAATTTTAAATAAACGAAAAAAGAAAATAACCACGTGGGTCTATATGTATCCGAAACGCAGTACTGTTATAACTATCTATCCTAATTTATCCTATTAACCAAATGCAGTTATAACTATTCCAAATTATCAATAGTAGGTCTATAAACATATATAAACATGGCAAGCTTTTTAGGTTGTTTGTAATAAGACATTTTGTTGTTTTTCTTGATCAAAATGCCCAAACGACGTGCGGACGAAACTGAGAGACTGGCCAGTGCTGTAAATGAGAAAAGACGATAGCACAGAGGACAACTGGCTCGAATCCGAATCAACGTCAAGAAGTTGTTCAAACTCATGACTTTTCCCCAACTTCAGGTGAAGTAAACTTTCAATCTAACATTATTTTGTCTACCCAAGTTTCTCACTCTATTAAAGAGACAATACGGTGTAATAGTTAAATATAACTACAACATCTTTTTCCTATAATTAAACCAGATTCTGCAGGAAAACAAAAAAATCATTTTGAAAATGGAGAGCTGATCCTATATCTTTTCATATATTCCATACTATAATTATCGCTGTACATATTCTAAAGCATCCTATCTGCTACAATATATGGTAAACATACGACAGGCAGCAACCAGGCATATTGGTTGAGCCGCCTACGACTCGAGCTTTAGACTGACAAAATGATGATGTTAGCCACGAAACCAATTCAATCGGTTGGTTTTTCGATTACCCCCCCCCCCCCCCCCCTCATTCTCGAAAATTATTTTCTTGTAATAATAAGGGCTTTTGCGTCTATACAAGATCTTTTGCACATAAGTGTATAAAATAGTAAGCAGATACGACACTGAATATGCTTCTTCGAACGATATTTAATAGAAGGCCTAATCGTTTTCAGTCCCAGCAACTCCCCCACTGTTCCTGTAACAAGGTTCTTCTCCTTGACCAGAATATTTAAGGGGCCTAGGTTCAACGTCAATTAATATAAGTTGACAGGTTACAATAAAAACGATGCTTGTTTTTTGGTTTTTTAATTAATCACTGGTTTAAATTAAATTATACTGATCCAAGCGCACCAATCCAGCAGTTTTAAATAACAATTATATGAGGACAAACATTTGGCTGGATTGTCGGACCATACAAATAACCACTTATTTCCAATTTTCAAATTAATGCTGCTTGGCTCGTTCCAAAAGTCACGGGTGCCCAATTTGTTATTTTCACCAAGTAACAGCTTAAATGAATTTATCGTACCAGTCTATTAGCATGTCAAATATGCACAATTCGACGGAGCATCATTGGTTCAACGTATAGGAAAATATGTCTGTTGCAAAACTGAAAAAAAAATCAGCTTTTAACTTGTGTCCTTTTAAATAATATGGCCAGGTGACTTAAATCTGACTTACCTGGTACATTGTATTACCTGGTTTAAAAAAAATAAATAAATAAATAAATAAATGTTACCTCAGGGTTCCGCCTACCCCTGTTTCATTTTAAAAAATTTGTTTCTTTCTTAGATTGCCTTGTTAAAAAATGATTTTTTATGGCAAACGTTAGTTTTTGAATCCTGTTTAGATATTTAACGTATTCAAACACGTATGTTTAGACCTTGGGGTATCTCGATCTGCGCAGATCTATTAAAAACTATCGATTACTCGGGGGTTGAAATAATTTATGCGGAGAAATCAAACCATTCATGTACCCGCATACAAGCCATAGACGAGCTTTGCGGTTTATATCTTCAAAATGTATACCTTTGAAGGAAATTCAGTCTAAAGCATGATTACTTAACTTTATCACAAAGGCTATTCCTATTGGCAGAGCTTTCTTGTGAAGATTTTATGATTCTATGTCTAAGATTAAAAAATATTTTTATTTTATGCATGTAAAGGGAAATGCGCGAATGCGCCATGACCTGGCTCGTAATTATTTCTTACTGAATCTAATGGACTCGCAATATTACATGGTAAGAATTGGTCAGAGAATACATTTATTGAACCCTACACCGATGCGTCCGGTAGCAGTTATTTAGGTTGTGACTGCTACTTTAAATGTCAGTGGTGTGCCTTTAAGTGGCCAGCTTAATGGGAGGAGCTTATTTTTAAGGACATCACATATCTTGAACTCGTGCTATTTTTCTAGCACTCCAGTTATGGGGCAATGAAATGAAAAACAAAAAGGTTATGTTTCCGTCTTCTAATAAAATATTCGTAATCAATATAACACTGCCATATTCTCAAACTTTTGAAGTATAATTGGCGTATTACCAGATAGCGAAATATAGCTTTCATGTCCTTGTAACAGTACGCTTATAAGACTATAAATAGCTACACATCTGATATAACGTATGTCAATAAGCTTGCAGATATGGTTGAAAACATACGCGCACGCACGCACGCATACACACACAAAAGAAAAAATATTAAGGTTAAACGTATGCTTGAAGGTCTAAAACGGACAAGAGGGTCTAATGACACGTCAGCCTGTAACATAACATAAAAAAAGTTAATTTCAGCTTTACAAAGTTTCTGTCGCTTTCTGTAGGAATACATGTTATTTGAAGCTGCATTTTCACTCGCGTATATTTGTACTTCTTAGAGTAAGTGAATCACTTGGCGGAACAAGAGGTCATCAAATCATTTCCTGTCAACACATGACATTATCATGGGTTCGAAACATGAAACATTTGAAAACTGACCAAAGAGGTCAAGGGGCTTCTCTCGATATCGAAATTAATAATAATAATAATAATAATTATGATAATGATAATAATAATAAACTGCTACAAGTTTTGTTATGATAATATTCACTCTTATCTGAACTATTGCCAACATAATGATGACCCCCTTTTTTCCATTTTGATGGGTCTCCTCTGACGTCTTACCAGTTCATTGTTGTTTTCAAAAAAACTGTTAAAATTCATTGGTCTGCATAACAACAGGATAGGATGAGCTTTAGGAATGTATAGAGTTGGATGTCTTATAAATACTATCAAAACACATGGTAGGTGGAGGTCTGATACCTATAAGTCATATATATATTCGTTAATTTCAGACAATATTATGCAAAGTATCTCTATGGGTTTTCCTAAAGCCGATGCCGGATCATTTAATCGCCTTTGTGGCCTGTAATTCTTTAAAATGACATTAAATAAGTAGTTCATAATATAGAATTCTTCTCGCTAGTTCCTCTCTGTTTGCATTTTAAGATGTCTTTGTGCGACATTATTTTTCGTGTTATCTAATGTGTCTTATAATAGTTGAGTCGCGGAGCTTAATTAGTCAAGTGATAGCAGTTACACTTATTTTTCTAAATTATAAAGATATTGTGAAGGATCTGCCAAATGCCAAATGATAAAGATAAAGTTGTGTGATGAAATGATAAAGATAAAGTTGTGTGATGAAATGATAAAGATAAAGTTGTGTGATGAATTGATAAAGATAAAGTTGTGTGATGAAATGATAAAGATAAAGTTGTGTGATGAAATGATAAAGATAATGATGAACTAATAAAGATAATGTAGAAGTAATAAATGCCAAAGGATAAAGATAAAGTTGTGTGATGAAATGATAAAGACAATGATGAATGTTGATTAGAACATCAGAATGTTTGTGTTGTTACGATAATTATTTCTGATTAATGATTATTTGATAAAAGATAATGATGAAATGATGGTGATATCATCAGAATGTTTGTGTTGTTATGAAAATGAGTTCAGAATTATAATGATAATACTATAAAGATAATGATGATGATAACATCATAATGTTTGTGTTGTTATAAAAATGATTTCAGAATAATAATGATAATTTGTTGAGATAATGATGATATGATGATAACGACTAAATGATGATAGTCGTCGCTGTGTGATAATGATAGTTTGATAAATATAATGATGAAATGATAATATGATTTAAGAATGATAATGGTAATTTGACAAAGATAATGATAATAATAATACCAGATCGATTCGATGGTATACATATTTATGTATTATTTATGTCATAATTGGTGAGGTGATATTTGCTATAAGTCTAACAAACGCAATGTCAATTATAATGTTGTTATTGGTCGGCGATCCGCTTTTGGCAACTTAAATGTAACATTTGCTATCACAGTATAGGTAGACCGCTGGCGGATACCTTTACCTTAATATTGACGATTAAGCTCCAAATTTCCAAGTCTCTTTAAGGTATTGATAATTGGTTCCTTCTCTATACTGGTTCCTTCATTTTAAGCGGTGCATATCAGAGACTGTGTTCAACACCAGACGGTGTTAGGAAAACTATTGCTGGGAACATATGGGTGGTATGAATATCGAGGATCTCGAACAAAGTATAGCCTACTTAACTTCCTTTAAGCAGAATGAACCCAAACCTGTATTCGTATTCATTGTGGAGGCAAGGATATAGGCCTTAAAACATCTGCGGCTATTATTGCGGATCTCAAAATAATCATAGATATTATCAGAAGTAAGTTTCCATATACAAAACTAATTTGGTCACATAATTTACCATGGCGATCATGGCGTTATATCACGCTGACCGAGCAAGAAAACGTATAAAACAGCTCTATAGTCACCTATGTAATAAATGGCGGGGTCACTACCTAAAATACCGGTATATAAACTCTAGCCCCAATGTTCTTTAGGTACGACGATACACACTTGTCTCCCAGTAGCTATAATATACAGTAGAATCCCTCCTTAAGACCACCCCGGAATTAAGACCACTCCGCTATTAAGACCATTTTTTAAAAGAATGGAATGTTCTGTTCTTTATATCAATGGTTACATGATCCAGAATTAAGACTACCCCGCTTATCCACTTTTAAGACCACCAGATTCGGTCCTAATTCATTGTTTTATTCTTAATTTGACCTCGCTATTTAGACCACTGATATTAAAGTCAGCACCTACCTAGATCTTAAATTTGTTGTCATCGTCTGCTTGAATGCTCTTATGTATGACCTGATGCTAAATAATATTTCCGAGACCATTTATTCATTCAGCCTATCTTCCCGATGTGATTTAGTGACGTAAAGACAGATTTGTCACTTTTATCAGTATTTGTTGTTAGTTATTCCTAAACAATTTATATATAAATCAGGTTTCAATATTAACTTCTAGAGTTTTCAACGTGGCTGGGTTTAGTCGTTATGTTAAACCGCTTTGGCGGAAGGTACTCTCATTCTTCGAGTCCCTTTTTGGCTGAAATTTAACATAACGTTTTTTCTATTTGCGACCGTTGTCGGAGCAAATATGATGTGTATTTAAAGTTCCTAAATTGCTTTTATTATTTATACCCAGTCATGATGGAAATTATTCGCCAAAAGAAATAAAAAAGTTATTACAAAATAATGTTGTATTTTCTTCTTGTATAAGACTGATTTGCGATGTACAATGGCCTCTCGGGTTTGAACCAGCAACCTTCATCCAGAACACTCTTTATTATGCATTCATTGGAAAATAATATCAAAGTTTAATCATTCAAGATTAAACTCTTTTATTTTACATGAATGACACATGTCTTAATCTATCGATCAGTTGTACTGCGTATCAATACGCATGCTCAGTCTGAGAGCTATATTTAGAACACTATATATAAGGAGCTGCGCGAGCCCGCTGCTTCCTTTTCGTTCTGGAACTCTATGAGAAAGGTAGCTGCTGATCATATTTTAAAATTTTTGTTAAAATCTTAATCTAGGTTTTTAATTTCCCGCCCTCCGCAACCCTTTTTTTCTGCTGTGCTTGTTTTACATTTCAGGAGTCAGCTATCACAACGGTTCGTCATGATTGGGACACATGTTTTATGCTGGGCGACGGAGTACCTAAATAACAGTCAATTGCTAATCGAATAGACATTAGTCAATTGCTTGATGCAACCGTTGTCGGTGCTCTTGCAACACTATGATATGATTCAAAGGACATCAAAAATGTTTGTGTAATTATCGGACATACATAACACGTGAAACCGTTGTCGGTGCATTTTAATTGTGTTAATTTTGCAAAATTTCATATTTGACTACTCCTCTCAGCTGAAATTTAACATAACGTTTTTTCTATTTGCGACCGTTGTCGGAGCAAATATGATGTGTATTTAAAGTTCCTAAATTGCTTTTATACCCAGTCATGATGGAAATTATTCGCCAAAAGAAATAAAAAAGTTATTACAAAATAATGTTGTATTTTCTTCTTGTATAAGACTGAATTGCGATGTACAATGGCCTCTCGGGTTTGAACCAGCAACCTTCATCCAGAACACTCTTTATTATGCATTCATTGGAAAATAATTGATGTCAAGATACTAGCAGAAAGAAACGTCAGTTGTTGTTTCTGCGCGAAGAAAATCTTCGTGTCTATCTATTCCCTTTAGGACACCATTTTCATTGGTTCTATTAAGTGCCTGAACATAATGCACGAAAGAACATCTGAGGTGTTACTCCATCAGGAAAGCTGAAAAGGCGCCATATGTTATATACTGCATTGGTGCCAAGTAAAACCAAACAACCCTCCCCTCTCCCGCAAAAAAAGAAAAGAAAAAAAAACAAAAACAGATCGGTCATAGAATACAGTCAAACATTGATATACCAGTATTATGGAATTCTGTTTTATTACCTGCATGTTTTGTTAAAAAGATGTTGTCACAACAAGAATATATCACTTTTATGAATCATATTCATTCTTTTTAAAAATCATAAAGTTTAAACTTTTCTTATTCTTTGACATGTAAAAAATGGTGTTTTTTTTCCAGTCTGACGTGGAAAACATGACGGCTGTATGTGTCATCTTATTCAAGAGCCATCTGCAAAGACATAAAAGTTGTGCAAATTAAGGTCTTTTGTTATGAACGCAATTGCACAGAAATCACTAATTTCCTTGTTACCTCTGCATTGCTCAAAACAAAAATACTGTTCATATTATTTACAATGTCTTTGCAAATGGCCCCCGAGGAAAAGATACACAGCCATCCGCCTTGTCTGTCTCGTCAGACTGGGGAAAAAAAACAACATTCTATACACTTTTTCAAAATACATGTATATAACTGAACAGAGATATTTAGAAGAGCAAGGTTTAACAACAGTCAATGAGAAAACAGTCAATAATGAGATGATTGTGACAAAGCATTTTACAAGCCCACACTATCGAATCTACTAATTTGTTTTTTTTTACATTTTTGTTAGTTTTATTGCAAATATTTTCACATTCAGCGCTACTCTCCATCTATCATGTCTCATATCGTAATAAACATTTCTACATCGCAGAAATGATAAGTTGAATGGAAAATTTTAAACAAGTATACTAAACTTTTCAACTGATAAATACTATGTTTATTGTGAAAATTGGTATACCTAATTTTTCTTTCTTTTGTAAATATGGTCATGCGAGATGAAATCTTGTACCAACTTTTTAATATCAGCTAGAAAGAGAATCCCAAGGGGGACAAAAACAAACAATACCCCAACGTAGCCAACGAATGTCGCTGATTTGCGGGTGTCTTTGGCACTGGAAAGCTTTCGGAGGTGTGACGATGTTGATTTTGAGTCAATCGTTAGATTTTTAACAATTTCTTCGGCCACTTCTTGTGCTTCTTCGTTTGATATATTTTGAACCAATGTAGAAAGTACAGTTATAGTCTTTGTTAGGGGTACGTTGACTGTTGTTGTAACATACGATGTAACATTCACGGGTTCGCACGAAGGTAGACCTATAGACGATGCGACTGCTACATATGAAGGCGTGGCTAAAAAGGAAGAAGAAAAACACCCGGGGAAGGTATTAAATTAAGAATAGAAGATGCTTTAAAATACTGATGCAATAAATGGACATAGATTTAACGGATGTGGTATCCACATCTATAGCCCTTATTTGTTATCATTTTAAAATCATGATTACTTAACTAACTTTGAACATGTACTCAAATTAAAACATATATTTTACATAGACTTTTGTGTTACCTGGTCCCTGAAAAATATCCAGGATTAAACCAGGAACCTATATTTGGTTATGACACATAAGGTCGTTCTTAAATTAATGCTTGTTCGACATATTTTTTTCAATCATCATTTGATGAAAATAGACTTAATTGTCCGTTGGATGTCAAATAAATCAAATAAATTAATACACTATAATTACTCATGATATAAAAGGAATCTCTTTACATATGAAGTCAAGGGGGAGAACTACTTTCAATCCGTATTTTACTCGGAGACGATTATGTATAAACGATAAGGTGTTCCGATTGAGAGATATATATATTGAACTGAATATTAACTGTTACAGGCAGAAATATGTTGTACTTTGAAAAAATACGCTTCAAAAGGAAATGTACCCGCGATATGCTATCAGTAGGGGTAATATTACGAACAGTGTACGTGCCGTCACTTTCAATTATTTCGCTCATGTTTCAGACATTTCTAGTGCATGTTTCAGTCACTGGTAGGCAAGCTTTTGCTGCATCTTTGACGGATTCTGTTCTGAGTCAGATATTTCTTTCTCCACTAATAAGATAGATAATTAGACTCATAAACTTCGCAACAAATTAATTCTGCTTTACCGCATGACCGAGTTTTGAGCGAACTTTTATGTAAGATCTATTTTGTTTTCAATATTTCAATTATTCCTACAGTAGAGGCCAACGAGTGTCTAGGGCTATTCAGGCGTATCAATATCTACGAAATCGTGAAAAGCGTAATAGGTACTGAAGGTACAATACACATTATATATCGAACAACCCTCATACACACGTAAGTGACGTCCAATCACCAATTCTGCCAGCACTAACGTCATGTTCTATCATGTTTAATGTCACAGGATTGTTCCTATCAAATTAAATTGTCATAGGAACGCGCGAAATTGAGGAACAGAAGAGTTATCGCTGACAGGTAGTCATGATAATTATAAATATTTACTTATAAATTAATTAAAAAATGTAATGAATTTGTGACATACTCTGTTTATTTCCTATCTGCAGTAGATTTTTGAGATTTGACTCGGCTAACGCATCGCTATATACTCATCTTGTCCCTGCATAATTTGGCGCCAGAAATTAATTTTTCGTGTTGCTGGGGAAGGGGGCATGCAAAAACAGGCTATACTTACGTAATATGAATCCACACGTTGCGTAAGGAATAGGGTAGTTATTATCGTTGTCCGGATTTGCAATAGCTGTTGTATTCTCAGTTACTGATATGCAAGAGAAAAGTAAAAATACGTTAGAAAGTAGTGACGCAATAATTTCTGTTAAACATAGAATTTAAATACTATTTTAAACTCCAGATTTATGCTTTAAATTGAACAGATTTAAGACATGATGTCTGTTACAATATACATGTACATGTAGTAGTTATGGCAAGCTAGGAAGAGCCGACTTTGCAAACAAATGAATACTAGTAATCAAATACATATGGTTTGCTATAGCCGAAAATTCGTTTTAAGCGAGTGCATATGCAGGGATGTGATTTAATATAAGATAAAGAAAGAATCGGCCGGGGAAGTCAGATTTAGTTTGCTATTAACGATAATTCGTTATAAGCGAGTTCGTTATAAGTGGAGTCGACCGTAGTATATTAATTAATAAGTGATTGTCAACTGTAGAATGTAGAATGTTAATAAGTGATTGTACTTCGTGACTTTTAACTGATATGACCATTGCTCTGATGCAAACAAGACTAAGATTTACATTTTGTTTTGTAAATTACACAACATGAGGAACCACAAAGATTTCAATAAGTTACTATTTCATTGTGACGTTATCATATCTCGATAATTTTCACAGTAGAACATTCAAATTGAAAAATATTTTCAGTGTAAAAAATCCACTCAAAAACGTTAAACAAAGGGCTACGTTCACTAACGGTGAAACATTGCTCTGTGTCAGAAATTCATCAAAATTTCAGTAAAGGTTCATACTTTTGAGCTTAAACAGAAACAAAAACACCTTGGGCGATTATTTTATTTATTTGGTTACCATAGCAACCAAGCTGTATTCAGCATTTTTTCAGTTTTGAACATGTTTCGTTCTCATAAAATTGTATTTTTTATTTTCAAATACACAAACTTGTTTTCTTCCAGTACCTGTAAGCTTGTTGTCGAGTTTCAAACACTAAATGAATTCATAAACTAAAAATTCCATGGTAACTTAAACAATTGTGTTATCTTTTGACACTGCAAAACAGCGAGATTTACCGAATTGCACACATTATTGCAATCTAGACTATTATTAATTCTATCAAATGATTATACTCTAAGTGCTAAGTACAATGGTAGATTTTTACTGCGACAGCATTATTACGTTTCTAAAATTTCAAAATAGAAAAGAAGAAGGGAGTCTGAGCAATGATTTCTTGAATGAAATCAATAGAATTAAAGTAAATTGGTAACATATGCACCCCTTAATGAATAATTGTAAAACATCGTTATATTCTGGACACTACCATTACGAAGCTGTGAATCGGACAAGAAAAGCAAAATTGTTTGTTTCATACATCAATCAGGTATGTGCAATTTGATTTTATTGATATTGATCATCACCATTGTCGCACGATTGGTAGGGAACCGTAAAGTTCGGGACACCAAAGCTTCCCAAAGCAAATTATATTACAAAGTTTGAGTGATTGTTTCACGTGCAATCTGAATACGATAACTAGGCTATATACGCACCATTAACGCAACCTTTGTACGACATCGTAAAATTCTGAACACCATATCCTTCCAAAGCAAGCATAACACAGCTGTCAGGAACGTACTCGGCAGTTCCCCAACATTTCGGGTCCATGTTACATAAATTCTTACAAACTGTCATGTTGGTATCCACGGATATTACGTCACTTACAATGAAGCCTGTGTACATGCACTTATCATCTGAAAGCGAGAAGATTTTCACTGCTTTCAACAATGTGATATGTTTTAAGTTGAAAATCAACATAAAAATGATACATTACGTCAACATTTGATTTGATATGCTATGAGTTGATATGTTTTGATATGCTATGATTTGATTTCATATGATTTCATAAGGTTAATCATATGATTTTCTATTTTCTGATATGATTTTATATGACATGACTTGATATGTTATATGATTTTATATGATTTCATACGATTCAATTTGGCTGGACTTTATATGATTTCAAATGGTATGATTTGACTTGATATAGACCTTTTTACAATACGATTCTTCCATAGTAACCGATGTTGCATTTCACGCATGCGCATTCTGCGCAGGGCAAAATCGCAGTAAAATTGAAAACAGTGTATGATACTTTAAGGCTTTTATAGTCGTGATTCCATATTATGTCAACCAGAAAACAGTAATTTTGGGATGACTTAAAGCGGTAAGTACTTAAAACGTTAATTGATATTGATAACATATATAATAAATATATATGCGGGACTAATAATCCAATGGTCAAAAGGCGCACAAAAGTCGTCTGTTTAAGGTATCATTAGACGACTTTTTCATCTGTTATTTAAATTTTAACAGCAGCGTGTTGAAGATTAAATTTTATTACCCCTGTATTACATAATATTACACAATGTGTATTGTACACTACCTTTTGGATTGGCCAGGCGGTAAGTGTCAAACAGATTGACACGCGACGCGGTTGTTTGTTTCCAGCTATAATATCATTCAACCGGAACGTTTCAGTACCATGGCATAGTTAATCACGTACAATTATGAAAGTCGTTATTTAAGTAACTTTTATATTAATAATATCTGTCATATTTTGCGGTTCAGATCGGAATATCCGTCCCGAGGTGACCAAGGGACGGATATTCCGATCCGAACCGTAAACATATGTCAGATATTTTTTCTTGCATATTCTACCATATTCCATTATATTTTAAATCATTTACCTTTATTTTCGATGAAAATTTATATCATTACAACCGTGACTACTTTCTTACAACAGCGTATGAATTACAACTTCATTCATAACGGAAAAATGACGTCATTCTAACCGTGCCATTGTACAGCACGCGACTCATCTGGAACCCCCCATGCCAGATGAAATTTCCGGCATGGGTAAAACTCACGGAAACGCCAGTCTGATATGCAAGAAATACCGACCTCATCAATATTTATTGGTTTTGAAAAGTGACAATTAGTGTGACTTGCATTAAAAATATTAACAGGTGTTACGAGGAACCGGATAAAATGTGTGTTATTTCACATTCCTTAAAGATTTTGAAAAACAAATATTAAAATATTTAAGATATATTTATGTGACTTAAAAATTATCTGCGTTGCATCACAGTCAAATAAAGGATAAAATCAGGTAAACTGAACACTAAAAATGCATTATCACCGTGTCTGTTCTGACTTTTTTCAGAATGATAATTAACCTCGATTTCATATGTTATAAAATTTCTTTTATCTTTTATGAACTATTTCAACAAAGATTTAGTTGACTCCCATTGGAATAATAGATATAATTCCACATTTTCTTAAAAAAATCTCAATGTCAGGTCCGTGACCGTAAGGGGAAATTCTTAAACAATTTTCTTTTTCATGCCTTTGTATCGCAATCTCGGCCACAAAGCTATAAAGGAATCTTTTCTATTTTA
Source organism: Ruditapes philippinarum (assembly GCF_026571515.1). NCBI lineage: Eukaryota > Metazoa > Mollusca > Bivalvia > Venerida > Veneridae > Ruditapes > Ruditapes philippinarum. The sequence goes on along the minus strand of NW_026865464.1, from coordinate 500,876 downwards.
TATAATTTTCTACTTTTTACCTTAAACTAACTCGGAATTGTCTATGAACTTCTTCTATATTAATATGTTATGCTATGCGCTTTTTGCCCTATGCAGATTGCGCATGCGCGGAAAAATACTACTTCCGATCGATTTTTCATAGCAACGGACCGCGTCGTAAAAAGGTCTATACTATGAATGGGATTTGATATAATATGCATTGCTTACATACAAACAGATTGGATTGAGATATTAAAGTGGCATTATGCTCATGTTTTCATAGTCAAGTTAATCTGTATTGACTTTATATTTCAAAAGATTGACTGTAAAAATGGTGTTTGACCAATAGTTGTTATTGGAAAATGTTAAGGATAAAATGATAAATCTGCCTAATTTAATACACTATAATTCAATGTAATGTTACATAACAAAATACCAGTTATAATATCGAATAATATAATTTCATATGTCATCATATGTTTATATAATTTAACATATGAGCCGCGTCACGACAAAACCAACATAGTGCGTTTGCGACCAGCATGGATCCAGACCAGCCTGCGCATCCGCGCAGTCTGATCAGGATCCATGCTGTTCGCTATCAGTTTCTCTACTTGTTATAGAGTTGGCAAGCGAACAGCATGGATCCTGATCAGACTGCGCGGATGCGCAGGCTGGTCTGGATCCATGCTGGTCGCAAACCCATTATGTTGGTTTTGTCGTGACACGGCTCATATGTATTATATCATACTTTTGTATCATATTGTGTTGTATCATATCAATAAAGTTTCATATTTTTGTATCGTATTTCATTGTTTTTATATCCTAGCTACCGTATCATATTTTTGTATTTTTCATATAGTATCATCTCGTTTCTTTAAAATATCGTATCATAGTATATCGTTTTTATAAATGTACATAATTATGATCGAAGATTAGAAGATACCTATTAACATATAAATATTATTCTTACTTGTTACGATCTGGCACAAAAATGAATTAGTTTCTGTACACGACCTACTTTCCCCCTTATGGGTACCCTTTTTATGTCTAAAACACTTTTGATCGGCGCCGCTTGGGTAATTACTTGTGTATGTAAGGTTACTACAGTCTGACACCCAGTAGTGCCCCTCTGGTTGATACTCAACAAGTCCAACCCAATAGTCAGTTTTACTGAAACGTGAACAATCGTGAGAGAAGGGTTAATAATCAGCAGCAAATGGAGTCGCAAGAAAAAAAGTTGTATAAGTAACAAGAGCAGTCTGGATAAACAAGTTCGTATTAAGATTACCCGTGAGGGAAAGTTAAATACCAGGAAAATGTAACAAAAGCAGTTGCCAGTCGAGATAAGTAAGTTCGTAATAATCTTAAGAGTACCCGCGAGGAAAAGTTAAATACTAATAAATGTAACAAGAGCAGTCGGGATAAACAATTTCGTAATAAGAGTATCCGCGAGGAAAAGTTAAATACTAATAAACGTAACAAGAGCAGTCAAGATAAATAAGTTCGTTATAAGAGTACCGGCGAGGAAAAGTAAGATACCAATAAATATATCAAGAGCAGTCGAGATAAAAGAGTACCCGCGAGGAAAAGTTAGATACCAATAAATGTAACAAGAGCAGTCGAGATACATAAGTTCGTAATAAGAGTACCGGCGATGAAAAGCTTAATGCTAGTAAAATGTAGCAAAAACAGTCGAGACAAAAATGTTAGTTATCAGTTTCGAGAGCAGTAAGGAGAAAAATTAAATTATTAGTAACAAGTGTGAAAAAGCTAAACGGTGAATATTAATAAAAATATTATTCTGCCTACGCCGTCTATCACCGCCTCAGTATGAATTTAACATTTATTTATGTTACTTATGATAACACCAGATATTGTAAATTTGCAATCTGATTTGAAACAGTGGCACTTTTTAACTAAAGCTTTACTTTTTTATTTTTAAAATTATAAAAGCTCGATAAACTATGAAAAATCTTTATATTCAAAATAATGAAATGGAAATGTTAAGAACTCTCTCTTAATATATTTTTTAAACCATAAAACAAATAGAATTTTAACGTCGCGGCGTCTTGGTCTCTTATTTTTGAGCTAACTTCTCCTGAAGTTTTGCAGATTTGAATTTTACAGATAGATTTACTTTCCTAAAAATGTGTACCAAATTAGCCATTTGAAACGAGTGAAACTCGCCCTCTTAATAAATAATTGTTATGATAATTGTAAACGCGGACAACTGATTTTTTAAAGAAATAAATGGTTATAACATTACTGGTTTAGTTCTATTAGCGCGGCGACTTCAAATACCTGAATCTGATAAGATAAAGAAAGAAATATTACAAGTCATAATCGTCTGTTCTAGATGAAACGACACGCGACTGCAATTCATAAAGGCTTATACACATATATTAGGCTTGAAAATGTCAAAATATGTAAGTGCATATTTTGATCAAAGAAATATAGAAAAACTGTCGATATACGAGTGTTTTTGCATCGCTGAAGCTGCCTCGTTATACCGGTATATCGCCATATTTTTGCTCTAAATGTTCAAGATATTTCCACAGACGTTTGGGGTCAGATCCTGTACTTAATTGAACCTTGATGGACTACGGTATTTTTTCATAATTGTAAAAATTGTTTTGAAAACCAGTTTTATCGTTGTAACAGGTGACCAATTCGCGTTTAAATATAAAAATAAATACATTTGAGTGTTTACAGCTAGGGCGTATCACGTTGGGGGACAGGATCTGATATTTCAGGTTTGATGTATTTCGGACATACATATAGTAGTGATTAAAATGTAGTGAATGACGCCCGGTAAACAAAATTTAAAATGTACATTTATATTTCGGTTCTTTTGAATGACCTTATATAATAATGTAATAAATGCAACTTGTACTCAACATATATGACGACAAGACACCTTTGTGACGTCAATTTACCAGTAAACATTAGCAACAACATATCTTACACTTACACATGTTTGGATTAATTCAAGCAATATTTTATCTGACATAAATAAACAACCAAATAATAATTATTTTTCTTTTTTGTAAAAGTGAAAAAAAAAGAATAAATAAATAAAAAATATAAAAATAAAATAAATAAATACATGTAATAATAAAATAAATTCACCCTTGTTAAGTTTAAACATAATAATGCAATATTGTACAAATTGTACTCAGTGCAAAATACTCAATATCTCTAGTTTAATTCTTAACGTTTAACCTGCTGAATTTCGAACAGTTCTGATGATACAGATTTCCGCAAGGTCTTCTGCATTGCCAGTTATAAATGACTGACCCAAACTATTCTGGCGCCAAAAATAGTGCAAGACAATGTATTACTATCCCCCATATTTACGGGTTCCATTTGACCGGTGAATTAGTACACTCACCTCTCAAAAGTCTAAATTAAGATTTTATAGAGGATATTTTTTGTTTGTTTTTGTGTCACGAGTGGCGTAGCCACAAATGAGAATACTGTTTTTGAAGTTCACGAGATGAAATAAAATAACATCTTACACAAAAGTAAAACACATTTCTTATTATTTTATGCTCAAATACAAGTTTAAATGAAATTTACTCGATATTAATTTGAATATGAAATCTGTTTTCCTCATTGGTAACTCTCAATTTCAGACGTATTTCTCATAAAGACATGAAGTTTTGGGCAAGATCATAAGTTCAAAAATCAACGTTAAATGGTGATGATATTTTCTATTTTATACAAAGCAAAACAACTTGTTTGAATAGTTAAAACAAACAATTCGAGGGTTCAAATGTAAAAGGTCTCTAGATTTCGAGAAAAATTTAAAAACATATATTTCAATACAACTTTATTTTCCGTAATATTTTTATAACAATTTTGATTATCCCGTACTTGTTGACTACATTAGATCATATTTTGTTAAGTTTACCTTGCTTCGTGCTTATAATAGTTTGTTTTAAAGTTCTAAGATCAAAATAATATCATTTTACAGAAGTAAAATTTAATAAATGTAGATCTACTTAGATCCTGTTAAGACAACATGGATGGGAGGTAAAAGGTAATAACTGCAATTACGACCTTTTACCTCTCAAGGTAAAGCAATAAAGGTTCCAGATAAATTGTGGTAAAAGGTTATAAGTGCAGCTATAGCCTTGTTCCTCTGAAAAGAATTTAGATGTTCCAGTTATTGTTACTGTTGCAAATTTATTAATTATGTTCTTACTTTGAGAACCTTACGTAATGTCATTAACACACATATACTCGAAAACAAAACTGACAATTTTCATTCATAGAAATATGAAATATATACCTGCTCAATATTTAGATTCTACAGAAATAAATTGAAAACTAAAAAGTTAGGAATATACCCACTAAAATCTTAATTTACAAATTTTCATTTATTTTGAATGTTCTCTGGTATATAATCGAACTGAAGTCAAACAAACCCCAGACATCAGCAATTAGGGATATTAGTGACCCATATCAAAGTTAAGTAAATAAAAACTGCTGTTTCATGTATGTCACAAAATGTGAATGTTTGTGATTAATTATTCCATGACCTTCACTCACCTTCTTCACTCTCACTAACAGAAGGCACTGGACTTGGCCTTTTATAGATTTGCTGCATGGCAATGTCTCATAGTATGATTCTTACTCGTTCGTAATTGTCCCAGAGGCAACAAGTGACATCAAATCAGCCTTTTTGCAGCAGATATTGGAAGCTTTTCTGTATAAGCCTTGCGTGGAGCCATAAGAGACCTTCTTCTGCAAACTTCCTTTAACTCACTAACATCAAAACCATAGTTCACAAAACACTGTATTCTTTGTCTTTACGAACTTGAATCCATTTTATATTCAGCCAATTAACACGTTCTCCATCAACATCGATTTTCACTGAGCCAAAGTTTTGTTCTTTTTACAACTTGTAATCTAGTATGTCAGTGTATTTATTGGAAAGACAGTATATGGTTGCTTCCGGCGTGCTAATGATGTAACTGTTTCCCACTGAGATGGAACATGTACTTTTGTGAGGCTTTTTGCATGCTCGATAGATGCATGTATGGAATCACATTCCATTTCTGAATAGCCACTCCTGAGAAATTTGTGGTTTATACACTTAATGTGAGGAATATCTTGGACACAGTGAATTAAGCAACTTGCAACAAACTGATTGCGATTCTGTCCCCCATATGTATCACTATATAATGTCACTTCTTCAATACCAGATTTCCAACATATAACCCTGCCACTGTGTGCTTAACTGTGTTTACAACTGTTTTGGAAACAACATCGAGAGTTTTTAGAAAAAAGTATTTGCACACTCTAACCATTTTGCCACCAACTGTGAAGAAAAACGAATTCGAAATAGGTCTTTGTTTTGTTCTCTGTTTATATACCGTCTCTGGTTCTTTTTTGGCAATATGGAAACAAAAGAATTGCCTTTGACTTTTATAATCACCCATGGATCAGTTAGTACTGAATATTTTCTGTCTCTCATCTTCGGTTATATTTTCGCTGCATTTAAATCTACACTAAGAGCAACCCTTTCTCTTTACGATTCTTGCTTTCATTGATTTTCCTGTTTTACTTGTATACTTCTGTCTTTTTGACCGATGATCTTTTCTAATATTGGCTTCCACCAATGTATGCTGACTCTTCGTTTACGACTCAAATATTTACGTTTTGGGCTTATATAATATGTGATGCATCTTTGTGAGATGTTACCTTCAGTGGAGACTCTTTTTGTTTTCGTTGCTTTGATGGCGTTCTTTTATTCTCTGAGGCTTCTGCGGTTTGTTGTGTTTCACAAGCTTGATCAGCAATCTTTTCCCTGTCTGTGGCATTTAAGTTTGTTGCTTCAGCATCATAGTGATCTTGGTCGTGTATTTCAACGTCAATACACAAGCAATTAAATAATTAAATGGCAAGGATTCCACACATAATCTTTCTTATTAGTGTTATAATTAATCTGCTGAAAGAGATTCTCTCAGGCTAAGGCGTTAAGTAAACAATTAGCGTGAAATTCTTGGGGAAAAGAGATAACATATAATGCCTGTAAACTGTATAAATGCAGTATTCTTTCAGAGGAAAAAGGTGATAAAATCAGTTATAACTTTTTTCCTCAGATTCTTCAAAACATGCGGAACAACAGGTAATAAGTACACTTAGAACCTTTTACCCATATATAATTTGTAGAAAAGAAGTTATAATAAATTTTTTTTAATGTTTTGCCCTTATAAGGATTGAATATTTCTATAATATTTTCGTCAGACATAAAGGACAATAAGTACATTATAAAAACGTAAAAAGTCATTTTCGGCAAAAATGGCAGTTATTATCTTTTACATTTGAACCCTCGAATTCTAAAAGAAGAAAAAGTTACACCAAGCCGAGCTTCGGAAGTTTATATTAGACTGACCTTTGAATTGAATATACCGCCATTTTTACAGTTGTGTATTTCTTGAGAGTAAAAAAAACGTGTTTAATTCAGAGGGATTTTATTTAGATTTTTTAATTCTTTATACAAAACTTATTTGAGGGTTGTTACAGACAATAAATAATTGTTGACAGATGAGTAAACATTCTAAAAGCCACTAGGAATTTGGAAAACATGGATTTTTGTTTGAAAGGCAATTTTACAAACGCTTGGTTATTTACTTATCCTTCAGCCTGGTGATTGCGATTGGTTTTAAACATTGCATCACAGATACTTAAATATGCCCAAACGTCATCAAGAGCAGTTTTGCATGTGGAAGGAAATGTATTTTTCAGACTGTTAAAATTAAAAAAAAAATTACAGACGATGTTTGTGTGATTGTGTGATTGTTAAACTGAATGAATAGAAGTAAAATTTTCCTATCTAATTACTTTTGAAAATTAAGTTATTTACCAATTTCAGCTTTGGCAATGTCGAAATTGTGTGCAAAATAAACATGAGTTGCCACATGGGGAAAATCTTTAAAAATAGTCTCTTTATTGAAAAATGTTAAATTATATTTTGATAATTTTCACTGTGAAATTATCAAATATATAATTTGCACGGATAAATCAGTAATCCACTCAAAAGCATAAAATATAAAGGCATATTTATAAAAAAAGAAAAGAACGGAATTGAAGATACAGAAAAAATCCTAAGTGTATACAAAAAAAGAAAAGAAAAACTAAATAACTAAAATCAGTTAACTATTTACAAAGTATAAAATTTTGAATCAAACGTGCAGTTTGTGATAAATCTTTTCCATTTTCTCCATGTAAGATATCATTAACAATTTTGTATCATAGAATTTCAGTTTACCTTGAAAGATATATGTTTTTTTTACAATATATGTATTCAGTACAATACCTTTCTTGTTTTAATATAAGTTTAAGGTTACACTGACCAAATATCCTGCTGATAATTTTCTATAGAAATCGATAAAATAGCGTCCATAAGTTTCTTCGAGTCGATTTTTGCCAAATCCCCGCCAATATTTTGGCATACAGTCCTTGCAGCGCTCCATTCTACCTCGAACGGATAATACACGTACTCGATGATACTGTTTGGCTGCATCTCATCTGCGAAATATAAAATGACACCATTGTTTTACAAAATTAATGGTCATCTTGCCGATAATTTTATCTTAGAAAGCAACACCAACAAGAGAACTTTAGCAATTTCTTTTAGTTTAGGGTGGCCGAATCACAATTCCAAATTTCAAAATCTTTTGCATCAGTTGTAAACCTGTTGCTCTTTACCACTATATATATATTATACATATTATGTATAAGCTTGACTTTCCTACATGCATTTATAAACGACATATTATGCGCCTGTAAATTATAGTATCATGTATTTGGTATTTTATTAATGTATTCAGAGAACTCAGAAAATGAACATTATATTATGCACGTCGTTTACTTTCCTCTGTATGACTTAAAACAAGGGATCAATAAGCTGCCATTTATTCCCTGCGGTCTGGAGACCGCAGGGTATTGGTACGCGTTTAACTTTTGACGCATGGAGGAGCACGTGACCTGTTTTCGGTACATGGAGGAGCATGTGATCTGTAAACCGTACATGATTGGTTAATTGACCTTTTCGAAAACCTAGCTAAATACCGTTTGCCGGTACGTTACGGATTCACCTCTAGGGAATTAGTTCGAATTACACCTAATTAAGAACAAAAAACTATTACGTGATATTTCTAATTTTCTATAATTATTTTACCGTTTAAGGTGGAAAAACTTGAATGATGTGTTTGAAAATTATCAATGTTTCTTTAAAATCTATCTCAAATTTTACAAACCATAAATTGTTTATACCGAAAATCTACAAAATTAAAATATTCGTAGTGGCATCTGCCATAATAAATAGAGATATTTTCTGCGTAAACTTGTGTGTTTGCTTTATTCTTTGTTTGCTCGGAATTATTCATAAAATGGTAGGCATATTTAATCATTTTCTTAAAAAGAAATAATTGTTTTATGTTCGACCTTCTCCGGTCTTCAACGGTCACCAGTTTCCAAAGGCCTTCTTCTTTATTGATCGATTATTGTCAACTATATTCCTGATACAAACGTTTATTTATCCCCCCCCCCCCCCCCACAAACAATGTTGAAAATAGTTAAATGAATTAAAAATGTTACCCGCAGGAAACCATTTTACTTGTTATACATGTAATGTTATTTTCACCTGTGAAATTGTCGTCTGAAGATTAGGCTTTCTAGATAATTATTCCATAGGCTGTTGCATAATTATGAATCACAAATAGCCAATTAAATCGCCAGTAACAGACACCATTGGAACTCGCAAAATGGTAGTCGAGGATAAACATATACTATTTGTTACAATTAATTCATGTTTTTTATCAGTCATTTTATGAAACAATATATATTTTGCCGATTGTAGGATGAACATATCTGCGGATGTTTCTAAATTCAAAATTCAACCATTTTCGTGTGAAAAAGGTTGAATTCTGCGAAAGCCGGTGCTAGGGGTCGTGGACTGTAATTTGCACTTTCCAGTGGCTCAATTAAACCGCGTCTGCAACATATTCAATTTTGTCGTTTTGGGCGTTTTTTAAGAAAAGTAAAAAGATTCAAGATAGAGTAATAAATTTTGCCATGTTATGTGCGATTTATGACAGATTTTCCAGTATTTTTAACAATATTTCTACTGCGTCACTAACGCAGTAAGGGCTATTTTAACTATTTGAAAGTAGTTTCACCAAGTGACTGTTATGATGTTGACAAATATTCGGTGACAAGACTGCTTAAAATCTGTTTTAAATATCTCATAGAAATTTCGTCCATTTTTTTGGTTGTGTTTCACGTCGCACCAACACAGAAGAGGTTATATGGCAACTGGTCGAGAACGGCCTAAGGTGGTCCTTAGTATAGTGCATTATTTCAGGTACGAACGAGCATCCGAGTAGAACCAACGACGTTTCGTAAGCTAGCTTGATAGCTTCCTCACATAAAAGAATCAAATTCTTGGATTTGAACAAACAGAGCTGAGGAGCAAATGGTTTGAAGTCAACGACCTTAAACGCTCGGCCTCCACACAATGACATGTTTTGGTACTTTAGATGACAAATTTCCTGTGGTGACTATAGAAATTGCGAAATCAGTTTGTTTTTATTGCGATCTTTTTGAAAACTTGACACCTTTTGCCAAAGACGAACATCAAGAAACTGCAGGTTCGTTTACGATTCTTGCATGTATTGCTTGTGTCACTTTGTATATATGGGTATATATTTTCCCTCAAGAATTGCTACCCAAATTTCGTGTTCCTGTCCAGACGATCTTTTAACTTTTTCAGAAAATCGCACTGAAGAGGTATCGGCAACACAATGAAAACTTGTATACAATAGTATTAGTGGAGTATTATGTTCATGAAATATTTTACAAGATTGCTCAACATACTTTACAATGATTGTGTGTTTCATTAGTGTTTTGTCAAATAACTACTTTTTTATTGCTTGATTTTCTTGAACATGTACGCAGTAATTGTTTGGATTTTGTTTTCGTTTTGTCATGATTTGGTTAAAGTCGACTTTTCTCTTATGATGTCGCTTGTTTAATACTTCATGTTTGTAAAATCGCCTTTTTATGGGATTTTCGTGAAGTTCTTATAATCATTTTTTTACTGCTTTAATGTTATGAAGTTTTATTTCCTTTTTCCTGTCATAAAGTACTAGTAATTCTGCTGTATTATAAATTCCTTATAAAGATGTCAGCACTCCATATTGTCATAAGTGTTATTTTAAGACAGAAGTAAACACTGAATATCATTATGAACCATTAATGAACAGTGATGATCGAATGATTCACTGACGGCTTAACGCCTTGCATGAGAAGGGGAGTTCATGATCTTATGCAGGAAATTTGTTAATAAGTGTACGAAGGGACATAAAAACTTCGATGGTTTTTTTTTTCATTTGAAAAGTAAAGTAAGTAAATTAAAAACAGTCAAATCAGTACACGCCAAATCACCATGACCTTGTTGAATACAGCGAAGGATGTGTGTAAACAACATTTCCTGACCACCAGGGTAATAGAAGCAAACCAGACGAGTATGCAGAAAAGAAGGTATTTGATCAAGTAAAGAAGGTTGGTATGAATCGAGGTGAATCTGACAATGACAAAATTAAATGCCACCGTTAAGGAAATCATGAAGGGCATTTATTACATTCACAAAGTCGAAGGCTAGATAGTTTATAGTTCGAGGAAGAGATTAGTTACGTTATTTTTCATTTAGGAGAACTTGACTAGGTTACAAGGCAAGGAAACATGATGAGTATGTTAAATTTACATTATAATGTGTATATAACTTATAATCCATTAATCCATTTATTCATCATTCATTACTCTACATATTGTTTATTGTAGCGGTATCAAAAATAGTTGAAGGTGAAATACTTTGATGTACATGTATTTGAATACGAACCTCATTCTACGTCGTTTCATGACATAAAAAGTACTGTTTTTGCGTATATCATTTAGACAAAACAAATGTTAATTGATTGCCTTGTTTTTGCCTGTTGTAAGATGCAAATGGATCATACACCGGACTACATATTTAAGTTTATGTTTTGTTTTTAATATTGTAGCATTTCAAGGCGACGGGTGTGGTGAAATGACGCAATATTGTGTAACTTATTGTGGAGCTGCAGTAATTAAAAAATGGAAACGAAGAAGTACAAAAAGACACAGCTAAAACATTCTTGTGTTCCGTGGAATACTTATGTCTAATTCACACGACATGAGAGGTGATCATACATTGGATTATTTGTCCGCCGCAAATTTTGTTTACAGCAGAGAATGACCTGTGCAAGAGCAAAGGGGATACCGTTTCTCAGCAGATTTTGCATAGCGGGTACTGATGTGGAATGATCTCAGATCACATATAAAAGATTTGCATAATTTCTTAAGTAATTATGTAGAGGAACTTTGGCAGACACACCTCCGCTCATTAGAAACAGGCATAGAAAAGTTTAACCCGTCAAAATTATTCCGTCATCAGCCACTCCAAAACAGAATACTCACATTATAACAAGCTCTTTAAGGAACAAAGATCAACAAGGCAAAGGCAATGTTCACAAGACGCAGCTCCTAAACCATTCATTTCTATCGATCTTAACACCAAAATACCTTTTCACTTTAATTATTGGCTACTATGAAAGTCAAGGATATGACAGTTACAGGTACTAAGACATAGTTGCAAAAGAAAGTGTCCACATGGTTACTTGGAAATTCAGTAGACATACATAAGGAAAATAGTGGCAAGTAAATACATGTATTTGCAAAAAAATGTGTTGACCATATATTGCTTTAACTTGTATTGAAATTTGGTAATTTTTGTGTCAATAGCGAAGGGATGAAAAGAAAAAGTTACAAAATTGTTAAAGCCTTTTTTTCCCCTTAGGCCCATAACGAAAATTTTGGGGTTATTCAAATAATCAAAACTGCATATGGACCTGAGTAACGCCTATTACTGGGGGTGTAAAATGATTTCTATTCAAAATTTTTTTGAATCCGCTAAACGTTTTTATTTGCCAAAGGCACTATGCTAAAACCCTTTCATCCTAAAGCTTTTAAAAATTTTATCAAAATTTCTGATGATAATCAAATTCCAGTTTGTATTTTTTGATACCAAATATGCCAATATTTTGCATAAACAAGTAAATGTATACAAGATGTACCTGCAACCAAGTGTATTCTGTCGTTTGAATCTTAGTTAAGATACTCGAATCTTTACCTATCTTCTAGATATTTAGATCTCGGTGGAAGGCACCAAGAAGCTTGTCAGTATTCCCACAAAGGTTTGCTGGGCCATCATATGCAACTAGGCACTAAACAAACAACAGCAACAGGTTCTATGAGTTGCAGGATGGTTCATAAAACATGTCAAACCATTCCTATCTGTCAACCACAACTATCAAGATAAGCTCATAAACAATAATTAAACAGTTAAAGCATGAAAACCACTATAATGAGGGTGCGATTCTATGGCAAAAGGTGAAATGGAGATTGACCAAGGCAGTCCTTTACGACACATCAGCAAATTTAGAAATTGCAAGACAGCAGTGAATAACGGAAGATGTAGGTCGTAACATGACTAGGTGTTGATCTAGATTTCAGCCAGTGATGATTTAGCACTGAAGAAAAATCCGCTAACGCAGACAATGCTAAAATTTATCTTTTTTTTTAAGGAAGTAGGAACCGTAAATTTGCAAGAGCCTTGTCCATAATTAACGTTTTTCGTTCAATTTTCCGCAATTTTTGTTTGTTTGTTCTTTGTTCAAAAATCATTTTGCTAATCAATAGTTATTAGTATATATATTATATTACTATTGCAATTACAAATAACAAACAATATGACTTCACAGCATTTACTAGACGCGGCTAAAATGTTTTCATGAATATCGACGCAACAATGTATATACATATCCAAATAAACTAAAAATAATAAAAATGTACCTAAGATGAATTAGCAGCATTCTTTTGACAGTCAGTGATTTAATTACTTAAGGTGACTTCGAACACAAAAAGTTAAGATAAGCCGGTCGGATATGGCGGACACAAAATATTGAGTGAAAAAATACGGGCATATGAAAGTTATTTTTACATTGATACCCCATTCATTTTACGTGCTTATTGATATACATTCATATTTGAACACTCCTCGTATTTCAGCGGGTTTTTTTTTCAAAATCTAAACAAGAATTAGGTAATTGTTTTGAGATGTTAATTGATTTGATTTTATCTCACAGTTATATAATCGGCTTAATAAGGTGTCAATTCCATCATATGAAAGTAAAATGTACACGATTTATTTGCCGAGAATTATTATTTTGTGCTGATGATGTAATTCCAAATTTGATAATTATGGTATGGCAGTGTTTTTTTATTGCTCATGATATCTTGTTCAACAATCTCATTATCATATTACACTTAAGTTTTCTCAAAAAGTAAATAGAAAGTAAAGGAAAAACATATGTTACTTATTTTGCATACATTGTTTTTTTGACATCACGCGATAGATTAACGGGTGTTCCAAAATATCATCAACCCGGGCTTACCTGTAAAGTATGGTAGCACGAGCTCCAGACAGACTCCACAATTTGGTATGAACAAAACAATCACTGCTTGTAATACTATCACACTTTTCATTGTTCTTACTGTACCAAAATGTTTCATTGTTCGTAATAATTGTACTATTTACATCCCACAATTTTCATTAAAATTTTAAGTAACATTCTATTGCAAAGTCACTTAAGGGAATAATGTAATAAAAACAAAGTGTTTTGCAACTTATGTAAAATAGTTCTCTCTTTATTGTACATATTCGTTCTCAAATAATATGTTCATACGATAAGTTACAAAAATTAAATTACCGCTGTGAATCTTTTGCTTTTGCTCAACAGATCGACATTTCGATTTGAAGTTTTGATACATTTTACAAATGTTTAATGACGAAATGTCATACCCTGTAGATTTTAATGTTTGGAGAGAATAATATTTATTGATAGTAACAGCGCTTTAAATTCAATTATTCGATCACAAAAAATAAATTAGTTTTACCACAAACTGTTGAAATTATTTAACTTATTTGATCATGCACGCCCTAAATAAATAATGCCACTTTCTAATTAATAGCAAGACCGCTTCAAGTTAAATTGTAAGACCTTCACATTGAAGTTTCTTTTAGAATTTACGTGATAAAAAACGTGATCTCACAATGTATATCATATTAAGACAAGTATATTATTCGTAGAATAATTTATAAATAGACTGATGAATTGTATATTTTTATAGACAAATTACTTTGTCATTTTTTTAAAATCTTAACCGTTGACTTTGACAAGCATTTTTGCTTTGACCTTGACCGATTTCAATGTTGTTTTTTTTCATGAATATAAAGAATATCTCAAGCGATAGTAAAATTGTAATACGTAGTGAACTTTTCTAAATTGCTTCATTGAAATAAAGAAAACTATCTTAAATATGGAATGTACTACTGGAAAAACATGATAATTTACCCATTATTACGCGTCAATGATGATACTATTAACACATGTTTATTTATGTACAAACATTGTAGATTGACCTATATACTAGTAATATTGCCATAAATAAGTCAAGCCATGTGTGCTTTAAAGGCTAAATACAACGGTTAATGACAGTGTTATTGATCATACTTATTACATAACTTATATGTAATTTTGATACAGTGTCTCCTTTGAGTCGTTCAACAGACTTTTGAAATCCAGAAACTGTTTGTATTGCCAATTTTAACAAGTTATAGTCACTATATACGTATATAACTGTCTACTATGTAACATGATTTTGTTTCGATCGATTAATATATATTAAATAGAAGAGGTTGCTAAATACTTTCCTTTTTTCGGTGTCTGTTTTCTATGGCACTGTGGATCTCCAAACATTTCAAATGTCAGCCTTTGTAACGATAAATGCATTAATTTATCACAAACTGGATCAGAATTATCAGAGGTGTTGGATGCTACTGTATCTAGATCACCTGATTCTAGATGCAGGTAAATGCGATCAGTTTGGACTTCAAATGTTGGAAAAATATCGATCATTTCTTTTGTTTTAGGTATTTTTATTAAACGGAAAATCTTTAGGTGTGATAACATAGGCCCGTTTTGTGATGACCGCGTCACATATACTCTGACTTTATCAATATAAAAAACATTGAATGACTTGACAAAATAGTTCATCTATGTAGAACAACTATTTACAGAGAACGTGAAATAGGGGAAAAGATAATTGACTTAAATATAAAATCCTTGAACCCAACCCATATGACCTGGTTTTATCAATGTCATAGTATTAGAAATGTATATTCATAGTTTTGTCTCTAAAACGGTTCACCTACATAGGCAATATACTTCTTTGATGGTATATTTTGTATTTCATTAAAACATCCGAATACCTTAAAATCTGGAAATAAAGTGATCCCACGGAAGCATTTATCACAACAAAATTGCAAGAAAATTGCAGACTCGGTTTATTTGAGTCTGTACATGAGGGATAATGAATACGTGCAACGTCTCTCACGCCCTTAGCACAGGCTTGAGCGGTACTCAATTCTCAACACTTAATAGTGCTGGCATCAATGATCCAGAAGGACCAGAAAAATATAACAACACTGAAGTGAAGTACAGGGCAACTCTTTACAGCTGTAAAAGGTTGTGAAGTATAAAAATCTGGAAACAAAGTGATCCCTCGGAAGCATTAATCACATAAATCACAACGAAATTACAAGAGAATTGCAGACTCGGTTTAAGTTTTAAGTTTCATTTAAATTAGTACAGTTAAAATCTTTATTCCTCTTTTTTCACTATATTTTTTTCTTTCTTTCGTCATATATTGAATTTATAAGCCGAACTTGTTGTATAAATATTTAAATATTTACTTTTATTTTTGTATCATAATACAATGTGATGACATTCAATATTTCAAAGTTTAATAGCACAAAGAGGACCAAATTTCTTAGATTAAATTGTTTTCATTATTTGTCGCCATAATCGTTAGCCTGCATGATATGTAGTTTAACAGTTATTATTGTTTAATCGTACCACATGAAATTATCTGTTTCTAGTACCAAGTTACGAAGTTTGCAGCTCTACCTCTGCGGTATCTTTTGTACTACTTAAGTACTACATAACATATCCATAATGTATTACTTTTCATAGCACACGTATAATTACAATGATCTGTATCAGAAAGATATTTTTAGTTTGGGTGATTTTTTTTGAAAGAAAAAACAACAACAACAAAGAAAAACAATAAACAAAAATAAACCGATTCTTATATAGAGCCCGACTGTAGAACAATATAAATTGGGGTATAGATGGATTTTTATTATCTATTAACATCTCTAGAAATAAAACGTACTTATGTAACCCAAGACGAGGGCAGGCTATAATTGTGGGTATTATTAAAATTGCAAACATTTAATACTATTTATTTATGTCTATATGTTTTGGTATTTATTGAAATGAAAACAAAGACTATCAAGTTTGGTAAAAATGCATGAATAATAAAAAATAGAAAGTAAATGACTAGTGAATTGTTTTGTTTATATAACAGTTGCTAATACATTGGTAAAATTAATAAATAAAACTTCGTACCAAACATGTGATTAGCTTTAAAAGTATAAACCAACATAACTATTTAAATAACCGACCAATCTTATAGATATTTTGGCAACAAAATCGAGTTCTAATTTTAAAACATATTTATACACAATACTCTGTAATAGGTCTGCATAAACAACATCAAAACATTAAGCTATTCAGAAAAACAGTATATTTTTTGTGATGTTATATTTTTATGGTCTTTCGGGATCATTGATTGCAGAGCTTTTAAGTGTTGAAGCTCAGGCCGGTGCTAAGGTGCGTGAGGGATGTTGCGTTTTTCAATATCCCTCATGTACAGACTCAACAAAACCGAGTCTGCATTTTTCATGTAATTTTGTTGCAATCAATGCTTCCGAGGGATCACCTGTTCTCAAGTTCTTTATACGTTAGGATCTTGAATCTTATCGGCAAATACTGGCAGCTATGTGTAACACCGACTGTTATTTTTAGCACGCTCCGTTTAAAAGAGTGATAAAGAGATCTGTCTAATTGTCAAGCTTGTAATATGCCCTTTAATCGGGGAACAGTAGAGGCTTCTTTCGGTTTTTGTGAAGAATTATCATTTACCGTCTGCATATGCATTGTCTGATATCCCCTCTTACATTTGGGGACAAATACCTCTGTCCTTCTCTTGTAAATCTGATAACCCATATGATTTTGGACTTTATGTTTTTTAATAAATAGCCTAAATGATCTAAAATATCTCATAACATTTGTTTTATACTAATACATGTATAATATAGTATGCCTTTTAAATGTGTCTTTTGACAGCTGCTTGTGTTACAAAGGTTTAAAATATCTTAAAATATCTCAAAATTTCATTTAATTTAGTTTTGTCTATGTCTTCTCGGTCACAGATTGTCTTGTACTAGAGGACCATATTCCGCTTTTCATGGAATGTCTCATTTGAGGTCACATGACCACCGCTGAATAGCCACATCTCTGGAAAAATTTAATATTGAGCTTTGCTTATACCGGTGCCAGTGGCTGTGGATAACTGAATGCATTTACCATGTCTTCCATGAACCGAGTCTGCAACATTTTCAATTTTGCCACTTTTCCATTTTTCAAATATGTTGTATAGCTAAAGAATTGATTTCATTTTGTTCTCTGTCACAATTAAAAGAAAACGAGAATCAGAAAAAAGTAAAAAAGGCGTATAAATGTAAAATCATTGCTTGTTATATACATCTATTGCTGAGGGATAAATTAAAAATACTGGACAATTAAGCTTCAGTGTAAAATTCAATATTTGTGCTGCCAATTAAAATTTCAGGCATACGTATAAATGTATGTGAAAGCTTACAATTTATTTACATTTCTTTTCAAGTGCTTATTAGTTTATTTGCATTTATGCATTAATTAATTCTCTTTTATGAATATCGATTCATAAAAGAAAAACGAAAATAAGCCAATGATATTTATCATTGTAGAATCCAGCTGTTTGAATACGTGTACCATATCGACCTTACTTTATAATCAACATTTAAATTAATATATATATATATATACATTTATGCATTGCATTTAGGATGAATAAAACACTATCTTTTAGAAATAAGTTAACACAGTAATTTTTGCCAACGGATTTACAAAAACCTTTCTCATTATAATTAAGAGTAGAACAATTTGAATATGCTATTGCAAATTTCAAATTACGTCATTAATGGAAAAATAATGGAATATATTTTGATATTACTTGTCACTTTCACACTTTGCGGAGGAAATGAAAACGCATTCCCGCAATTCGAAGGTAAAAGAATATTATATTTTAAGGAATTTATTATAATTTATTATAATTGTAGCTAAAATTTGTGTTATTCAAGGTGTTAGATTTACAATTATATTATTTTTAAGTTCAAAAAATCTATTTTTGTATGCCTTTACACATCTTATAATGATATCAATTTATTATTATTATTATTATTATTATTATTATTATTATTATTATTATTATAGTCAAAGTTTTGATCTAAAAATTGAAAAATGAAATAATGATAATAAACACTATAATCTTAACCGTATTTAAAAGATTTGTATGAAGATATTTTTTGCCTGGCTATCTTTATTTAAATGTCAGCATTTGTTTTTATCTTTTTCAATAATGTATTAGTTATAGCTGTATCAATATCAAATATGTAAAAAAATGATATAAAAAATGAAAATATATTAAAACTAATGTGTTTAAACTAAATGTTAGCATTTAGTCTGAATAAGTTATGGGCAATGATTTAAGATAAAACCGATAGACCACTTACATTTGTACTAAATGTGCATGAAATGCTATGACGCTAACGAACGTGAAGATGATGATGTATATATATATATATACATAGAACATCTCCATCAGCTCGTAGCCCATGACCCATCCCAATGGATGGCATTTCATATAGATTATTCAATGACATACCAAAACAAAGTTGACAGTGCAACATTTATATATCCTTTCCGTTTATGTTTTAAATAAATAGGGATTTTCTTTGCTTATATATTAGCTCTGTTATAATATTTTGCAGGTTTGGGTCAATATCAAAGCTCCC
The DNA here is from genome assembly GCF_026571515.1 of Ruditapes philippinarum. Lineage (NCBI taxonomy): Eukaryota > Metazoa > Mollusca > Bivalvia > Venerida > Veneridae > Ruditapes > Ruditapes philippinarum. Next base: position 481,720 of record NW_026865464.1, on the reverse strand, counting down.
TGAATTTTGTTTACTACCCACAGCAGATAGTATGGAGTGCTGCCAGAGCTGTGTGTAAAAGTATAGGCGGAGATTTAGCATCAATAGACTCTGATATTATCAGAGATTATATTGTATGGAAAGCACAAGAGAACTACGGATATAATATATTGTAAATTATTTAGAAATATAGATAAATCTATATTATATGTTCAATTGATATAAATTTTATATATTTTTGTTCATTAATCAAGTATTTATAAAAATAATTGCCTTTCCGACTGCGTTGATAGAAATTGACTGCGTGTTAGAAATTGAGTTCACTTACTGAAAAACGACAGTATTGATCAGAAACATATACATATGTAACTGTTCCATTTTTCAAGATATATAACCCCTACAAGTAATTATTACGTCATTGTTATGTAAGCTATGTTAACGTTTCTACACGACTAAGCATGGAAAACTAAAAACTAAAATATGCTAGTTAAGGCCAAGAATATCTTTTTAAAATAATTCTTGTTTCTTACAGTAGCATAGCATAATGTACTTACAACTTCATTCACAACGGTAAAATGATGTCATCCTAAGAACACAATTCATTTATAAAGGCGCGGCAATGACGTGATTTAAAGCACACGACTTGTCTTACATACACCGTTAGGCCATCGTGGTTATACTTTATAATCCAGAGGACGACAATGCGATAGTGAAATGAAAACAATAAGACAGTGCGATGGCGACAGCGCGATAGTGCGATGACGACAGTGCGATAATGCGATGACGACAGTACGATAATGCGACAATGCGAAAGTGTAATAGCGGCAATGCGATAATGAGATGGCGACAGTGCGATAATGCAATGGCCACAATACAATGTTGCGACAATACTATCGCGTTGTACCGATTGCGGTACCAGACTGTTGCCATCGTGTTATCGCACTGTCTCATTGTCGTCATCGCATTTTTGCACTGTTCTTATCTATCTAACGTCTAATTCTAATTTGTCTATTCTCAGATAAGGGCATACAATATGAATTTCATCACAACATATTTGTTAACAAAAAATCACTTGTCGTTGTTTGTGGTGAAATCTATTGTTATTCAAATAAAAGGCAAGAGAATGGCATTACGAAATGCGTGTTTGGTGACATTTGGTTACAGTCAATTAAGCTTTAGTAATTAGGAACGCTTCTCATTTTCTGGTTAAAACATCACAAGCGGTATGTTCATTTTAGCTATAATACCTAATTATACATGTATAAATTAAAAAGATTAAGATGCGTTTGTCAAAAAAATTATCTAAATTTATTTCATCTTATAAAAAGTGATAATCGCGATAATCGTGCTGCAATTCAAATTATGAAATGCACAGAAATAGTGATAATAGTAGAAATCGAGATTCAAATCATAGTGACAGCCGTGGTGGTAGGTCTTCTAATATTAATGCTGGCACCTCGCGGCCAGATAGACAAGATGTGAACAATGGTGGTCGACAGGGACAGGGTTCAAGGGGAAGAGGACAAGCCAGAGGTCGTGGTTACCAACAACGAGGATAGCATCAAAGAATATATAGGCCAGGATAGGTTTTTGAAACGAAAATGGTTGGAGTGTTGTGCAAAATAGTGTTGTTTTTTACGTTAGGGGACAATGTGCTCTATTTTTAGATTTTGATATTTTAGATATAACTGAGTCTCATCGTAAAAATAATGATGCTATATATTTTACTGGTTACCCCTGGTTTGGAAATAATAGAAAAAAAATATTCATGTTGATGCAAGATCGGGGTCAGGGGGTGTGGATTTTCTTAATAAAGAAGATTTATTAAATCTGTTTGACATAAATATTGTTGATGACAGTTTTATGGTTGAAATTTGAAATGAAAAATTTTATGCTTGTGTATGCTACTTAATTCGTCAAGACAAACTGATGTACAGGATTTTTATGACAATCTTTAAGCTGGTATCTATCTGTTTAAAAATGATGGCATGTTACGAGTATTCATGTGCGGGGATTTAAATAGTCGCATTGGTGATAATTTTGATAACATTGTTGGTGTTGATAATTTACCTGAAAGAGATATTATTGATTATAAGTCAATTTCGTATGGTGATTGTTTAATAGATTTTCTTATTGACAGTAACATGAGTGTTCTCAATGGTAGAAATAATGATAACAATGATTTTATCTCTGTATTCACTAAAGGATGTTCTGTAGTGGACTATTGCTTAGTTCAGTACGAGTATTTGCATAGATTTTCAGTCAAAATGTCTACACAGCTTATAGATGAGATAAGTGCAGTGAATGGTTTGTCTGCTGTGTCTATTCCGGATCATTCTGAATTATCATGGATTGTGCATTTGGGGAATTCATGTGAAAACCATGCGGAACAATCCGCCGGAATTCATGTCAATGTTTGAAAACCATTGGCAGGGTAGGTGATTCACAGTCAAGAAGTAGACATATACCTATGGAAGTTATTACTGAACATGGTGTTTCAAATGATGTCAATACTGTTCTTGAGAAATAGAAAAATGATTTTAGCAAGCTTTTTAATAGTCCTAATACTACAAATACTTGAAATTTTGTATCTAGTGGCAATCATATGAATGACAATACAGAAATTTTAAACGACAATATATCTATCTTAAAAGTGTTTAATGCGGTCAAATAGGCTAAAAATGGTAAAGCCTGGGGTTGTGATAATATACCTATGGAAATCTTGAAAATTTCCTTCTGCATGGAATAAGATAATCATAAGCCCTATCCCGAAATCAAGTACTGTCGATCCAAGAGATCCATTTTCATATGGAGGCTTGTCATTGTCTAGCAGCATGTATAAGATATACTGTACAATTTTGAATAACCGTTTATCAAAATGGGCAGAATCTAACAATATACTCAGTGATGATCAAAATGGTTTTAGGAAAGGTCCCAGTACCATTGATCATTGGTCATCTTTAACTAATATTGTAGAAACTAGAAAGAAACAGAAACTGTCAACCTTTTGTGCATTCATTAATCACCGTAAGGCATATGACTTTATCGACAGATCATTGTTATGGAACAAATTAGATAGTAAAGGTATCCATGGTAATATGTTACAGGCAATACAGTCACTATATAACTCAGTTTCATCCTGTGTAAGGATAAATAGCCTTACAACAGAATGGTTTGATGTAAAATGTGGGGTCCGACATGGGTGTTTTTTTTATCTTCTTTACTGTTTAATTTGTTTATAGATGATCTTGGTCTGTTACTTGATGAGTTTTCTTGGCTATAATAAGACCGCTAAATGTATAGCTCAAAGTGCAGGTAGAGCACTTGGGTTACTTATTGCGAAATCGAAAGCATTAGTGTCCATGCCATATGATGTTTTTGTTAAATTGTATGATTCAATGGTTGGCAAGTCATTTCATATGGTGCTTCTATTTGGGGTAATAAGTCATTTCCCTGCTAGGGCAATGCGTTTTTATTTGGGGGTAGTGCCGTATACACCTACAGCAGCTTTATATGGAGAATTACCTTGGCAGCCTACACATGTGAAACAATGGAGATCTGTGTGTCAACAATGGCATAGATTTGTTAGAATGGATGTAAATAAAGTTAATTATACGATCTTTTCTACTTGTTTTCGCAAGAGCAGTAATAGGTGTAAAAACTGGCAATTCATATTTAATAATCATATGGAAAAGAGTTTGCACGTGGTTGTGTAACAGTCTCGTCGAAGTCTTCGTGTGAAAAAGTTGTTCAAAAATGTATGTCGTTATATGAAGATGAATGGATAGCTAAGCTAAGGAATGTTAGTCTAAATGGGAACGGTGGTAAAGTCTAAATGGGAACGGTGGTAATAAATTAAGAACCTATAAGTTGTTAAAAAATGATTATAAAACTGAACATTATTGTAAACTATATTTGCCACGTACACATGTCTGCACTAGCGAAATTCAGATGTGGAGTAGCTCACATAAATCTTGAAACTGGTAGATATGAAAACATTGCTGTTGACAGTAGGATATGTCCAATATGTAAAATTACAGTTGAATGTGAAAATATGTATTATTATCTTGTAATGCATATGAGCACATTAGGTTACCTATGTTAGAAAAAGCTCGTAACATACGGCCAGAATTTGTTGACCTCTCTGATGAAGATAAACTTGTATTTATTCTCTCCAACAATGATATTGTTAAAGTCACAGCCAAAACCTGTTAAAATATTCTTCAAATGTTAAATCTGATGTTTAGATGATATTTTTTTATTGATTTTAAACACTTGCCATTTTAAAAGCCTGAAGTAATATTTACACTAATTTTGAAATATATATGTATGTGTGGCTACACCCATTATCACTTGACTAACATTTGAGATTTATAATTGCAGTACTAAAGAGTATTGGGTTGGTTTAGTTGAGATGAGTGCGAATGAGCGTTTTTGGGTCGCAGACTGTAAGAATTTGACATTAACAACACATTATCTCCAGTCCTTTGATCCTAATAAACGATGTATGAGGCATAAACGTGATCACACTGCAGATCATAGAAAATGTACTGAAGTAGAGGCCATCTTATGTCAAGTTCCTTCATGTAAGAATAACCTTAACATTTATAACAAAATGATGAGAGAAACAATACAAATGAGTTTTTAATGTTTCATCTTATAATTTGCCATTAGATGCCGTGGTAGCCCTAATAAAAATATGAGATTTTTAAGTTATTTACCAAGTACTTACAAGTATATGATTATCCTTGGTGAACTTGACGATGGGTTGTTATGAAGCCATATATCTACTTGTTCATAAATATTCATGTTTATAAGGGCAAAGGAAAAATGTGTAAGTTAATTGTATTTAACTTGTCGGAATAGACATGTGTTAGTGAACTATATTAATATTAGTTAGTAAGTAAGAAAATATTCGCATTTGTAATGTTTTTGTGTTGGACAAATTTTTTTTATCTAAAAAAATAATCTATTAATTAAAAAAAGATTTCGTTCACAGCAGGAACTTGTGACGTCGTTGGAGTTATTGATAGCGAGGTGTTATCTGTTACGCCAGGTATAACAGGGTGCGAGTCTTTGTGTCGGAATGATCCGAAATGCTGGGCGGCGATACAGTACGTGCCAAACAATTGTGTACAACTCGCTGTTCCAGGACATGGTGTCGAGGGTTTTACAATGAAATCAAAATTCTGTTTTAATGGTAAGTATAGTCGTATTTGAAATAAGAAAATAACTGATTTATGATAATTAATTGCTGATTGTACTCAATATATAGGTCAATATTGAATCATAGAACAATATTATAGAAATCCTAATACATAATAGAAATACTAGTTAAGGTATAATACTTTATAACAGATGCATATGCAAAAAAAAATATTCTTCTAAATTAGACAATGTCAATTATTCTTATTTTGAAAACAAGCATATGTGCTAGCAACAATTCGGTTAATGCATGTTTAAAATGAAAATCAAATTAAAGAAGATTTTTCTTTTTCTCGAATGCGTTGTGATATCCAGTCTTAGAATATTTTTGTACCTTTGTGTACATAAAATTTTACTTCAAAATAAATATTTAAAAGTGTAAGCCAAGGTCAAATCAAAATAATAATATGTTGTTCAATTTAGGTTATGTTTTTGCAGATGTCTTTGGTATAACGAGAAAACAAAAAGGTTGTTTTGCAGCGAAATATACTTGTTCAATACTTAATATGTAACTGATAATCAAATGCCTAACATTCGACAAAGACACGTTTAGTCTCATTTGGTATTAAGCAAATACTGCACGTTTATAACGTAACTTGGATAATCGAGACATTTATCTAATTAAAATACACGGTTGCTGTCAATTCATGAAGAACTTTTATTTTTACTCTTAAATAAAGGAAGTTAGCTGTATTATAGATTCGTTATAAAGAATCTTTGAAAGGTTTTATTGTTGTATATAAATATTTTTGTTATAAATGCGAACAACTGTTTCTGTATAATAATAATAATAATAATAATAATAATAATAATAATAATAACAATAATAATAATTATAATAATAATTATAATATTTATAATAATAATTATTATTATAAATATTATTATTATTATCATTATAGTTATTATTATTATTATTATTATTATTAAAATAATAATGATGATGATGATGATGATTTCTTTTTTGTTTCAGTTTGCGTTAATCAATATAAATAAAATATGTAATCATTAACGTATGTTTTTTTTATATATATATATATATATATAGTGACCTTAAATGAGACATCAGTTGATGATGATCAGTCAAACAACGATGATATACCCAATGCCTCATGCGGGAATTTTTCTAGTGAGCATAGTTCTTTTTTAATTTCAATTATATTTTCTAAAATAGTGTAGTAAATGTATAGTTTTACCTTATTACACGCATCAATGCAATTTACATTTACTATCTACAGATGCTTTAAAACTCCAATATCTATCTCTAAACTACATTAAATAATTTTAATGTAATACCTCTACCGATTAATGTTATGTATTTCAACAAAAACGATTAAGCATTCTAGATTTTTTTTTTCAGTTTGAATAAAACATAAATCACATTTTACAAACATATGGAATTAAAAAAAAAAAAGTTATTTTTTTCTCTTTTACTTAAGTCCAGCCATCGTCAACTAATGTATCTTTGGTGACGTCTCTGGGTGTTCCTGTTTGCGACACTGTTACGCTTACAACAAACCTCACCATAATAGAAATGACCACTGAAACGACTACAAAAATATCTATCAAACCCACGACAGAAGTGTCAACAAAAACAACAACTGAAATGATTCATTCTATCGCCATAGAAATATCAACCAAGACAGTTACTGCTTTTGTAACTGCGACACAAACCCAAAATATAACGTTTGAACAGGTGGAACAGGTTGCTGCGGAAATTGTTAAAAATTTAACGGTTGATGTAAAATCGACGTCATCACATAAACGACGACTAACAAGTGCTGAAGACAAACGTCAATCATCTAAGTTTGTTGGGTTTATAGGCGTCATTTTTGTTGCCGCACCGCTTGCACTTATGGTATTAACTGACGTAAGAAAGTTGTTCGTCGATTTCCATACTTATAGCAATTTTCGTAAAACGGATTAATAGTTTAAAAAATGATCAGGACGTTTACAATTATTAATCTTTAAATTATATGTAAATTTTGACTAACGCATCAACGTTATTATATTAAATGTTACTTAATCGTTGTAGAAGGCATAACATGGCAAACCATTTCGAACATTTGAAGATAATTTGACGGAAGAATCACCGTAAAGGATGTATCCAAACAGGTTGTTGTTGTTACAAAATAGTGTTAGATCTACTGAAATTTGACTAAAAAGCTACAATTCATTCCTTTTGTAACAATCCTATTATTATCAAGTTATTTTAAATTTGCCATCTGCTATTATGTTCTATATTATATATAGGGTTGATTATATTGATCAGGATTAAAATTAGCAAACATTTAATACAATTACGTTATTGACATATTTGAAGTATATCATTTTTTTTGGTTACCAGACAAAATATTCAGTTAGATGTACAGAGGCCTCCAATCCAGTCTATCAGACATTTTTAAAGACCTGTTCAATTACGCTGTTCAATTTCTCAAATTAAAAATCAAAAGCATTGCGAAAAATGTTTCCCTCTATGTGAATGGTAAACTCTGAATAATTAAACGGTCAAAACAACATGGAAATTTAATATTCCGTTGGTTCCACAGTTTTGTACAACCACTAACATCAACCTATTATCTAAGCTCAATAACATGTAATTGATTGGTACATCCAAACATTTGGATTCAGGCACACGAAATATTTGTACCCCCTCCAATGAGAAATCAAAATGCTGCAGCACTGAAAGCGACGGGCATGCAACCGGAGAGACATTTAAGTTTTTTTTAGAAAAAAAACCACAAAATATATAACAGAAAAAATTTGTTCCATACAAGTTCGAGATTTGTAGAGCAATATATTTTGTGTCCCAATCTGACATAATCCAGATTTTCTACTTTCAAGCATTTAAATACAGAATGAAATTTATGCCTAAAAACTCTGCTCAGTGTCATTATCGATTTATTCCAAGAAATGATATGTAAATAGAAAAAAAAACTGTCAACGAAATATTTCTAAAATAAAACCATGCAAGTAAACTTCAAGCATAATACATTATACATGTGAGAATGTTATTTAGAATTGCTTCGTGTTTAACATAGTGGGCATATAGACAATAAAATATAAGTCATTTGTATTTTTATTTCTCTTGGATATGTAGATCTACGTCTCATTAAAAATATTTTTGGTTAAAATCATCAGCATTTAATAGTGTATTTTTTAGATTTTTTTTATTTAAAAGGGCCAGAGCACATCGTTTTTATTTTAATTTAAATGTCACTTAAGCACTACAGTGTTTAGTTGTCCTTTTCATTTTCAGACTAAATTCCATTTTCAACTTGTTTGCTTCTTACAATTGTATAGAATTTCTAAAAGTATTGCATGTGAACAAAGTAAGTATCCGCTGGTTTATTACATGTATAATGTGTACTCCCTACTGTCAGGTAAAGCAGAATCTATTTTTAGAATGGCGAAGGTTAACTCATATCGTGACCTCGAAAATTATGTAAACAAAACACACGAATCGGAAGTAGAACTGATATCATAACTTCCTTCAATAAAGACAAGTAGAGATTTTGATGCTAAAGCATCAAGTCGCCGGATAGAAATATGATTGTATTATCATAAATAAAAGAAAATATCAGTTTAATGGTTCGAGTATAAAGAAAAGAGGAACAATAATTTTAAGTTGAGTAATGTTTATTCATAAACACGTTTTCATTTACTTGCCACAATTATATCTTTCTTGCTGAAAGTTTTATGCAAAAAATTTATGTTATGTTGTAATAAAACATCATATTTGAAGCAAACTTGCTTAGCAAATTTGTCAAGAAACTGTTATCATTATTCAATAAGCAAGTATTGTTTGGCAATATTTACCCGAGACTCAATAATTTTCGGGAGCTGTTTCGTTTGCTTACATAACTTATTGTGATTAATGTTAACGATTTTATTGTAAGTATAATTACATGTATAATTATATCAATTAATACTGCTCGATGGCCTAGTGGTAAGTATGACGAAGTTGTAACCTACATGTAGTAGGCGCAAGTTCGAATCTCGGACAAATCCTGTGTGTAGTTTTCATAAATTGATTTTTATTATATCTTTTAACTTTATGAAACATAAGTTGATAAATCGTGTGTTTCATTTCTAGCACTTTTTTATTTTATAATTTTGATAAACGGTCAAGTTTTGCAAAATACAAAAAGTATTATAAAAGAAAACATAAAAAACACTTTATCGAACCTACAGTCTTCAATTTGAAACTAACTTAAAATCTAACACCTTGTCATCGAGGCTTGTAAAGCAAGTGATATGATTATAATTCTATTTGTAATTCTACTTTATACATATACCGTTGTATGGTTTTCTTCAGCATCCGATAATTACCGACAAATTATTACCGATCATCGAATATTTGCAAAGTGACTATGAAAATATATATGCTTAATAATTGCATAAAACAATGTTTTTCTACTGTAAAAGTGCTGTCTGCATAAACAAATTATTCTTATTCACTATCGAAAAAATATATTATTTAGCTGAAATCAATATTCCTGTCGTTACATACGATAAAGTTAATGTTAATTGCCTTTCAGTGCGATAAATTCTCTGTGTATCCAATACGATTCCGACCCCTACTGTCATACCGAGATTTTTCATACAAAATTACTTTGATTTGCACTTTATCAGCTGCCAACCATTCACATGTTACCTGTATGTCTATCTTATCAGCCATTTGTTACTATTAATAGATTTCATAACAATAACATACAACGTGTAGTCACGTGATTCTGGGAGAAACTGTTTATAATAAATAAGATAAAACATAGAATAGGTCTTATAAGATACAAACAACCAGATAATTTAAAAGTGTCATTTCAAATATCATGCATGATTTATTTATCATAAAATAGCAACGCTTGACACTTTAAGAAAAGTAAAAGCATCCCTAAATTCAATGACTGATCCATAGGGATACGTCATTAATTCATTCTATAAAAACTGTAATGTTGCTTTTTACGATGTCAGTATTTAAATATTTCATTTCATTTAGCAACATTATTGTATGTTTGAATTTTTGTGATTACTGAAAACAATTGTAGTCTTTAATTGTTCAGTAATTGTTATGCTTTTATTTACAGAAATTAATGCCTTCTCCTACCATAGGTATAATGTTAAACTGTTACAAATATAGTCGCCGGTTTCTACCGGCGACTAATTACCATGAAAGACTATATGGTGGTAAAGTGTTGAAAAACATTCTTGTTACAATGCATTTTCAAAAATAGATATTTATACTTACCATTGTACTGTAGTCAAATTTATTAATAACTGCTGGATATTCAGCTAAACCCGCGGTATGAGTCACGAAAAGAGTTCTTCTTTTATTAATGCGCGAGTTTTTCTAAAGTCACGAAAAACTTTTGATCTGTTAATAAAAATGTTTTGTTTAATGGGGAAATATTTATTTCCTGCTTATAATTTCTAGGAATTATTGAGCTTACTATTTAATTATAGCATAATTTCTTGTCCTACTTTTTCGACAGCGGTAAATCGTTTTAGCAGTTATTTGCATAATTGCGCAATAATACTACGGGGCTTCAGCGTTTTTATCAATCAAATACGTTGTTATTTTAACTTGGATAACTTAATTTGAAATTGAAAAGGCTAAATATGGAAGTTTTTAAGATATCCCGACGAAGTATGGGAGTTTCATAGGATCAAATTATGTACTATTCCGTGGACTGTTATTCGGTTGAGGACACATTGCGCGATTGTAGCCAACGAAATCCAGCGCGTCCGTCGCAAAAAGTTATTCATGTCTAGTTGCGTTCAGTTTACCCTAAACACACATTATTTTTTTTTAAATAACCAAACGTTATGTCATAGCTTAGGCTTAGCAGGTCAACTGCATTTGACAGCTGTGGCACTTATAACTGATACCAGGAATGTTTACAAGATATCTGTCCGACCGTTAAAACAACCGCAACTTATCAGCCCTTTCCGTCAGATTCTGGACACAATAGTAAGAATACACGGAATGGATCCGGTATTTCAGCCTATCCTACGGTAAGAAACTAAATATGTAATATAATAATTTAATGCAAGGAGTTGTTGACTAAGTTCATGCCAATATATCGAGTAAAAATACCACCTTAAGGTAAACACTTAAGGTGTTTACTTATTGTTATGGTTAATTTGTAGAAACCTTAAGTACAACTAGGATTTGGTTGTAATTGCAAATCATTTGACATTTTTACACTGATTATTATTGTCAATCATAATTTTACGGAACTACTTAGACTTCATTTGCCTTTGAATGTCAAATACATATATTCGTTATTCATTATTAAATATTAGACCCTCTGATTTTGTTTACATCTAAAACCTGGTAGTATAAAAAAGTGATCCGATTGTTGTAAAAAACGAACAAAAGGGGAGATCACTCGGAAGCAATGAACACATTAAAACTTTGAAATCGTAGACTCGTTTTAATTGAGTCTAGATCTGTTGATGTAGGTAAATGGAAAATTGCGAAATCCCTTACTCCCCATAGCACCAGCTTAATTGATATTTAATCTTCACTAAATGTGCTGGGATCGATGATCCCGGTGGACAAGGAAAACACAACATTACAACACTGTAAAGGGATAAAGTATAATTTGGTTTATCACTTGCAGTAGCTAACTTTTGTGGAACTGTGTATATACATCACAGGCGAATTTTTTATGGTGCGCTGACGATATCAAACCAATTGAAAATACCTGGATTAAGGAAACTATCTCGAAAACAAAGCTAGTTGACAATCTTTTATTATAATCAATAACCCCATAAAAGGCGACAAAATATTAAACATCTCTGATTGACTTTATAAATATTGAAATTAACTGATAAACTGTCTCGGTGATATTATATTTTACCAGTACACCGTGATCAGTGATTTGGAAAATTTAGGTATGAGGATTAAAAAAAAAACATAAGCCGGTGGTACACTTATTCAAACCAGAATCTGAAGTGTAATCAAATCATGATGAATTATATTTTTTATTACTACCGAGACTATCTATTTTCCAGACTCTTTCCATACTTCTTTACAGATCTTCTCTGTTTTGTTATGTTCTTTTGTTATATGAATTGAAATAAATAATCTAACTGTAGTCAATAATCTATAGTCCTTTGAGCTGCTAAATAGAAATATCGGGCCACTATTTAAAACTATATCAATTTTCCATTTGACAATATTGATGAATAAACTTAGTATTGAAGTTTCTAATCAATTAATGAAAAGAAATACCCCTTCACATAACTTATATTAATTTAAATTTCATATGTAAATATGAAATTTAAATCAATATATTTATAAAAAGTAAGACACCTTTATTTCATAATATAAATATTTACTTGGATATAGTATGTGGTATTACCACGAGAGAGTGAACATTTTACCATTATTGCGAGAATCTGTCATTGTGATAGAATCATTCTCTTAATTATGTTTAAGAGACATTTAACGTTTATTGTCTTCACAATATGTTCTTTAATCTATCTTTACAAAAATCTAAATCTATGTCGATGATTCCTTTTATGTTTTGATTGAATTTACAGTCCATAAACAGCCTTAATCAAACCAAGCCTGCAACATTTTCAATTTTGCCGTTTTGGACTTTTTTAGGATTTTCTGTATTTTCTCTTTATTTTATGTCATGGAAATCCAAGCTGAACAGTCATTTATTTGGCACATACTATTGCCCAGCGTAGACTCGCAACATATGACCCTAATCGAAATAGATAACACCTTGCTATGAACATGGCCAACGATTTCATAAGATCATGCCCTGCAAAAATTAAGACATATGCTATATGAATTCATAATATGCGTCTATTAATCTCAGGTTCGTGCGAACAAAATAGCGTTTTTAGCCTTTGATTCTTTCCATAATACGTTTTTAGAAATAGTTTAACGTAATATTTAGTAATATATGAGAGTCTTTTTTTTAGAATTTTGTATTTACTAATACTAGTACTCGCAATACTTCTTAATCTCAGTAGATGTCTGAATATATTGTTGCTAAGATATGGGAACAAAATTCATCATGAAAAGGAGGCATTAAAAAACAACGAAGCATCAAACAAAATCTTGCAACACAGAAGCATCGGCAGGGAACCAAGTTGTGCACTGAACAAAAGAATGGAGAGAACACAGGGATGCAACAATGACGGGGCGTTATTATCAATGCAATAAGGGAAATCACATGAACAATAAACGTGTGTTTTTTATTTCGCTGCACAACCTTGCAAATCATTGACTATGTTAATATCTGTTACGTCTGATGTAAACCTAATGAGTCAAAATGTTAAAATATCCTCCTGAAGTTCCCGCCTAAATATTGGCAAAAAGTTTTTTGTTCAATTGTACATCAAACTGTATCATTTTGAAATTGTCAAATTGTGAAATAGTTCATGCAAAAAGATAGATAAATCCAGAATCATTTTTAAATAGAAATAGAAAAGGTTGCTTCGCTTAGACATTTAAGACATAGTAACTGGCTGATGAATATTCTTCTTGTAGATAAATTGTTCATGTTACTGCTTAACTTTTTAATTTATGTGGCCACCATGAAATTTTACATCACAGCCCTCATTTCGAAGCAAAGCACAGATACAGCAGATTTTTTTCTGAGTTGTAATTATATTTGGACAAAATTGGACGAAGTTCAAATCAAATTTGTATCTTGTAGTGTTTTTACAATGTTTTTCCTTTGTTTTAATCTGGTAACGCAGTAAACGACTGAAGGTGACAAGTCTTTAAACTCATCCGGGCCTTAATTGGGATAAACATTCTGGCAATGTTTGATGAAGATCAGATCAAAATTGCGACATTTAGAGGGCGAACATGGGGTTTCTTTAATTAATCTAGTTTCTTTGTTCTAAACCCAGCTAATGACACAAGATGACTCTCATGTTTGAACTGGATAAATATTCTAGAAAAGATTGATGAAGATCAAATCAACAAATTCCTTCCTCTACATTGCTAACAAGTTTTTCTTATCCGATGACCTAGTTTTCATTTAAAATTAACCCTTTCCGAACTCCTTTGTGGTATCAATAGTATAAACTTTACAAAGTTTGAAGTGGATACAAGTGTGGCCTCTAGACTGTTAACAATGTGTTTCCTCACATTTATAGAATGTAAACACGGTTATCCCCTTATTTGACATCGAAACCTAGTGTTTTAGCCAAACTGACCCATTTTCGGACTCGTCGAGAACTCTTCGAAGTGAAGTTCAAATCAAAATTGTGAACTCTAAAGTGTTAACAATGGCTGTTCCCTTTTCTTTATTTAAGTTGTTAACCCAATATTTCGAACTTATTTGGAATATCATATCATCTTAGATATCATTGTTATAATTATTTTGACAGTTTTATAGGCAATCAACCCAAATCTAAAATAATAGTGTTTCGGAAATGTGGACACTTAAAAAAAAAAATGGGCATACAATGGGATAGAAATAAAATTTGTTTCGTGGCACAAGTTTTTTTGTACTTTATTTACTCTACAGTTATGTTGCCAAGAAGTTTCACCTTTGCAAGTAAACAAAGCGGGTAAACTTATTATTTCGTTGTCAAAAATATTTTTATAACCTTATCAGAAAGAGCTAATCAAGTTATTTGATTTAACAATTACACCAAAATTTACTTAGCAAAAATTGAGGATTACCAACCTTGTCAAATCATCTAACATGTACATACTTGTTTTTGCAAACATGTTGTATGTATGACTCAAAAGTTTGCAACCTTTTGTTCGCCCGTAGTGAATACTTTCTAAGACGTTTATGACAAGGTGTATTAGGTATTGAAGCCAATATGTATGTCCACAGAAAGATGCTTTAAACAGTGTGCCGTTTTGTTAAAACGTTTAGACGATGCAGGTCGTGTAACACATGTACAATACTTACTTTATCAATACGTAGTTTGGCCATGTTTTGAATGCAAACGAAGAAGTTAATCATATGGTATTCTATAAACATTCTGAAAAAGACGTGGGGATTGTGCATAGGAGAACATTTTTAAAAAAATGACACTGAGAACTCTTAAACATCTTTGGGCTACAAACTGTATTAAGATGCTCTGAATCTAGATATATTTGCTAAAACGCATGCTGGCTAAATTCGTTGCCCAAGTCATGCGCTCATGAACAAAAAAGCAAGACTCTAAATAGTGATTAAAAAGTTTTGTACATATTGTCATAGTAATAATTACAACTTTCATTTCCTTAATGTTTATCTTTGTACAGTGATTTAAAAAATATTTTCAAGAAAATTGGTTAGCTTCATAGTTAGTTTAATGATTGACCGTGATTCTGATCAACAAGATTTTAACGACATATTTTGAATTAAGGTATTAGCACCCTAATGCATTACCTCCGCTTTGAAGAGTATTCAAATAGGCTGTTAACTACATTGAAAATGAGGGCTATGGGTTCAATCCCCAGAAGGGTCAATTTTTTTTCTTTCTTTTTTTCTTTTAACATTATTTATGTATCTCTCATGTCCCATTTGGAAAGAAAAAAGTGTTTAATTTTGATTTTTTAATTTATATAGGTATTTATTAGCTAAATTATGCTAAATCTAGTAAAAAATATGGTACCTGATATTTTCAAAGTGTAATATAATCAAAACTAGACGGTAAAAGTATTTCATATTCTACAAGATCAACCAATATACTTTTTTAAAAATTTAGGGAAAGTTTGAAAACAGGCACTCATTTGGGTAAATTTTAAGAATTTTTTAAGTTAGGCTCCCTAAGTAGAAAAATGGTCAGACACGTGGTAAAAATGGGTGGGGTAGGGTAACATTTTTATACAGATTTCATAAATTTTGAGTAGAAACCATAATTTTGCTTATTTGGATTGTAAGCTGAATGGTACTATTTGTTTCTTACCAAAAATTAATGGGAAAACATTTTTCATTAGAATGTTATTGCAGATTATTTAAAGGTTCCTACTTTCTAAAAAAGGGCCCTCATAACATTCTAGCTTGAGTTCAGAAAAGTGGCCATAACTTGTTTTCCGTACGGTAAACTTTGTTTAAATTTTGCATACAGGTGTACTTTAAGGTATACATCTGACTTATGATGTCAATTTTTTAGTTCCTGATAGTGCCCATTAGGGTCCTAATACTTTAAGGAAATCATTTAATTCACCTCCATATTGTGTATTGATTTCAATACATTGAATTTTCGAATACAGTAACTGTGTTTTTCCAGAAGTCATGACCGCTTTCATTGTTAAATATGTTCATTTATTTTATGCTTTTCAGTGGATTACTGATTTATCCGTGAAAATTATATTTGATAATTTCACAGTGAAAATTATCAAAATATAATTTCACTTTTTTCAATGACGAAACTACTTTTTTAAGATTTTCCCCATGTGGTACCTCAATTTTATTTTTACGGACAATTCTGACAATGTCAGGCTGTTAAAAGAAATAGCTAAGCTGAAATAGATAAATAACTTAAATGTCAAAAGTAACACAGAGAGAAAACTTACTTCTATTCCTTCAAATTCCAATCACCAAATTTCGTCTCTAATTTTTTTTTTTTCGTTTTTACAGTCTGAAAAATACATTCCTTCCCCATGCAAAACTGCTCTTGATGACATTTTGGCATATTAAAGTATCCTACGAGCAATAACTGCCGTATGCTTTATGAAAAATTGAAAAGCATTGACAGCCATCACTCGTAAAATAGGTAAAACAACCCAGCGTTCCTTCAGAAAGCTTCCAAGTTTTCCATTTTCCTAGCTCCTTTTCTGAATGTTTTCACTTCTGTCAACACTTATTTTTTGTCTGTTACAATCCTCAAATAAGTTTTCTTTCTTTTAAAAAGGTGTATGACAAACAAATCCAAATTATATCCTTCTGAATCTTACACAATTATTTTCCTCCCATGAAATACACAACTTTAAAAAATGGCTGCCGTTTACATTTTAGAAAGCCAGGTCTAATATAAATTCGCAGTAAGTAACAGAAATATGGATGGATGGTTGGAATTTTCTCCTGCAAGAATTGTTTGTTTTTATTATAAAAACAAGCGATCATTCATATTTTTTTAATAAAATGAATAAATATCACCGTCATTTAACCTTGATTGGCGGCCTTATTTTTCAGCTCAAGACTTCTTGTTTTAAATGAGAAATTCCGTCTAAATGGGGCTCTCAATGGGGGAAACAGATTTTAATATTAACGTTAAAATTATGGAAATTTCGTTTTAACTTGTTTTTAAGCATAAAATAAAAAGAAAATTTGTCTGTTTGTTGTGTAAGATGTAATTTTATTTCATCTCGTGAACTTTAAAAACAGAATACTGTTTTTAAAGCTCACTCGATGAAAAAAAATTCATCTTACACACAAACAAACAAATATCCTCTATATCTAAAACATCTTGATATATCTCTGTTAATAGTTAAACTTTTTAGAGAAAGAAATCTAAGTATATTTTCTATCTATTAGGCATGCTAAAGGATTGTTTTGAAAACGAATAGCTACTCTACACAATGATTTTAATTGATTCCCTTTTAACTTTACTTGGGGCGTAGGCCGTATGAATATAACAAAACGTTGTTTCTTGCTGTTGAATATTCAACAGAGATCTTTACATAGCTAATTGATGTTCATGATAAGATTCTGACCGCTACATTACATATTTGTTCTGATAAAATATCATAATCGTATATATTGTTGTTTTTTTTTAATTTGTTTTGTATAATTATCTTATTTTAACGAAAAAAGACTTTTCGATTTTATTTTTTGTTAATTGACTACAATGAAATTTGTAGGCACCACGTTATAACTATCACCTTTATATTTATATTATGTTGTCTTTAAAATAATGATTCCTGATACCCCCAAAAACATAAAATTTTGAACACAGAGATTGAATTAGAAGTGTCTGTCGACAGTATATATCTATATAACTCATTATGTATTCTGTTACGAAATTTTGAATTTTTTATAATACTACTGACTCCATGTGATTTGTACTAATACTGTGGAAGAGATATAGCGTAACTATTTGAAAGTTTATAATAGTTTAATGAGGTTGCTACTGAGTATTTCATATGATGTAATTGATTTATAACCGGTAATTTCTTTTCCTTGATTTTATTATTCATTGATCCAAACTTATAAAAAGAAAGGAAAAATTCCATGTCCAACCGCAGACAATACCACCATATCGATAATTATTTCCGCCATACTTCCGTTAGGAATTATGGGTAAAATACGAACACTATCACATGCGTACATTTATGTTATAGCACTGTTACAAATTAAACATGTCTCTTTATAATGTTGAATGTATTTTCTTTATTATCTTTGACTGATTATGAAATATCGTATAATTTATCAAACAAAGTTACAAAAAATAATGTAAAAATCTATGATATTGAAAAATACTTTTAAAAAATGCACACCTTTTTAATTAGAAACAAAATGGAATACGTTTGGATATTATATATAGCATTACCTATTTATGGAAGAAGCGATGGTATACTGCCGGTATATCCAGGTAATATGATTTCATAATGAGGAGTTTTTTATTGTAGTTTTTTTCGTTTTATTTCTTTTTAGATCTTATTCCTACTCATATAAGTAAACTTCATCAGTAAACAATTATATTTTTGTATGTCATACATCCAACAAACAGATAAAAACACATTTATATAGCCTTTTTTGTTATCCAGTTTAAGATCAGACTTTTACTTAAATCTTATTTTTTAATTATTATTATTTTAACATCTTTGTCTTTTGTAACATCAAACATTGACTTTACAATTGTTTAAAACTATTCATCTTTCAAAATAATACTACTTTTATACATACAATAATATCTTGATTTTATTCGTCTAAATTTCAACTTTTCCCCTGATAATGTAGAAAGCCAATAAGAAGAGATAAACAATGAAGACATAAGAGATAACTAATGATTTTTGCATGTGTTCAATAATGTTTGAAGGGCACGCCAGTTTGAGGACAGCCGCGAAACTGCAAAACTCTCAAATATACATAGTAAAGGCAAATCTAATTCTTGAAGCATGTCACTTGCAAAACTAAATGTATTTAAAAATGCAATACTTCTCTGAAGATACTGAAGAAGATGAAAACAAAAAGTAATTGCCATTCTCAAGTTGTTTTTAAATTAGTTGTGATTTTTTCTTTGCTACGTTGTTATATATATATAACCATGCCATTTATTTTAGCCGCTCTGCTCAATGCCCAAATATCCCAAACATCCCTGGATTTTGTTTACTTCCCACAAAAGATAGTATGGAGTGCTGCCAGAACCGTGTGCCAAAGTATAGGCGGAGATCTAGCTACGGTAGACTCTGAAGTCATCTTGGATTACATTGTAGGACGAGCACAGAAAAACTACGGAACTAATATATTGTAAAGAAATTTTGAATCATTTATATTTATAATGGAATCAGAAAACGCTACAAAATCAAAAGAAAAAGACATAACGTTTCAGAGCAAATAAAGTTATGAGTAAAAGTTTTTGTTCCGAAGATTATAAATATGGGACAATTCGTTATTCGACGTTAACTGTGTCATAAAAGCATTAGAAAAACTACTTGTAACTTATCTTTTAGCATCATTGTTATTTTCAAACTGTTGATTGCTCGATAAATCTAGTTGTGAATGTAACAATGGGGGGAGTGGGACTTTTTCTTTGAAAAATTTTGTACGTATAATATTGATAATCAAGAAAATAAATCGGTTAAAATATGATTGTTTAAATGATAGACCAGAAATGAAATTACCTTGAGACACTGTTTACCATGTTTAAATTTATCACAACCCAAAACATCTGTGCAATCATGACATAAGCATGTTTTTTGCTCAACTAAATTTGGTTTGCCCAGTTAAGGGTCTGTTAATACCATATTCAAATATAGTTTAATCATCACACCATTTTATTTAACAGTCATAGAAAATAGACATATTTGACAGATTTGTTTCAAATTTAAAGTACCCATTTATATACGTATTGCGTTTAACACGCCTTTCATTTGACATTTATATTTTCAGTATAGAAGAGTATTGGGTTGGACTAGTACATCCTCAAGAAAACGATCGCTTCTGGGTCGCAGACTGTAGGAATTTGACATATACCAAGAATTATGAAGACGTTATTTTTGATTTGGGTAAACATTGTGTACGAAATAGACATACTCACATTGGAGACCGAAGGGAATGTACTCAAGAAGAGGCGTTCTTATGCCAAGTTCCTTCATGTAAGAATCACAATTTGTCATAAAATGACGAGAAAGGCAATGCACGAATCAAAATCCTTTGTGCATAAGTTCATATGCTTGATTTTTAATAAATATGAAAATGATCAGTTTGTGTTTGCAATATCAGTTTGATGAGTTGAAAGCTTTATGCCTAGAAATTCACTTTCATAACTTTCCCAGAACCAAAAGGCACTAAGGAATGAGTATCAAGGAATCATAACTTTATATGAAATTTGTGTAGAATTAATATTAGATTAATTGCGTTGGAAACTTTATGACTATATAATCACTTTCGAACCGTTCCTGGAATCAAACAACACTAAGTAAGCGATGCGTATCGAGGCCCCACTGTGCCACCTATCCTTACTGGTCCAACGTGTAAACCACTCGGCTCGGCCCGCTGCAACTTACAGCTATCATTTACTTACATATCATTTTCATGCCTAATTCCAAAGGAACTGTTTGCTGCATTGCTTTCGAATCAATTTTTATTCTTGCTTTTACGGGAAAATGAAATTGTGTGTATTGAAATGAAGTTGTACTGGTCAAATTTGAAACGATTAAATTCGATCCATTTATGCCATTATGAGTAACTAAAATCGATGTACGACATATAGAAATAAATTTGAAACATACACCTAGAACACTCTGGCTTGTGAAGTTTTATATAAACACAATGGCTTTATTTGTGATACATGTATATAATATATCTATCCCATTTTTCTTATAAAAAGAACCAACAACAATGATAAGTGTAAGGAAACAAACCCGAATGATTTAAATTCGACAAGTACTATTTTACTCACAGTTGTTGTTATTAATTAATAAAAAGATCAACTTTTTTCCCACAGCACAACCTTGCGATGTTGTTGAACTTGTCAACAGCGAGGTGTTATCTGTAGAAACAGATGTAACAAATTGCGAGAATATATGTCTGAATGATCCTGAATGTTGGGCGGCAGTAAAGTATGTACCAAACAATTGTGTACATCTTGCTTTGCCAGGCTATGGTGTTGAAGGTTTTACTTTGGGGTCAAAATTTTGTTTCAATGGTAGGTATTTGCTGTGTTCAAACGCGACAAACATCATGTATTTATCCCTTGTTAGTTAAATTCATTTTATGTGGGCAATGTCTTATAATTATACCTTTTTTGCAGAAAAATATTTTAATTTGTCGAAGACTTTTCTCATATTATTCGTTTATATAATGTAGAAGATCTTCTTTGTTACGAGATGTTCATATGTAGGATCATTCTCTAATAATTGTAGAATTAAGGGAGTGCTCGTTTCTTTTACTTAGCTTGTTTCATGTGCATGTCCGTGAAAAAGCTTGCAATTGTAACCAAAGCTAATGATATCAGTGTCAAAATATAATATCTAACTACTACCCAAAACGATTACTTTAATACCTCTTTCGATAGTGTAGCATTTATATTTTTGTTCTAAGAAGGACTCATTTGAAACGCAATGTTCATCTATATTAGAAATGAAAATTCTTGATGAATTTCCTGTGCTTAATATTCTTTTCTTTTCAGTAACTTTAAATGACACGATCATTACTCCAGATTTATCCAACAGCAGCCTTACACCTGACGCTTCGTGTGGCCCGTTTACAAGTGAGTATAACTTTTAATATTTAAAGCAGCTCCACTGAGGTCTAAAAGTGTTCTAACCTCTAATTTGAAAAAACTGACGTAGACCAGCTGGAGCACTTATAACAGGAAAATATACAAAAAATGAATAAATAATATACTTAAAATTAAATTTAAAAGCGATATTTTATGAATTTCTTAGAGAATTTGAATTTTAAGCGTTTAAACTCGTTTTATTTTTATATCATTTTACAGATTAAAAATAAAAACTTAAAAAATGGAAAGAGCAAAGGATCTGAAAAGTCGCTACAGATATAAATAAATATTATTTAAAGTAAGCTGTTAGGATCTTTCAATTTTATGTCAATGTTTGATGCTATCCCTCCCTTGTCTGCTGTTATGTATTTCAGCAACAATTATGAAACAGTCTATTCTAATTTAAAAAATTTGCATGAATTATTGTCTAAAGATCAGTTTATGGTGAGCATAATACACATTCTAGTAACATATGAAATATAATATTCTCTATTGCACTCCAGTCCAGCCTTCGCCAACCAGTGCATCTCCATTGACATCATTAGGTCTCCCAATTTGCGACACTATTACGCTTACTCAGAACCTGACCATTACAGTACTTTCATCGGAAATAACAACCGTAATATCACCAATAACATCAACTGAAACAAAAACAGAAATATCTTCCGTTACAACGACAGAAGTATCAACAGAAACAACAATTCAAATATCGGTAGATACAACTACAGAAATATCAACAGAAACAACAACTGAAATGTCCACAACAACCCAAATATTGGCTCAAACAATAAGTGAAATTTTTACTGCTACTAAAACAGAATTATCAACCACTACGATTACCGCGCCTGATACTGCGACTCAGGGTCATTACCAAAATATAACATTTGAAAAAGCGGAACAGGTTGCTGCGGAAATAGCTAAAAACTTAACAATTGACACAAAATCAACTTCATCTCATATACGTCGACTTACAAGCGCTGACGACAAACGCCAATCTTCAAAATTCGTTGGTTATATAGCTGTCATTTTTGTATTTGCTCCACTTACACTAATGTTGTTAGCTGACGTAAAGAAAGTGCTCCTTGATTTCCATTCACACGAGAACATATATGACAAATGTAAAAGGTCTACAAATAAATGTCCATAAAGAATTCCTTGATTTAGCATTGAATGGTTTGTAAAATAGACCAAAGTAGAAATTATTATTTACCAAACTTTTATAGCTTTCTCTTGATTTACACGTTCAAAGGCGCTTTACAAATAATAAACTGATAACTAATGTACAAATAACAATATCGGTAAAATACCAAAAACAGCTTTAAAACAATATAAATGTATGTACGACATACAAAAATTATAACACAATCAAATAAAATGTGGTATTACACTAATTTGAAGTTAAAATATCAGATATCGATTTTAGACGATAAAAGATTATCTTAAAAAACTGAAAATATTAAAATTAAAATATTATAATTTACATTCAACAGCGAAATTGCACTTACATATTATAATTATTATTACTATTATTTAGTCAACATATTACTATTATTATTATAACTACTGTTAGATAGTATCTCTTCCTGCTGTTTGATTTATTATTAAATTATGAAATACAGTCATTGTGCTTTGTTCCTGATATTATAAACAACTTTTGAATTGCAAAAGAAGCCGGAAGACCGCACAGATTTCCGAACATGTGAAAATACTATGACAGAAGGATTGTCTAAGAGCATAAGAGTGGACAAGTATTCATAACACAAGACAGTTTTTCTTTAAGGTCAATTTAGCTTTAAAAGTGTATTTTAGTGCATTTAATTTACATTTTACTACGTTAATCAGAAAATATTTCATATTCAGCGCTAATTCCTGCAGGTAATGAGCATCATCCATGTCTTAAATTAAATATTACGACATTATAAAATACATGTACAATTGCCCTTCCTAAAGAAAAAATATACATTCATGAAGCGTAAGTGTGCCTTCAATTTTAAACACAAGGTATTTTCTAATCTAAAATAACATTAAACTGTATTTACATTATCTATTTCATGTTGATCTAATGGCTTTATATATTATTTCTATACTTTATAGAATTTTTGAGCTTATTTCAATACATGTATTAATTATACTTCTTTTGTATCTCTTTAAATTTTTAATTATACTTCTTTTGTATCTCTTCAATTTTTGACGTGCTTTGCAAGAGAAAAAAAATGATACAAAGCAATACAATCTTTCTGCTAGAAATTGGACTGTATAACTTAAACGTGTACTTAAATGTACTTAACAGCATTAGAAGATGCACAAGAGATGTTATAATTCTGGATCAGATGATGCCGTTTTTAACCTCCCTCTGTCGGTAACATAAATATCTGATACACTGCTGTAACAATGTGGTAAAAATGAACAACTTATTAATGAAAAATCTCGAACAGGGGATTATTGCCATTAAACTAATTGAATTATTTATGTACTTTTAGAGTTCATTATACAATTAAACAATGTTTTTTTCTCAGGCTATGAAGACAATTGATAAGGTCGGGCGAGGGAAAAATTCAATTGATTTATATGAAATGAAAGACTTCGATCAAAACATCAGATAAAAGTTTACCCATATAACGAGTAAGTGACCTTATGCTAAATGAAACGAAGTTTTGAGATAATATAGTGACTTACTTTGAGGGATTATGATGGTTAAGAAGGTTTGTTTCCAATTATAAGCTGTTTGACCACATTCTAAACGGATCAAATTTGTAACACCATGTGTAAAACGTGATTGTCAAAGAAAGGGAATGTGAAAAAAATCATATTTTGTAACAGACTTGTTTGTTCTTCCCTGACAATATTAATTTAGTAACTATCACAAGTACATCCCCACTGAACTTTAATCATCGTCACAATATGAATAACATCACTTTTTCGTATTCGTTACATCGATTTTGTAGATGTTTTGCTTTTCGGGGTCAACGGTTCCCGTCTTGATTACAAGTGTGTTTTCCTCATATTTGCATGCTTTAAGTAAGGTATAAGATACATGACAAGATTTACCTGGAATCGACTGTGTTGTGAAGAATCATCATTAAATTGTTACTTTGCAAGACTGTATACACGTGCATTGTATTTCCGAAAGAAACGTTTTATGACCGTGCAATTTAATTTGTTTTTAATTTTGCAAGATAAATATAAAAATCCCATCTCTTTTGTTTTTTTGTAACAAAATTCACTCTCTATATGCCCGATTGTTTAATTTTTGTGATGTAAAACTTATATGGCGCTATACATTCGTCCGTCCGTCTGTCCGCAGACAATTCGTTCCAGGAGGATAACCTTTGAAAGACTTCTTTGATACAAGTCATAATTGTCAGGTAAATGCACTTTGTCACAGGTCGTTGTTGAGCACAATTGGTCATTGACATTATATTTTTGAGAAATGAAAAATGAAATCAGTAGAGGCATGAAAAATAATATTCATATGATACATTTAATGTTTTAACACAATGAAAGTTGGTAACAAATAATTTTCTTAAGAATCTTTATCACGGCGCCTGTACCACGCAAATGCGTGAGGCTGAAAACCAGTACAATAAAACGGACCACGTACTATTTTCTTTCATACCATATTTTATATTTTTACCGGATAAAGTAAATAGCCCGTTCATTCTAGTGAATAATCAATGCATAGAATTTGCTTAAGAAAAACAGTATTGCTTTTGTAAAGTGAATTGGCGTTTTAACACACGTTTTCTCTTAACAAAAAAAAATTACTGTTTTTGTCCAAGTCTAATTTTTGTACAGGTTACTCTTTACAATGGGCGGATTTACACTTTATCCTCATGATATATCAAAAACAGTTATAAAAGACACCGGTCTTCTGCATTCGTTTTCCACCTACACAGAACATAGACATGTCACGTGGGATAGATAATTTATTTATGACATGTTCAACTATTTTCTCAAGAACAGTTTTATGGCATTAACATTTTTCTTTGCAAACATTACTGCGGGTTACAAGATGATGTCGTAGTTATTTTAACATTATAAAGTAACTTACAGGTTTAATGTTTAATAAGTATTTTCATTTATTATCAATTGTTACTTTTTATTTATAAATAAAACTTCTATGTTTATTTGTTTTCCAGTATTTTTGATCGAGTTGAATCATATTACAAGAAGGCGGTAGAAACGGGCCTTGCCCTCCGATACAAAATTATCATATAATTATACCCGCGAAATATAGTTATATATCAGTTAAATACATTCATATTTGTAAAAACAAATATAATGTAAGTTTAAATATAGAAATCAACTCCAGTTTCAATTTAAAAATGTAATTATTTTATTTGAAAAAGTCTTCATAAGGTATACTTTGTTTACAGGAAATGACGTCAACGTCATATGACGTCAAGGACAACGACGTCAAAATGTAATACATAATTTGGCATATAAATGTAATATGTAGGATCGTAATAAAAGATACAAAACACTGGTGAAGATGCAGTAAAAGCTATGTAAAATTAGAAAACCAACATAAACTACATATTGTCATGAAATTAGTTTTAAGTCATATTAAGCAAACATTAGAAAATACAATTTTTTATAAAAAAATATTAAAATGAAGATTTATAATCTACAAAATTAATAAAGTATTTTGGAATTCATGCCATCAGGAATAATTGTACCTAGCTTATACATCCATTAAGTTTCTTTTAATAATCTTTGTCAATTATTCTTTATTTTATCAATTGGCATGAATGAAAAATCTTTGATAGAATGCCATTCAGAATTAAAATGTTCAGATACATTGGTAATAGTGTCAGGAAAGTGTTTTATATCAAATTTGTGGCTATTCATTCTTTGACTACATTTTTGCTGAGTTTGACCAACATACTGTTTTTATGAAAACATTCATATTCATTTTTATGTTACAACTCTGACAGTCAATAGCTTCAGTTATTCATTTTATTATTACAAATTAGAATAATAATTTTGTTACGTTTTCTCGACACAGTTTTCATGGTGGCATTGTGTATTGAACTTCGTCACTCATTGATAAATAATCAAAATATTACTGCGCGAGAGGGTTTTCGTTTAGACGTGGCAGGTCGTGTCACATAGGTAACAGATGTAAAGTATTTATTGATCAATACGGATTTTGGTATTGTTTGATTGCCAACAAATTAGGTTATCAAGCGATATTCATACTAACATTCCGAAAAATACTTAGGGATTGTGCATACGAGAATATTTTTTAAAAGACACCGAGAACACTTTAAAATCATTGAGCAACCTACTCTATAGAGGTGCTCTTTAATGCAGAGTACTAACCGACAATTCCACTTTATTATTTGCAAAAGCGCATGTTGGCTAATTTTCGTTGCTAAGGTCGTACACTCCTGATAGAAAATGGAAGACACTTAAATCAGATAACAGGTTTTCTACATAATGCTACAGAAACAATGTTTATTCGATTAAAATCGAAGTGCGGTGTTTTTAATGTTTGTCCTTTGTACAGAGATTTAAGAAGTAAAATAGTTAAAGCAGAATGGTTAGCTGCGCAGTAATTATTATGAGTGACAGTGAAACTGACAGCATTTTCTCCTTAACAAGTTTTTAAATGAAAGCCTTTTAATTAAGGGCATCATTTAATTCAAACTAACCTAAATATTTTGTATTGATTTCAATACATTGAATCTTTATATACTATACTATTTTATTATAACAAGTCACTGACGTCTTTCATTCTTAACAATTCTTTAATTAAAACGTAATTGGTATATAATTGTTCATAATCAAACGTTTCAAAGAAAGATATCCTAATACATTTGATTTACATTATGCATGATATAAGATCGATTTGAAAAAGAATAACGGCGCTACACAATAACTTAAGTTGTAATAAAACGTTGTTGTTGCAATGTGATGTCTATCAGAAGCTCCTGACTGATTCATTTATGAATTTATTCTCAGATAATTGTTGTGATAAAATATGGTAAGCGTGACTTGCGTATATTATGATTTTTGTAATTTGTTTTGTATCACAGTTATTAAAAAAAGAGAAAAACTTATTCCATTTTATTTTTTGCTAATTGAGGGATTATTTTTTTCCAGATATATATTATATACGAGCCAAGTTATGATAATGCTTTCTAATATAAACGACACTATAATACAATGTATATTTAAAACATATGCGTTGAGTTAAAAGTGCCATTCAGTGTCATGAATTCTATTATGAACTTTTGATTTTTTTTAGTATGATTAACTACTAATTCCATAATGTTTGTGCTTATAATCAATAAGAAATATAGCGTAAGTATTTGACAGTTTATAATATTTTTTGTGAGATGGCTACTGAACTGAGTATTTCATATGATGTAATTGATTAATTATCGGTAGTTCTTTTTGCTGTCTTTATTTTATATTGATCCAAACTGATAAAAAGGAAAAAATCTCACAATACCACCATATCGATAATTATTTCCGCCATACTACCGTTAGGAATTATGGGTAATATACGAATACTTTCACGTTTGTACATTTCCCTTTTAACGCTGTTACATATAAAACATGTATCATTATAATTTTGCACCGCCTCCGTGGTCGAGTGGTTAGAGTCGATGACTTCTAATCCAGTTACCTCTCTGGCGTGGGTTCGATCCCAGGGAGATGCTTTGGTAGTTTAGCGCGGAGGAAGGTAGTCAAGTACTGGTGTAACTCTCCAGGAACGAACTACCCGCCTATATGACTGAAATACTGTTGGAAAAAGGCGTAAAATGACACAAACAAACAAACAAACATTATAATTTTGACTGTAAAATTGTTAATATATTTGACTGATTAATAAAACTTAAAAATAATAAAAAATAATTATATCAAAAAGAAAATACTTACTGAAATGCATATTTTTTTAATTAGAAAAAAATATGGAATATGTTTTGATATTATATATAACGTTACCTATCTATGGAAATAGCGCTGATATTTCCGGAATACCCAGGTTAACAATGGGGAGTGAGCCTTTTTTTTGATGAATTTTGTATGTATCATATTGATAATCAAGAAAATATATCGGTGAAAAAACGATTGTTTAAATGGGTGACCAGAAATAAATTTACCTTGAGACACCTTTATCATCAAAAAATTTATCACAACCCAAAACATCTGTGCAATCTTGACATTTGCATGTATTTTGCTCAACTTAATTTGGTTTGCCCAGTTAAGGGTCTGCTAATACCATATTAAAATAGAGTTTAACCATCACACCATTTTATTTAACAGTCATAGAAAATAAACATTATTTGACTTGTTTCAAATTTAAAGTACACATTTATATACGTATTGCGTTTAACTCGCCTTTCATTTGACATTTATATTTTCAGTGTAGAAGAGTATTGGGTTGGACTAGTACATCCTCAAGAAAACGATCGTTTCTGGGTCGCAGACTGTAGAAATCTGACATATACCAAGAATTATGAAGACGTTATTTTTGATTTGGGTAAACATTGTGTACGAAATAGACATAATCACATTGGAGACCGAAGGGAATGTACTCAAGAAGAGGCGTTCTTATGTCAAGTTCCTTCATGTAAGAATTACAATTTGTCATAAAATGACGAGAAAGGCAATGCACGAATCAAAATCCTTTGTGCATAAGTTAATATGCTTGATTTTTAATAAATATGAAAATTATCAGTTTGTGTTTGTAATATTAGTTTGATGAGTTGAAGGCTTTATGCCTATAAATTCACTTTCATACCTTTCCCAGAACCAAACGACACTAAGCAATGAGTATCAAGGATTCATTACTATATATGAAAATAATTAGTTTGTGTAGTATAAATATAAGATTAATTGCGTTGGAAACTTTATGACTATATAATCACTTTCGAACCATTCCTGGAATCAAACAACACTAAGTTAGCAATGCATATCGAGGATTTAATGAGTGTACTCCTGACACAGGACTTGATCCCACTGTGCCACCTATCTTTACTGGTCCAACTTGTGAACCACACGGCTCGGCCCGCATTAACTTACATGCTTAATTTCAAAGGAACTGATAGCAGCATTGCTTTCAAATCAATTTTTATTCTTGCTTTTTACGGGAAAATGAAATTGTGTGTATTGAAATGAAGCTGTACATGTCAAATTTGAAACGATTAAAATTGATCCATTTATGCCATTATGATTAACCAAAATCGATGTCCGACATATAGAAATAAATTTGAAACATACACCTAGAACACTCTGGCTTGGGAAGTTGTATGTAAAGATAATGGCTTTATTTGTGATATATGATATATCTATCACATTTTTTTATATAAAAAAAACAATAACAATGATAACTGTAAGGAAACAAACCCGAATGATTTAAATTCGACACGTACAATTTTACTCACAGTTGTTGTTATTAATTAATAAAAAGATCTTTTTTCCCACAGCACAACCTTGCGATGTTGTTGACATTGTCAACAGCGAGGTGTTATCTGTAGAAACAGATGTAACAAATTGCGAGAATATATGTCTGAATGATCCTGAATGCTGGGCGGCAGTGCAGTATGTACCAAACAATTGTGTACATCTTGCTTTTCCAGGCTATGGTGTTGAAGGTTTTACTTTGGGGTCAAAATTTTGTTTCAATGGTAGGTATTTGCTGTGTTCAAACGCGACAAACATCATGTATTTATCCCTTGTTAGTTAAATTCATTTTATGTGGGCAATGTCTTATAATTATACCTTTTTTGCAGAAAAATATTTTAATTTGTTGAAGACATTTCTCTATTTATTCGTTTATATAATGTAGAAGATCTTCTTTGTTACGAGATGTTCATATGTAGGATCATTTTCTAATAATTGTAGAAATAAGAGAGTGCTCGTTTCTTTTACTTTGCTTGTATCATGTGCATGCCCGTGAAATAGCTTGCAATTGTAATCAACTCTAAAGATATCAGTGTCAAAATATAATAATTAACTATCGCCCATAATGATTACTTTAATACCTCTTTCGATAGTGTAGCATTTATATTTTTGTTCTAAGAAGGACTCATTTGAAATGTAATGTTCATCTATATTAGAAATGAAAATTCTTGATGAATTTCTTGTGCTTAAGATTCTTTTCTTTTCAGTTACGTTAAATAACACGATCATTACTCAAGACTTATCCAACAGCAGCATATCACCTGACGCTTCATGTGGCCCGTTTTTAATTGAGTATAACTTTCTTTTTATATTTGAAGCAGTCCAAAAATCTAAAAATATAATTTGAAATTCTGACATAGACTAGCTGGAGCACTTATAAAGTGAAACTATACAAAAGATGAATAGATAATTTACTTAAAATTATATATCAAAAATCGATATTTTGTGAATTTCTTAGCAGATTTGAATTAAAAGCGTTTAAACTCTTTTTATTTTCATGTCATTTTACAGATTAAAAATAAAAGCTTAAAACAATGAAAAGAGCGGCGAATGATCTGAAAAAGACGCTAAAGATATACATTAATAGTATTTGAAGTAAGCTGTTAGGATCTTTCAATTTTATGTCAATGTTTGATGCTATCCCTCCATTGTCTGCTGTTATGTATTTCAGCAACAATAATCAAACAGTCTATTCCAATTTGAATAATTGTCTAAAGATCAGTTTATGGTGAGCATAATGCACATTCTAGTAACATATGAAATATAATATTCTCTATTGCACTTCAGTCCAGCCTTCGCCAACCAGTGCATCTCCAATGACATCATTAGGTCTCCCAATTTGCGATTCTATTACGCTTTCTCAGAATCTGACAATTACAGTACTTTCATCGCAAACAACAACCGTAATATCACCAATAACATCAACTGAAACAAAAACAGAAATATCTTCCGTTACAACGACAGAAGTATCAACAGAAACAACAACCCTCACATCGGTAGATACAACTACAGAAATATCAACAGAAACAACAACTGAAGTGTCAACAACAACACAAATACTGACTCAAACAATAAGTGAAATTTTTACTGCTACTAAAACAGAATTATCAACCACTACGATTATCGCGCCTGATACTGCGACTCAGGGTCAGTCCCAAATATAATAATTGAAAAGGCGGAGCAAGTGGCAGCGGAAATAGCTAAGAACTTAACAATTGACATAAAATCAACTTCATCTCATATACGTCGACTTACAAGCAAAATTCGTTGGGTATATAGCTGTCATTTTTGTATTTGCTCCACTTACACCAATGTTGTTAGCTGACGTTAAGAAAGTGCTCCTTGATTTCCATTCACACGAGAACATATATGACAAATGTAAAAGGTCTACAAATAAATGTCCATAAAAAAATCCTAAATTTTGTAAAATTGAATGGTTTGTAAAATAAGACATAAGTAGAAATTATTATTTACCAAACTTTTATAGCTTTCTTTTGATGTGCACTTTCAAAGGCGCTTTACAATAATAAACCGATAACTAATGTACAAATAACAATATCGGTAAAATACAAAAAAAATCAGCTTTAAAACAATATAAATCTACGTACAACATACTAAAAATATGGAACGGAATGAAATAAAATATGGTATTGAACTAGTTTGACGTTAAAACATTAGATATCAATTTTAGACGATAAAAGATTATCTTACAAAACTGAAAATAATAAAATTAAAATATTATAATTTACCCTCAACATCTATATTGCACTTACATATTAGAATTATTATTACTATTATTTAGTCTACACATAACTATTATTATTATAATTACTGTTAAATAGTATTTCTTCCTGCTCTTTGATTTATTATTAAATTATAAATTAATGTCATTGTGCTTGTTCCTTATATTAACTTTTGAATTACAACAGAAGCCAGAAGGCCACAAAGATTTCCGAACATACAGAAGGATTGTCTAAGACCATAAAAGTGGACAAGTATTCATAACACAAAGCAGTTTTTCTTTAAGGACAATATAGCTTTATAAGTTTAAATATTTTTTATATTGTATACCTTTTTAGTGTGCCCTGAAGAATTTCCAAACAGTTGGCCATAAAGCTCGTATATCATTTATAGCGTCTTTTTTTAACTTTTGGCAGCAAGCACAAAGGTGATTAAGTATTTTGTATAAAAGTCAAAATAGACCTTTTTACAATACGATTCTTCCATAGCAACCGATGTTACATTTCGCGCATGAGCATTCTGCGTAGGGCAAAAGCGCAATAAAAGCGGGACTAATAATCCAATGGTCAAAAGAAGCATACAAAAATCGTATGTTTAAGGTATCATTAGACGACTTTTCTTATCCGTAATTTAAATTTAAACAACAGGGTGTTAAAGATTAAATTTTATTTACCGCTTTATATCATAATATTACACAATGTTTATTGTACACTTCCTTTTGATTGGCTAGGCGGTAAGTGTCAAACAGATTGAAACGCGACTACTATATCATTCAACCGGGAAATTTTAAAACCATGACATAGTTAATAACGTACAATATTGAAAACCGTTATTTAAGTAACTTTATATATACCTATCTCATCAATGTTTATTGATTTGTGAAGTGACAATTAGTGTGACTTGCTTAAAAACATATTAACATGTGTTACGAGGAACCGGATAAAATGTGTGTTATTTCACTTTCCTTAAAGATTTTGAAAAAAAACAACAATTAACTATTTAAAATATATTCATGTGACTTTAGAATTATCTGTTTTGCATCACAGTCAAATAAAAGATAAAATCAGGTAAACTGAACACTGAAAATGCATTATCACCGGGCCTGCTCTGACTTTTTTTTCAGAATGATAATTGACCTCGATTTCATATGCTATAAAATTTCTTTTATCTTTTTTATGAACTATTTCAACAACAATTTAGTTAGCTCCCATTTGAATAATAGATATAATTCCACATTTTCAAAAAAAATCAAAAAAAATCTCAATGTCAGGTATGTGGCCGTAAGCGGGAATACTTAAACAATTTTGTTTTCCTTGCCTTTTTATGGCAATCTTGGCAACAAAACTATAAAGAAATCTTTTTTTTTATTTTTGTTAAATACAATCTTATATAATTTACTACCTTTTACCTTAAACTAATTCGGAATTGTCTATGAACTTCGTCTATATTCCTTTGATAGGCTTTGCTTTTTTGCCCTACGCAGATTGCTCATGCGCGGGGAAATACTACTTCCGGTCGATTTTTCATAACAACGGACCGCGTCGTAAAAAGGTCTATGCTAAGCATTTAATTTACATTTTACTACGTAAATCAGAAATTATTTCATATTCAGTGCTAATTCATGCAGGTAATGAGCATCATACATGTTTTAAACATTATAAAACACATGTACAATTGCCCTTTCTAAAGAAAAAGATTATTCATTCCTGAAGCGTAGTGTGCCTTCAATTTTAAAAACAAAGTATTTTTGATCTACAGTAACATTAATCTGTATTTAAATTATCTATTTCATTTTGATCTAAAGACTTTACATATTATACCTATACTTAATAGAATTTTTGAGCTTATATTTCAATACATGTATTAATTATACTTATTTTGTGTCAGGCAAATGCGAGAGAAAAAAATGATACAAAGCTATACAATCTTTGCGCTAGAAA
This sequence comes from Ruditapes philippinarum, assembly GCF_026571515.1. Lineage (NCBI taxonomy): Eukaryota > Metazoa > Mollusca > Bivalvia > Venerida > Veneridae > Ruditapes > Ruditapes philippinarum. The sequence goes on along the minus strand of NW_026865464.1, from coordinate 447,068 downwards.
TGTGACTGTATACTAAAATGTACTTAACAGCATTAGAAGATGCACCAGTCATATTATAATTCTGGATCAGATGATGCCGTTTTTAACCTCCCTCTGTCGGTAGCGTAAATATCTGATACACTGTCGTAACAATGTGATAAAAATAACAACTAATTAATGAAAATCTCGAACATTGGATTATTGCCTTTAAACTAATTAAATTATTCATGTACTTTAAGAGTTCATTATACTCTATGGTTACAATTAAACAATGTTTTTCTCAGGTTACGAATACAATTGATAAGGTCAGGCGAGGGAAAAAAATCAATTGATTTATATAAAATAGAATACTTCGATCAAAACATCAGATAAAAGTGTAACCGTATAAAGAGTAAGTGACCTTATGCTAAATGAAACGAAGTTTTGATATAATGAAGTGACTTACTTTGAAGAAAGATTATGATGATTAAAAAGGCTAGTTTCCAATTATAAGCTGTTTGTTAAACATTTTGGACCACATTCTAAACGGATCACATTTGTAACACAATGTTATTGTCAAAAAAGGTGATTTCTATAAGAATCATTTTTGTTACAGACTTTCTTTGTCCTTTGACAATATTAAATTAGTAACTTATTTGTCCTTCCTTGACAATATTCAATGAGTAACTATCACAAGTACATCACCACTGAACTTTAAGCATCGTCACAATATGAATATTGGTTACATCAGTTGCTTAAATGTTTTGGTTTGCGTGGTCACTGGTTCCCGTCTTAATTGTAGAAATATTTTACAAGTATGTTTTCCCACGTTTTTACATGTTTTAAGTAAGGTTTCAGATACATGACAAGGTTTACCTTGAATCGACTGTTTTGTGAAGAGTCATTATTTATTTTTACTTCGCAAGACTGTATACACGTGTTGTATATTTTCGAAAGAGATACAAACATCTCTTTTGTATTTTGTAACAAAAATTGCTAGCTGTATCCCCGATTGTTATAAACTTTGTGACGTAAAAAAATGACGTTGTAGATTCGTTCGTTCGTCCGTCCGTATTTCCGCAAACCATGCGTTTCAGGATAACTTTTGTAGGAATTTTTTTATGTAGTCATATTTGTTAGGTAATTGCACTTTGTCAATACACATGTCGTTGTGGAGCACGATGGGTCATTGGCATTTTCTTAGAAATTGTGCATTTAATGGTATCGGTAGAGGCATTATTGATAATATTCATATTAATATATTTGATGTTTTAACGCAATGAAACTTGGTCACATTTGATTAGTGTTTCAATAATTGTCTTAAGAATCTTTAGCACGGCGCTTGTAACACGCAAAGTTTTTAACCTGCGTGAGGCGGGTGGAAAGCCAGTACAAAAGAATGGACCAGGTTATATTTTCCTCATACCATATCATATTTTTTATTTGATAAAGTGAATAGCCCATTCATTCTAATGAAAAATCAATGCATAGAATTTGCTGGAAAAAATTATTATTGTTTTTTTTTTAATGAATTGGCGTTGAAATTATAGCTGTTTTTACACACGTTTTCACATTACAAAAATTGCTAAAGGTTACTCATCAGAATGAGTGGATTTTACATTTTATCCGCATGCAATATAAAAAAAGTTATGAAAAATCAGTATTTTGTTTTATGATTTATTGTACAATTTTAACATTATATAGTAACATACAGGTTCAACGATTTATAGGACTTTTCAATTATTATCAATAATTGTTACTTTTTATTAATAAATAGAACTTCCATGCTCATTTTGATTCTAGTGTCTTTGAATTTATTCATATTGACAGAAGACGGTAGAAATGTGGTTTGCCCTCCGATTCAAAACAATTATATACTTTTACCCATGACATGTTACATTAGTCAATATATTTAACTTTGTTAAAAAGTTATATATGAAAGTCGGCCGAGTCAACATTCAAATTTATTTTTATCTTTTATCTCTGACAATATCTGATCACAATTATCTTGTGTTAATAAAATGAATAACTGAAGTTATTACAGCTTCAGTTATTCATTTTATTATCACAAATTAAAATAATAATTTTGACACAGTTTTCATGGTGGCACTGTGTATCGAACTGCGTCACTCATTGATGAATAATCAAAATATTACTGCGCGAGAGGGTTTTCGTAAACAACTTTTATTGTTAATTGTTTTGTTTGTCTTGACGGTTAAATTGATGAGAAATAATAGTCTGATAACTAAGTAACAATTAACAATATCGTTAAAGTACAAAAGACAGATATAAAGGTTTCAAAGAATTCAAAATTTATTGGCTATCGACATGAAAAATTTCTTTGGCCATATTTACAATAAACATATATGGCAAAGACAGACATATTGTATAATATATACAAAAGTATACAAACATCATACAAAGTAGTACAAAAATTAATATTTAAAACATTTAAGAAACAGTAATATTTTTCAGGGTATTGTTTCTTAACGTAAAAACATCTTTAATGCATTTAGCAATATTACATATTTTTTCTTGTTCTTAGTTGACATATATCAATTAAATATATTCTTATTCGGCCAAGGTACAATGATATTTAATTCTAAGATGTCTATATTTACTACAACAAAACATTTAATGATATTCAATTTCAATTATATTTTGGTTTCACAGTTTACACAGTTGGTTTTCTCTTACTATGCCACTATAACGACCTGTTTCAATTTCTAAATTGTGTGAGCTTAATCTAAAACGAGCTAAACAGGTTCTAAGAATGTCATTTTCAATAACATTTAGATAGTTTTCAAATTTAACTTCCCTTCTAAAATTACAATAATATTCAAGTTTAGGCATAGATCGTATTGACGCTAACCAATCTTGTCAAAACTGATCGCGTAAACGATTAAACAATGGTGGATATTTACAACTGTCATCAAAGTCAAATCGTATATGAGTAAATCCAAGATGATCAATAATAGAATGTATACGAGAAGCACAGCAGCTATTAATATTATGGTCAATAAGATCTCTATACATAGCATAAATTGGAGAAGAAACATTTTTCATAATTTTTAGCCAAACATTTAAAGATCGTTCTTTACAAGTAACACATAACGGAAATCAACCCAGTTCTCCAAATACCGCATAGTTTGGGGTTGTTGTTTTACACCTAAAACATTCTTACAAAATCTGATATGTAATTTGTCCGCTTCTTTATAGTTATATACCCCCAAAATCTCTGAACCATATAAAAGTATTGGCACCACCATTCTATCAAATAATAATAATTTAGTTTTAACATCAAATTTCACTTTGTCAAATAGAAGCATCAGATTGTGGTATGCTCTTAAAACAGCAAGCCTCCAGATTCATGCTAATTTTCTTGAAAATCTTGAAATTGTATTTGTATGAGTAATATTGTGAAATAGAGTAATATTGTGAAGTAACCAAAAGGAAGCAATTTACACATTTTCAATGGCACTTACAAACCTTGTAAAGTACCTAAAGTGGTCAAAATATGCATAAATAGCCTTTACTGCGTTAGTAACGCAGTAGAAATATAGCTAAAGATACTGATAAATCAGTCATAAATTGTACATAATATTTAAAATATTACTTTAATCTTGAAACGTTTTACTATTCCTTACATCTTAGTACATTTTTCTCAAGTTTGATTTTATTGAAATATTTTAACTCATCTGGAGGCATGTAGCTTTAGTGCTTGATCATGTAGTGTCTTTACTGCATGTGCCATATTACCTGTATACATAAGATTAATGTAAGTAAAGTTATGTACTTGCTCAATTTTCTCACCGTTAATATAAAAAAGGAGATCTGCGCTTTTCAAAAACACATATTTGGTTTTATTAACATTAATTTTTAAGACCCCATTTTTCTGAATAATGAAAAATATTATCTATTTGTGACTGTAGACTACAGGATTCGTAGTAAACAATGTCGTCAGCAAATAATATAATATACATACATAACAATTCTGAATCTTTATCAGTTAAAGTATTAGTCTATACTATCAATAATATCGTTTACGAAAGAATGAAAAGTAAGGGAGATGATGGATCTCCTTGATTCAGACCAATCGATACATCTAAAAATTCAGACAACTGCATAGTACTAGATATAATCAACACACGATTGTACATCATTATAAATACATTTCATCATATTGGTCATTTTACAACTAAGGCCGGCTTGAATAAGTTTTACCCATAATGCATCCCTGTTAACGGAGACAAAAGCTCTTAAAGCAATATGTACGACATATTTAAAGTATGAAACACAATTAAAATAAATTGAGATATTAAACGAGTTTGCAGTTAAAACATTTAATATCAATAGTAGAAGATAAAGGGTTATCAAGTTCAATATATTTTAATCATAGTCAAATTTAGGTGCTGACTGTTACGTCCTACTAATGGTAGGGTGACAACTGCGAAAAAACTAGCCTATTTATAGGGGTAACATAAAGGATAACTCTGGCTTTACTCATGTAGAGTGGTCGTTTACATGAAAGGAGTCGGCCAGACCGATACGATAGATACGAACGTTACGATAAATATCACGACAGGATCGAATACTCAAATGGCTATAGTAACTACTAGGTCAGGTGCGGGTTCTGGAACCCGAATGGGTTTAGTAAAGATACTGATTCTGAAAACTATACTCTGAGAAAACATTGCATAGAATATTTAGATCTCGACATTATATGCATATCAGAAACGCACTTACAAAAAGATAGAAACTTAAATATAGATGAATATAAATGGTTCGGAAAAAACAGAAGCGGTCTACATAAAAATGCACCAAAGGGGAGTGGTGGTGTTGGTATCCTAGTCAAAACTCGTTTGCTTGAACAATTCGATATCGAAATATTAAACGCAGAACACGAGGGAATAATGTGGCTAAGCCTCGATGATAAACAGACTCATGAAAACCTTAGGATGTGCGTTTGTTACCTTCCGCCTTCCAATTCCACAAGAGCCCTGAACATTAATGACTATTTTGACACATTGTTATCCCATGTATATGAATATCAAAGTGCAGGATTAATAACCATTGTTGGTGACTTCAATATTCGTGTTGGTGAAAAGAATGACTACATTCCCGGCGTAGATCTGGTACCACCCAGAGATGTAATAGACTTTACTACAAGCCAATATAGTGACACATTCATTGACTTTCTTCTAAGGGCAAACCTTTGTATATTGAATGGGCGGAATACAAAAAACAATGACTTCACAAGCATTTCATCAAAGGGCAGCTCGGTGGTTGATTATTGTCTTGTGCGAACAACGAACAGTTAGAGAAGTTTATAGAATTCGAAGTTAAGCGAGCTCCTGAACTTGTGAACGAGGCACTTGGTGTAGAAACATTAGAGAATATAAAAATTCCAGACCACTCAGTACTAATATGGAATATTATGTTGAATGAAAGAAATAGAGGACAATAACACAAGCAGTGAATTAAAGGCTGAACAAAAGACCTATATACGATATAAACGAAATGATATTCCAGATATTTTTTTATGAATGAAGAAGAAATTCATTGTCAATTAAACAAAAGATACGAATTCTCGAAAGCAACCAAAATGAGCAATCGTGCATTGATGAATCCTACGGAGATTTTGTGGAAATATTGAAAAAACCCAAATGAACAAATATTTAAGCCCCAAAAACAATTGACGACAGTTCAAAGGAAATAATAGAAAAAGAAGATTACAAAAACCTTGGTGGAATACTAATCTTCGGAATTATGGCAAGATATGTGTAAAAAGGAAAAGGCATGGAATAAATGCGAATAGGTAGCGCCAGACATATGAAACAACAATTCAAATTTGAATTTAAGCAAGCTAGAAACCTTTTGACAAGACTGTTCAGAAAAACGAAAAGCGTGAACATTGGCGAAAAACACAAGTGCAATTACTAGAATCATGTGATAATAAACAGCCTGGTGAATTCTGGAAAACCATCGGGAAAATAGGAGTTGGAAAGGAGAGAACAAATGAAATCCCAATGGAAACAACGCTAGCAGACGGAAGCATTACGACATCACAAAAGAAAGTTCTTGACAATTGGAAAGATGCTTTTAAGTCACTATTTTACAAACAATTATGATATAATGGAGCATACGGATAATATAGATGCGTCAAATACAGGCACGTTTAATAGTGATATACTCAATGAAGGCATATCAATAATTGAAGTAGAGAGAGCGGTCAAATCTCTTAATTTGAATAAGGCAATGGGCAATGATGAGGTCCCGGCGGAAGCTATTCAATCCCTCACATGCATCGACTATTTACATAAACTATTTTGTGTTTGTTTCGCCACAGGAAAGATACCTAAAGTTTGGAGTGACGGAATAATTACACCAGTGTTAAAAAATCCAAGTGCTGATAAAACTGATCCTGGAAATTATAGAGGGATAACTGTAACTTCTGCTGTATACAAAGCTTACTGCTCCGTACTAAATGCACGTTTAGTTAAGTGGTGTGAGGATAATGAAATAGTCTCGGACTCACAAAACGGATTTCGACGAAATAGAAGCACCGTTGACCACTTATCGACACTGACGGATATCATTGAAAACAGGAAAAAACATAAACAGTCGACTTTTGTGTGCTTTGTCGATTTCAGCAAAGCCTATGACAGAATAGAGAGACAAACCCTTTGGCATAAAATGCAGAAACTCGGTGTTAAAGGTAACATGTTACTTGCAATCAAATCTTTATACAAGGATGTGCGATGTGCGGTGAAAATTAATAATTACACAACTGAATGGTTCCAAGTAGACATTGGCTTGAAGCAAGGGTGTCTGCTTTCCACGACAGCATTTAACCATTTACATTGATGACCTTAGTAAACAACTAGAAGAATTGAACATTGGTATAAATATAGATGGACGAACTATTTGCCACCTCCTCTATGCTGACGACTTAGCACTCATAGCCGAAAACGAAGAGCAACTTCAAGTAATGATAGACTGCCTGGGGGCGTGGTGTAATCGAAACAACATGACGGTGAATATTGATAAAACAAAGGTGGTGCATTTCCGTAGAAATACCCGTAATAAGAAGTAACTTTACGTTCAAAATAAATAATATCTTAATAGACTACGTTGACCGATACAAATACATCGGCTGATGTTAAATGAAACAATGGAACTACTCACAAATAGCTAAGTATGTAGCCGACGCTGCCACTCGATCGCTTGGATTACTAATAAGCAAATTCAAAGTGATGGAGAGGAATGCCATATAATGTGTTCACCAAACTTTATGACAGTATGGTGTGGCCCCGTAATTAGTTATGGTGCCGCGGTATGGGGCACCAGAGAGTTCTCTTCAATTAACGCTGTACATCACCGGGCAATGCAGATTTTACCTAGGAATGGGCAAGTACACGTCTAATGCAGCGGTGACGGGAGATATGGGCTGGATACCACCACAGATACGTCAATGGAAGTCAGTTATTGGCCACTGGTTCGGCTAAATGCTATGGACAAAAGTAGACTTAACAAACCATATTTTCCAGTGGTCATTTTAGTTCAAGAGCCCGTATGAAAAACTGGTGTTTTTAGTCTTGAAAAACTTGTAATGCGCGCAGGGCTAAATTACATTAAAATCCAATGATATCTATCCAGTTGCAACAAGAAAACAAATTAATAACGAAATACAATCGTTTTTGTTTAATGAATTTAAAGCTAACTGGCAAAGATGTATAAACTCAGATACGGGAGTTAGTGGCAAAATAGAGGGTAATAAATTAAGACACTACAGAACATTTAAGAGTGAATATAAAACAGAAACATATATTAAAAGTGAAATTTTATCAAGAAGTCACAGAAGTGCTTTGGCGAAAATTTAGAACTGGGGTAGCCCCTCTCAAAATAGAGACTGGTCGCTATAATAGCTTACCAATTGATCAAAGACTATGTTTTCACTGCAACACATGTATTGAAGATGAGATTCATGTATTAATCCATTGTTCTTTATATGACACAATTAGACAAGAGTTATATAGAAAAGTCACTGAACAATATCAAGATTTTCCATTGTAAAGTGAGTCAGAACAGTTTGTCTATCTATTGTCAAATGCCGATATTGTTAAATATACGGCCAGAGCCTGCTCTAATATTTTACAAGAAAGACGTAAAAAGTTGTACAATTGCATGTGATATTTGCTTAATATTTTAAAAATGAGTTTATAAGTTTTAATATGTATATAATTATCTATTTTCACGGTTTGACTTGTTAAATAAGTATTTTATTAATAATGTCTTAATTTAATGTTAATACGAGTCGTTTAAGGTTTGTTTTAATTTCCAAGAATGAGAATATGTTTATTTTACATGGTAATGTGATATGCAATATTATCTCTTAGTCTCTCATAACTCTTTTAGAGTGGTTGTGTACATTACTTGCATTTTATCTATTTTATTGTATTTAATATGTTATATATGTACAAAAGTGAGACTTAAATAAATTATCTGTCTGTCTGTCTGTCTGTCTGTCTTCACAAATGCCATTGCAGAAAATTAACCAACATGTCAAGCAAATTTGACATTGTTGCCAATGCCACCGAGTCGGTAATAACAGTTGCTATCTGTTTGGTAATTATTATACAAAATTATTACAAAAGATAATTTTTTAGCATAGTCTAACAATAAATAAACATTTTAAGTTGATGGTAGCTTGATATATATTTTAACTTATATAATTTGAGATTTCAAAGAATTATTTTTTAAAACTGTTTGAGCAGAAGCAAAGTACATCAAGTAATGAAAATAACTCTGTCTCTGCATGTCTAAGAACTAAAGTAACGTGGAATAACATTACTCTTTATTGTACAAACGAGGCATGCAAACACTAAATGTCACAAAAAACTAATTCTGATAAAACAAAATATTTTGAATAAAAATATTTTATGGATCTACTTATCCTACCCAAACTGACAATGGTTGCGGGAGGGGAAACAAAGATTATTTTAAGGCTTGCCTAAACGTTTGAAATAAGTTGACAGTGTTTTGGAAAAATATGTATTTAAATAAGTTGACATTGTTTCAAGATAAAATATCTCATTCATGTGTTGCAGTTATTAATTTTACTTACGGAACGTCGTTGATTCTACCAAGGTGTACGCTTGTACCTGAAAAGAAGGGGCATCTGAAGTCTTCCTTTACCAGATGACATTGACGGCGTCGGTGTGAGAACCGAAAAGAAGGGAGAAACCTAAAGTGGAGCACATTCATGTCTCAGCTATTGTAAAAATTCGTAGATTCAAAGACAAATTATTATTATTATAATTCTTATTATCATTATTATGATTATGATTATGATTATTATTATTATTATTATTATTATTATTACAAATAACTTATCATAAATTCTTATATCTTTTGGCAATCACTATTGGGCAATCTGTCTATGTCGGTAAATATGCCGGTAATTAAACATGTTTTTCAAATACAATATTTAATTTTGCAAATTAATAGGTCAATGTCGGCGAAGTAATCAAGAGGAAATAAAGTACTTAGTTAACAAGTAAGTCAGCTTATTTCAAGTCCTTCAAGTCCGTACTTTAACTATAATTTTGATCTCTTTGATTAGGGTTATACCAGAGGAATAGTCAACGGTACATACTATCAAAGATATAATGCATGTTTTGAAACAAAAACCGAAGCTTCCAGTTATTCAAGATAGATTGGATGCGATTTAATATTCTACAGATTTCTGATTGTTTTTGAAGAGATTGAAGAGATTGGAGGGGAATCACAGGATCATTTTGCTTCAGAGGGAGTCCGTTTTTATAGTAAAGGCGTCCCTTCATCTTTAGAATAATGACGGGGTCTTTGACAGAGGTTTCGTTTCCTTATATTTGTTTCCATTATGCCGATCAGTTTTGTTGCTATTATCGCAAAACTAACACTTCATATTTACAACATAAAACGCTATGATTTCATATCCAATCTGCTATTATACTCAAGTAGTAATCATCGGAAAAATCATTACCGAATTGGCCAAAGATTAGTGTCTTAAGAATATCAAACCACTACAAAATGACTATAAGTTATTACATAAATAGTTGAATATTTGTGAGTAAATATAACAATAATCAATGTGCTGCAGCTCTCCCGGGGAAGTTCCTGATTTAAGATGAAACATTAAAACTTAAAGGATACGGATAACATACCCTAATATACATTTATTTAAATCGGGTGTCCGTTTTGATAGTAAAGGCGTCCCTTCATCTTTAGAATAATGACGGGGTCTTTGACGGAGGTTTCGTTTCCTTATATTTGTTTTTTACTGCTTTTATTATTATTATTTTGATTATTATTATTATTATTATTATTATTATTATTATTATCATCATCATCATCATCATCATCATCATCATCATCATCATCATCATCTATTATTACTATTATTAGAATGATGTACGCGTTCTTTAAGAAACATTTGCCAGTGAAACAGTCTCCCCTTTTCGAGGAATCAGGAATGGCACATTTATTCCAACAAATTGAATCAGTGCCCGGGATATAATAAAAATTAAATTTCAAACACAAATTCAAATATACATAAAGAAAAATTGCAAAATTAGAAAAGAAATCTAATCTAGATTTGTTGCTTAAACAGTTTAAATTTCACACATGTCTTAATACATTTCATTCTTGTATCAAACACATGTATATATTTCTTCGGAATACTTTCGCCAATTATTGTATAAAATGTTGAATAAACATTGCCGAAGCAGAATAAAATAATAAACACGCACGCGCACATTCAAATTTTGACATAATTCGTTCTTGTTTTTTACTGCCGAGAATGATCATTTCCTTTATTCTGGAAATTGTTTCTACATTGAAGATTTCTTTAAGTTTTACTTGATATGTATATATGTATATTGTATGTGGATCATTTTACTGAAATCTTGATATAGTCAATTGTCATGTTATTGTTGCTTGTGCCGCCAATTAAATTGAAATAATTCGTCAATATTTGCACAAAAAATGTTTAATTTTTGCAAGAGGTTACACTCAATGATTAATCTTTTTTTAGCCTTTATTGTAGAAAAATATTGATTGAAATTTGCTTCAAACGGTAATAAATAGCCAAAAGTTTTGTATAATTGCAAAGTTTGTTTGCAGACAAATAGAACATTCCTATAATTTATTGAACCTATATCAATTGCTCATTTTAAATATTAAATATTAATCTATCCACTTTGTATAGAAGTTAAAATGAACTTCTATAATTCTTAAATACGCCTTTATGTTATGTACAATTATGTATGATTATTTTAACTAATAACACTTGAAAAATATAAAAGTGAATATATAGAAAAACGTATTAAATAAATATTTTGAAAGCAATGACAATTTAAATTCCTGGCAGTATTTAATTGGACTACTTTTTTAAAACATTACCAATGCATATATATGAATATGTGCTCACTTTTTAATCGAAGAATAATGGAATGTGCTTGGATAATATATATTGCATTACCCATATGCGCGGGAAATGTGGACGTTTGGCAATCGTATCAAAGTATGATAGTCTATGATGTTATATAATCATTCTTTCTATTTATCATTAATTTTTTATTTCAAAGACATTTTTGTGTCAAATTTACTCCTCCTTTATTCATATAACCAACAGTTGCCATAGTAAATGTTCGTGAAAATCATGTCTTTATTGTGATCTTTATTATTAATAATTTTCTTTCTTCTTTATTTAATTTCTCTTCTAATTAAATTGTTTTCAGGGATGTGTTTGTATCATGTGTAGTCATGAAATATACAATTTTAAATTGCCTACGACTATTCAAATGTACTACTTATTTTCCCTTAAGCCGCATGCCTTCAGATGAGCCAAAATATTTCGAAAAAAAACTTAAAGAACATTTACTAAGATGTTCAGTATAATAAAACGATTCATATGTTACTGATTTTGCTGATTAATTACTGAACGTACACACATTTAATACTATATTTATGACTCATTCTAAACATTCAGGAATAATTTCTGGGGTTCCCCAGGGATCTATTCTTTACGGTATACTTTTCCGTATAAACTAGACCAGAATTGTCTACAATATTGTTTTGACTTAATAAATGAGCAAGTGACTATGATGTCAATAGGAATTATACGAAACAATAAAATAAAAGGTACACATTAAATCTAAAGACCTAACAAAATATTTTTGTTTTGTAAAACTATGCAGCGAAAAGACACTCGGTAGCATATGTGAAAAGGAGGTAATTTCCTGACACTTTCATTTTAACCTTAAAGTTATATTTTGCAGCTTTGATGAACTCACAATCACAAGTCAGTTTTGTTTACTACACACACAAGGTTGAATGGAGTATTGCAAGAGCAGTATGCCAAAGTTTAGGCGGAGACTTAGCAACCATAGACTCAGATATTGTTATGGATTATATAATATTACAATCGGAGGAGAACTACGGAACCAATATTTTGTAAATGATTTTTTTATATCATTCTTGAAAATTTATAACAATACGTGTAGAAGATAAAATTTCAAACAGGGGATAAAAATTACACAGAAGATGCCCTAGTACAGGAGCTACAATGTTGTAATTTAAGATTATATAAGTATGTAACATTGAGGCATATACACGTATTACGACAACTTTTTGGCATATATTGCAGATTGGAATCCAAATGTCAAAGTATAGTTAAACCTGAATTTAAAAAAAACACCTCCAAATAAAATTCACCTGTAAATAAAGACTACACATGGACAAATCGTTACATCGTGTAAATAAAGACCACTTGTCTATAAATGCCACGTTTGGTCCCTCTTTTGAATGGCCTTTGGTCACGTGTTTGGCTGGGGTCAATGCTCTATGGATATTTAAAAATTATAAATAAATATATCATCAACTTGTCAAGTGTAACGGTGATTGTATCTCTTTAAATAAATGTAATTCCAAAATGCCGTAAATTCGACTCAGCTTCCGTTAAACGTTCCTATTTTCAGTGCAGAAGAGTACTGGGTTGGACTAGTTCAACAACAAGAAGATGAGCGTTTCTGGGTCGCAGACTGTACAAATTTGACATATACTTCCAATTACCTACAAAATTATGATCCGGGTAAACAATGTTTCAGGCATAAACAAGATCACTCTGGCGAAAGAAAGGAATGCGATTCTAAACAAGCTTTTTTATGCCAAGTTCCTTCTTGTAAGTAAAGCCTGTATATGACGTATATATAATAACGATTAAAATGACATTATGTCCATCCAAGGGTATTATTAAAAAATGAACGATAAATAACTCACGTGGCCCAAGGAAGATATAAATATAACATAACATGATGGTATTTATTTTGGTAATGACACTATATTTCTTTAGTAACGTAAATTTCAGATTCAGATATTGTAACATATTGTTTGCATTAAATGACAAATGTCTGTAAAATAGATCAGGATCTGTAAACTCTCTATTTAGAGGGACTTTTCAACCCAGGAAAATACAAATAAGATGGGTACCGCGATAAATTCAGTTTACGTATTTCTTCAAAGTTAATTTTTTGAGGCCCGTAAAGGGTAACCCCTTTTGTTTTTGAACATAGATAAATACATACAAACATACATTCAAAGACACGTATATCTAAATCAATCGAACATGCTACATTCAAACCAAATAAATTTTTACAAAAAATAAAAAGAAGCCTGTGATTCATGTAAAAACTCTCTAAACTTTTATACAAATATATACATGTATGTATTTTTGTAGCGTGCACGTAGTCTAATCAACTGTTTCTAGTCATATTGTTTTTAAAAGTAATTAATACATCACCAATAGTACAATGTACACACTCACAAACTAATCATGAATTGAAAAAATGAAAATTTGTTTAAAACTTTTCCATTGTTTGTCAAAAATATCTACCTTTTTAATAATTATTTTTTTGTGTTTCCCTCTCGATTTGGCATTGGTACTAAATATAATGCTTAGTAACCCCTATAGACATACATTTTTAAATTCATTTTACACTAATGTATGTACTTCTTTAAAAAATATAAGCAAAAGATTTGTTTCATAATCTGCATTTTGTATGCATATCTTTAATTATCACGAAACCGTTGTTGTTGCTTTTGTTTGCACAGCAAAGAGTTGCCATTTCACTGGTCAAGTCAATAGCGAGGTGTTATCTGTTACATTCGGGATAACAGGGTGCGAATCGTTATGTTATAGTGATCCAAAATGCTGGGCGGCAGTGCAGTATGTGCCAGACAATTGTGTACAGTTGGCTATTCCAGGACATGGTGTCGATGGCTTTACTTTGGTATCAAAATCTTGTTCAAACGGTAGGTATTGTTATATTCCAGTACACCCAGTTATAAATATCACATGTATCATAAAAATGATCTAAGAAAATGGTGAAGTGCAATTGTTTTCACGAAAGTACATGTATGATTTTATGAACATTCTAAATATGTGTACATCTGTGAAAGTATTTGAATAACATCAACATACCAGAATTGTACTTCACAGAAGCCAAAGATGGTTAAAGTAATGACCAAGTTAGTAACTTTTTGGAAACTAACAGGACACTAGAAATAAAAATCTTTGAGAAATAACATTTTAAGTGTTTCTGGGACATAATAGGCATTTAAGATGAAAGTGTTGTTCTATATAATAATATGGGACTCTTTCTAATGTTACATATTAATGTACTGTCTCCTATTATTTGAATATTATAAAGTTATACCTTTGTATGTAAGAATGTATTTATTAACCAAATGAAGATCCCATTTGATTTGTTTTTTTTTCTTTTATTTACATTCCATTATATCAAGTGATATTAAATGAGACAACAGTTGACACTGATATAACAAGCGTCGAAGTTACACCTAACGTAACATGTAGCAATTCTTCAAGTGAGTTTAGCTTTTTACTGTAACTTAATTTTGTCTATGCTTATTTACAAGTATTCAACTGGCAACTTCTTAACAGTTAAAATTGAGAGTGTGTGCTGTTACTTTTTAAAGGCACCTTTTGTAGAAAATGTAAATAAAGGGGAAATAATTCTTCTTCAGTTGTTTCAAGTAATACATTTATTGTAAGATCTTACATGTATATGTCCGCAAAAAAGAACAGCTTTTTTTTCGTAAAAGAAATAGATTTCGCATCAGTTTTATTTCTAGAAATAAGGGAATAAGGGAAATGTAATTTCTTTTTTCAAGTTTTAGTCCAGCCTTCGTCAGCTAGTATATCCTTGGTGACATCATTAGGTCTACCTGCCTGCGATACAATAACGTTAACAGAAAGTCTCAACATAACCACAACTGAAATATCGACCGATACCACAACAGAAACCACAACAGTAATATCGACCGATACCACAACTGAAATATCGACCGATACCTTAACAGAAACCACAACAGCAATATCGACCGATACCACAACAGAAACTACAACAGAAATATCGACCGATACTACAACAGAAATATCTACAAATACGGTGACTACAACTGTTGTTGCGACTTACACTCAAAACATAACGTTTGAACAGGCCGAAGAAGTTGCTGCGGAAATTGTGAAAAATTTAACGATTGATGTAAAATCGACGTCATCACATAAACGACGACTAACAAGCGCTGAAGACAAACGTCAATCATCCAAGTTTGTTGGGTATATAGGCGTCATTTTTGTTACCGCTCCGCTTGCACTAATGATGTTAACTGACGTAAGAAAGTTGTTTCTCGATTTCCGATCATATGATCACATCTATAAGAAAAGTAAAAGCTCAGCAAACAAATGATCAACCCCATCCAGGCAATTTATCTAAATCAAAGATCATTTTCAAACATTTTCAGCCAATGTATTTTTATATTTCTTATTTAGGTCAGACTTTATCTTTCGTGAATATAGTTTAAATTGCATTTACGATGCTGTTAAAGCGGCGGATGTAAATGTATTAATAAAAGAAACTTAAGACGAGTATTCTGAAAACGTAAAGAGGAACAATATAATTGTAGTTTGGAAAATAAAAGATAGTCAGTGCAGTTCTCAGAGTGTTTTGCCAAAAATGCGTATTATTTCTATCAGTGATTGACAGTAGTTAAACTAGTACATTAAAATTGCTATATGCTGTCAACTTGTGCTACCTAACATAAAACCATTTGCATTTATGGTCGAAATTGGAAGTATATTCGAAGCATCTTTTATAAATGGAAACCTACACGGTTTTCTTACGATTTCATCGGACATTACTTTCAGAGAATTTCCCAATGTTATGTTGATAACCGATCTGGCCCGTGATTTGTTTTTCAAATTCTCGCGACTTTAAATACACGAGTCGTAATGATTTATTTAAGATCTACAGATGATCGCTGATTACAATTAAGTTTTCGAGTGTTTGCATGGCAAAAAAACAGGCGGTCATAATACCACTTAAGTAATTCCATCGCTATCGATGAACCACGCAACTTCTCTTAAGCAGCAAGTATCCGTAAGAGATTAAAGACGGCCCTTCAAAGCAGAATTTTACTTGATCGGAGACCAATCAGATAGAATGTATACGAAATATCCTCACTTTGAACACACTTAATTATCGTCTGTCTTTTTCGCGAATGTGAAGCAAACAATAAGAACTGCAGGTTATTTCTGACAAAAATGCCGTTCTTTTATATCTACGTTAAAAAATATTTGTAAAAATATTGTATCATTCCTGTCAGAACAAGCCTCGTGTCTTTATGCTACATCTTAGAATGTGAAGATATATATTACTTGTAGTAGGTTCTTGCAAATTGTAGCACTTTTTACGCACGCGTTTGTTGATTTGGATTATCCCTTTGTAGAAACCTATGGCAGAATTTTTCTGCCATAGGTTTCTTACGATAAAAAGGCTTAGCGGCACTTTCAGAAATAAATAACTTGAATAGTTAAACTTAGCAGGCAATAAGAGTCTACCGTTCTAATGAATTAATGAATTGAAATTAAGTGTATCGTGATCGACCCTTTCTTTATCTAACATTATGCATATATTTTTGTATTTATTTTCCACAAAGAACAAAATCCGACTTTTGTTTAACAAAATCCGACTTTCATAAACTTGGCTTTCGTTCTTTGAAAAAGTTCTTTAATTGAGGCATAGAGATAAGTTATTATCGCGAGTTGTTTCTTGAATCAGCTTTGCGATTTTGTGGATTTTTGATTACCGTGTGTTGTTTTGAGAGATTTTAATCTTGTTACCATTGTTTGGTAATAGACTAGTCTGTCTTTCAATTTTATGTGTATTTAGGCTTCAGGAATTTCTCCATATTAGTTTCAAAACTGACCAACGCACCTGTTGAAAATGATATCCATAATTGTCTTGAATGTCAGGTTTATGAAAAGGACATATACAAATGCTATAGCAACAGCATACGATATTTTACAGCTGTTTATTATATTATTATGACAATCTTAAATCGGTGCATTGTATATTATGAATAGAATATAATAATATCTATCAAACAAAAACATTTAAAAATGCAAATTGTACAAAACCACTTTCCGGTATCAAAACATCTAACCATATACAATGGAAATTTCGATTACACAACAAGCATTATATTAAAAGATATATACTATGCTCATCTTCGAGTAATATATTTCAATCACGGATTTTTTTATGTAATCTATCATTCTTACTGAATATGTCTAATTTCAATTAAAAAACGAATAAACTATGTATGGGACGCTGCATTCCTTATTACAGGTCAAGTAATATTGATCTTTTTTTTACAAAAAAACTGAAAGCTTTTTTTCTTAATGTCACTATATATTTCATATTGTGATCACCTAGTGTGTAGAATTTTAAACATAACAAATCTACTTTGAGTAAAGACAAAAAACATGTCATTTAATATTTACAAAGAGACTGTGTAGCAATTATCAATATTTTCTAATATCAAATTTGAAGTATATCTTTTCATATTTTTACATTGTTTTTCTAAACATATCAGTGTCTGAATTTTTCTCGTTACTGTTTTGCTTCTTCATAAAACCCCGAATTCCTGTAAGTATCCCAATATGCACAACAATTAAATCTAAAGCAAAATTAGGAAACAGAAGATGCAAACAATACAATAATCAATAAACTGTTTCTTGGAGAAAAGAAACAATGTGCATGTACAGAAAATATCCCAAACTGTACACAAGATTTATGAACAAGTTGTCAAATACATAATGAACACTAGTTATTGCATGACTAGAAATATATGCACTTTTAAAATACACTTAAAAAGAGGTGTCAGTTGGACAACAAGTCAAGCTCGTGGTCTGATACAGTAAAAAAAGCATTGTTAAAAATGTCCATGTTAAATAGTGGGAAATAATTTGGTAATTGAGCAGTGACCTACAATAATGATCCTATGTAAGTTGTGTAATGTTCCCAAATGCCTCCGTGAGTAGAACGAGCAATTTTGCTTAAAAAATTAGCTAAAATTAATACAGGTACTTCCTTTAGATTGCCATTTCATAGCGTAAAATTAATGTACTAAATGATTTCATACTAACATTTTTTGTTGAATATTAAACAAAAACATGAAGTACCAACAAATATATACCCAATCTATGTATATCGCAATATTATTTTGTCACATATATAGAAAATTAACCCTTAGCCTGCCTAAAGTGACTTACCTTCGCCAACAGTATAGATCCAGGTCAGAGTCCGAGTAGACTCTATACTGTTATTCAAATTTTCATCTTGATATCTCTAAAATTGATAATGGATATTTTCAAAAATAAAGTCGGACAGGTCAATTTAAATAATTCAGCAGGTAAATAATTAAAATCGTGACCTAACCATGACCTAACAAAAATGCTCAGCGGCACACGAAGAACATTGATTGAGACACCTTTACGGTGTTTTCTAGATTCAAAGTCTCCCCTGTTCATTGTATTATGTTCAAGTGAATGTTTATCACATTAGAAAGTATATGTACATTGTAAATAATAATAAAATAAATTTGTATCAAATGATCACCTCTCATTATACATAAGCTAATAACTTATAAAATGTGGATTTGTGTCAGAAATATAAAAGTTTGCATCTGAATATATAAATATGCTGGTTTGGAATTTCTATTCTGACAAATTGTTTTACAATACAAGTTATTGTGTTGTATTAACTTTAACTAGTATCCAGTGAACAAATAGTAAGTAGTAGCAATCGATGCTTCTTCCAAAATTGGCATGCATTTCTGGCGAATTTAGTAATAGCTAATTTTTGTATAGTTTCCTCTATTGACAACTGTATAAGGTATTTATTGAAGTTGTTGCTATCTAACAAAATTATGAAAATAATAATCCATGTTATTATTTCAGCTAAAATTAGAAAGACCTATTATGTTTGTAATGATCAAACTTTTAGAATTAAACTTAAAGCGGAATGCCTCCAGTTTCCTGTTGATTTTCATGTAAAATACAAATTATGAAAACGTTGGCAAGTGTAAAAAGTAATTTCAGCTAGAATAAGGCACTTACAATGCATATTCATTACCTGAAATGTCAAATTATTTAAATTATAGCCCCTAACTCTGTTTCTATCAGGGAAGAAATAAAGTGATTATAAAATTAACAATAATAAGCTCAAACATATCTTGCATAAAGCATGTAAAGTATTACATAGATTATAAACATCCATGTTTTTCCTTAGCTCTTTATACATTTATCATACGTTGTTTTTAACTTGAAAAAATCGCAAATCTGGAGGCATAATGCTTTAGAATAAAAGGATATCAAAACCGAACCTTAATCATCAAAGATTTGTAAGTTAGTTAAGCTCTTAATATTCATTTATTTACAATAAACAATGAAATAGCACATAGTAAAACATGAAATTAATAAATTACTATAAACAATTTCGGAATTCTTTGGGTACAACATTCAGCTCATACTGGTAAAATAGGTGCAAATGATCGCACCAAATGCGGAAAATAAACGTTGAAATACAAATGTATACAATACAAACGAAATTATGCAAAAATATTATTACAGACTACAAAACATTTTCCACATTTCTCAGGTATAAGTGGGTTTCATTTTGAACGGAGTTTAAAAGAAGTTACATCTCAGCTCCAGAAAAGCTCACAAGAAATACGTCAACTTTACAGAAAGCTTATCCGGGTTTGTTACCACAAGTTAATGGGGGGACTTCAAATATGTAACAATATAAACAAAGTAAGTCCTATCTTTTCACAATAGGAGCAGAGTTTGTGCTAGATTTTGCAACTGAAGGCATCACATTTGTGAACATTGTTGGTGCAACAACAGTCATATTGGGCGGGAACATTAATGGTGATGGCATATAGTCAGGTCTCAGCATTGGCATACCGGCGGCCACCTGACCTTGAATCATTTGTTGAAGTTGTAACGGCGTCGGGAAAACATTCTGCATTAACATCTGTGGCGGAAATGCTGGATGAACAAAGCTACTCAAATCTACAGGGAGTCCGCCAATTGTTGTAATAGTGTTTGAAGTTATCGGCAAAATGTGTTTGCTACTGCCTGGTGGCTGGAAATCCAATCTCTGCTTAAAGTAAATATAAATAAAACATTATAGAAAAGATTATTTTCTGACGGAATATATTCAATTTATTAAGTTGAAGAATGTCGATGGTCAAGTTCAAATTATTTAACTGCATCTTATAGATACACAATGTATTCAGTCTGACAGATCATATATTTTATCAATTTTCTGGATTTTTTATATCTGTTATCCGTGCAGGTATAAAACAAGCAAACTGCACCTAATATGACAAAAAAAGTGAAAAAATATTCAAGATTGGAAATATGAATTACATCACCAAGCCTTTGTTTTAAATACATTGAATTATTCATTAACATTATATGGTAATATAAAAATGACAAATAATCTTATCACATGAAAAAGACTTGAACAACAACAACTTTAAAAAAAAAACATGCAAGTTTGCTAATAGTGGTGTTTCTATTAAAATAATTAATATCATTAACGTGTTTGGAAATTCATCGAGTTATGTATTGGTATAAAAATATTGAGATTTCTTGGTTGATCATTTCTGCCCCGTCAGTTAATACACAAACGTCATTAGATACACAAAAGTAATTTATTAGTTTTTAAATCAAGTGATAAAATATTTTACTAAAGGCTCTTATTCATCTAAAACAAACTTCTTGAACATGTTTCATAATGATTAAGTGAAAAGTCTATTAAATGTTAAGTCAGATCATATGTAACTTAGTTGAAATCACCAAGATATTTGTAAACATCTTGCAAATAAAGGTCTAAAACGGTTGGGTACACCATTAGGGCAACGAAAAACAGAATAAAATCTGACAAGTGAAACATTAAATATACCAACCTCTTTCCTAGCATCTTCTTCTTTCTTAGGAGGAGTTGCAACAGTAGGTAATCGTGGGAATGGAATATTTAATGGAACACTTTTCTGCACATTTTGATGTCTTTCACTTCCCCCATTAGAAGTCCTTGATTTCAATGATAAATCTTGTGGTGCATCACAAGGTTCAGTTTTTTGACCGGGTCTATTTTCACTGTTAAAACTAGTATTAAATAACAAAGATTCTCCTCTTTGATGCCTCGCTTCTTGCGCTCTTAACGTTTTCATACTCAAGTCCAACACTGGCATTTCAAATTCATTTGTTTTAGACGGGTACAGTTTTTCCTGAGATCCATGCACCTTTTGTCTTTTGAGATCTATATCGTTGACTGGTTCAGGTTTCACATCTCTCGCACTATAGTTAGAGGAATATGAGGGATGATTTCGATTTGTGTCTGGATATGGGTATTGCCGTTTATTGTTGTGAGAATGAGCAGGAGTGATAGGTCGATGAACTTGGGAACCAGTTTGTGGCGATATTAATGAACTTTTCGAACTTGATTGGGTACTATGCGCAGATGGAGGCGTGATATGTGGTGGTGTGTTATTTTTAACCGAGTGTGATGCTACTGCATTTCTATTATTACTTGGTCCGGCACTTTGCTCTGAGACAAGTTTATTTAATGCATTGAGTGGTTTCTCGTCTTTTACACCATGAGGACCACCAAAAGTTTGCATTGTTTGCATCTGATTAGGGACAGGCTGGAAACCAAACTGTGGCCCACCAATCATAAATGGCATTCCAATAGGTGTCATATTTCTAATTGCTCCACCAACCGGAATTAACTGTGGATAAAACATTGGGCGTTGTGCATTCATGTTAGGCAGAATAGCTTGTTGAGACACAAATTTTGTGTCATTTTGTGAAGTAGGGGCGTGTAAAACTTTAGGTACGTTTGGAATACCAGATTCCCTTTTATCTAATTTTTCACTCTTCTTTCCATCTTCCTTTTCTCTTAGATGTTGATGTTTATGATCTGTATGCTTCTCAGAACCAGCTCCATCGAAAGTTTCAGCTGACTCCTGGCCATTTTGATAATAAAAATGGGAAATTCAAAGTAAACGGGTAGATAATTCTAGCAATATGACGAAAAATGTATTAACCTTGTCATATTATTATGATGTTGTAAATATATCCTGCAAGAATGGAAAAAAAATATGGGAAAAATTTAAGGGGACATTATTCTGGAAATAATCAAGCTATAGTAGTGAAACCCTCTAACATGATTTGAGTGGTAATACGAACATATACATGAAGATCGAAGTAGATACCTTAAGAAATAAAGAAGGCATTTTTCATGAAAATTCATACATAAACAAATAAAGAAGTTACAAAAACTGACGATGTCAAAGGGGGGGATCTATAATTTTGATGCCAGAGTTGTGAAGTTTGACGTGGATAATCTCCACTGTCATCTATCCATAATTCAAGTTTCATAAAATATTTTCAATACTGTTTGCCTCATCAGGGGATACAGTTTTGTTGACGGACGGACAGACAGACAGACTGGCCAGTGCGTTTTCTCGAGAACAAACAGCGCGAAGTCCGGCGATACGATGGTGACAGTAAATAGTACTGTCGTATTGACACCATTGTACTGTTGTCCTGTTACCAACGTACTGACACCATCGTACTGTCGAGCTTTAACGTAAGTACGATGGTTGGTGAAGCACGACAGTACGATGGCGACAGTGCTTCGCGCTTATCGTTCTCAGAGAAAAGGCGCTTGCCCTAACGTAACACCGTAAGAAAAACCAAAGTTTCATGGTCAGCATGTTTTATCAGCAATGAATCTAGATCTTGTGCGAATTATTCTATAAAAGTGCTTTACCAGAACAAGTGTTAAGACTAGTTTACAGACCCGATTTTTATGTCGTAATTTAAACGCATATACATATACTTTTCGCAAGAATCACATACTTAAAGGTGCATATCTTTAATTATCACGAAACCGTTGTTTTTCTTTTGTTTTGCACAGCGCAGAGTTGCCAATTCACTGGTCAAGTAAATAGCGAGGTGTTATCTGTTACATTCGGGATAACAGGGTGCGAATCGTTATGTTTTAGTGATCCAAAATGCTGGGCGGCAGTGCAGTATGTGCCAGACAATTGTGTACAGCTAGCTATTCCAGGACATGGTGTCGATAGTTTTAATTTGGCATCAAAAGCTTGTTCAAACGGTAGGTATTGTTGTACATGTATTCCAGTACACCCAGTTATAAATATCATAATATCATAAAAATGACCTAAGAAAATGATGAAGTGTAATTGTTTACACGGAAGTACATGTATTTAGTTATGAACATTCTAAATATGTGTACATCTGTGAAAGTATTTGAATAATATCAACATACCAGAATTGTACTTCAAACCTTAAGACGTGTATCTTATTCAGAATACATGTGACACTACCGAACAGAAAGTTTATTTGTTGACATGGTAATCATTTGGTTAGGTGTACAATGTCCTAAAACTAAGGTGTAGCTTGATAGATTCCTTTGTTAAAGATACGTTGTGTTTCGGAAATGAATAAATGAGCCGCGTCATGACAAAACCAACATAATGGGTTTGCGACCAGCATGGATCTTGACCAGCCTGCGCATCCGCGCAGTCTAATCAGGATCCATGCTGTTCGCAACAGATTCTCTACTTGTTATAGGGTTTGTAAGCGAACAGCATGAATCCTGATCAGACTGCGCGGATGCAAAGGCTGGTCTGGATCCATGCTTGTCGCAAACGCATTGCGTTGGTTTTGCTGTGACGCGGCTCAATTGTTTTCAACATTAAAAAGGGCAAACATAAGTTGTATAAGGTTTATAAAAATGTTAAAGACCATGCTAGATGCTCATCACCTGAAGAACGAAGTGCTGAGTGCGAATTAAACTATATTTGTCATAAAAATAGCAAAATGTCAACAAAGTAGTAGTTTGACTTACAAAATAATAAATAAATTTCTATATTTTTAATTATTGCCAAAAGCAACAGAAGCCAAAGATGGTTAAAGTAATTACCCAGTTCGTTACTTTTAGCAAACTAACAGGACACTAGAAATAAGAAAACCTTTGCGAAATAACAGTTTAATTGTTTCTGGGACATAATAGGCCTTTAAGAAAAAAGTGTTGTTCTATATACATGTACCATTATGGGACGCTTCCTAAGGCTGTTTAATACCATGGGCAGGTGTTGCATATTAATGTACTGTCTCCTATTATTTGAATGCATGTATTATAAAGTTATACCTTTGTATGTTAGAATGTATCTATTTGCCAAAAGAAGATCCCATTTGATTTGTTTTTTCTTTTATTTATATTCCATTATATCAAGTGATATTAGATGAGACCTCAGTTGACACAGATATAGCAAGCGTCGAAGTAACACCTAACGTAACATGTAGCAATTCTTCAAGTAAGTTTAGAGTTTTACTGTTAATTAGTTTTATGTAAACATTACCATTTATGCTTATTTACTAGTTTTCTACTGGCAACTTCTTAAACACTGATTATAAACAGTTAAAATTGAGAGCGTGTTTCAAAAATGAGATGAACCATTTGTAGAATGTAAATAAAGGGCAAATAATTCTTCTTCAGTTGTTTCATATTTTTATTGTAAGGTTTTTACATGTATATGTCCGCAAAAAAGTGCAGTCTTTTCGTAACAGAAATAGTTTTCACATAAGTCTTATTTCTAGAAATAAGAGAAAATGTAATTTCTTTTTTTTTTTCAAGTTTTAGTCCAGCCTTCGTCAACTAGTATATCCTTGGTGACATCATTAGGTCTACCTGCATGCGATACAATGACTTTAACAGAAAGTCTCACCATAACCACAACAGAAATATCGACCGAAACCACAACAGAAATATCGACCGATACCACAACAGAAACCACAACAGAAATATCGACCGATACCACAACAGAAACCACAACAGAAATATCGACCGATACCACAACAGAAACTACAACAGAAATATCGACCGATACCACAACAAAAATATCGACAGAAACCACAACAGCAACCACAACAGAACAAGATATGTTTGTAAAACATGTATGCCCCCTATCAGCAGCCAATTAGTCATGTGATAAGGTTATTATGCATGACTTCTGACCCAGTGATCAAACAATTAATAAGGGTTATCAAGTATCTACTGGTCATGACCTTAACCTTTGACCCGTTGACCCAAAACTCAATAGGGGTCATCTGCTGGTCACGACCAATCATCATACAAAGTTTGAAGTTCCTAGGCCTAAGCGTTTTTAGTTAATTGATCGGAAACCGTTTTTACCTTCAAGTTCAATGTGACCTTGACCTTTGACCCCTTGACCCCAAAATCAATAGGTCATCTGCTGGTCATGACCAATCACCATACCAAGTTTGAAGTTCCTAGGCCTAAGGGTTCTTTAGTTATTGATCGGAAACTGTTTTAACATACAAGGTCAATGTGAACTTGACCTTTGACCCCAAAATCAATAGGGGTCATCTGCTGGTCATGACCAATCACCATGCCAAGTTTGAAGTTCCTAGACCAAAGCGTTCTTAAGTTATTGATTTGAAAGCATTTTTACCTACAAGGTCAATGTGACCTTGCCCTTTGACCCCTTAACCCCAATATCAATAGGGGTCATCTGCTGGACATGACCAATCACCATACCAGGTTTGAAGTTCCTAGGCCTAAGGGTTCTTTAGTTATTGATCGGAAACCGTTTTTACCTAAGAGGTCAATGTGACCTTGACCTTTGACCCCTTGACCCCAAAATCAATAGGGGTCATCTACTGATCATGACCAATCACCATATCAAGTTTGAAGTTCCTAGGCCTAAGGGTTCTTTCATCATTGATCGGAAATCGTTTTTACCTACAAGGTCAATGTGACCTTGACCTTTGACCCCTTTACCCCAAAATCAATAGGGGTCATCTGCTGGTCATGACTAATCACCATACCAAGTTTGAAGTTCCTAGGCCTAAGGGTTCTTTTGTTATTGATCAGAAAACCGTTTTTACCCAAGAGGTCAATGTGACCTTGACCTTTGACCCCTTAACCCCAAAATCAATAGGGGTCATCTGCTGGTCATGTCTAATCACCATACCAAGTTTGAAGTTCCTAGGCTTAAAGGTTCTTTTGTTATTGGTCAGAAACCGTTTTTACCAAAGAGGTCAATGTGACCTTGACCTTTGACCCCTTGACCCCAAAATCAAAAGGGTCATCTACTGATCATGACCAATCACCATACCAAGTTTGAAGTTCCTAGGCCTTAAAGTTCTTTAGTTATTGATCGGAAACCGTTATTGCTTACAAGGTCAATGTGACCTTGACCTTTGACCCCTTGACCCCAAAATCAATAGGGGTCATCTACTGATCATGACCAATCACCATACCAAGTTTGAAGTTCCTAGGCCTTTAAGTTCTTTAGTTATTGATAGGAAACCGTTTTTGCTTACAAGGTCAAGTAACCTTGACCTTTGACCCCTTGACCCCAAAATCAATAGGGATCATCTTCTGATCATGACCAATCACCATACCAAGTTTGAAGTTCCTAGGCCTTAAGGTTCTTTAGTTATTGATCGGAAACCATTTTTTGCTTACAAGGTCAATGTTTGACCTTGACCTTTGACCCCTTGACCCCAAAATCAAAAGGGTCATCTACTGATCATGACCAATCACCATACCAAGTTTGAAGTTCCTAGGCCTTAAGGTTCTTTAGTTATTGATCGGAAACCGTTTTTGCTTACAAGGTCAATGTGACCTTGACCTTTGACCCCTTGACCCCAAAATCAATAGGGGTCATCTACTGGTCATGACCAATCACCATACCAAGTTTGAAGTTCCTAGGCCTAAGGGTTCTTTAGTTATCACTCGGAAACCATTTGGTCTACGGACCGACGGACCAACGGACCGACGGACCGACAAGTGCAAAGCAATATACCCACTTTTCTTCGAAATGGGGGCATAAATATCGACCGATACCCCAACAGAAATATCGACCGAAACCACAACAGCAACCACAACAGAAATATCGACCGATACCACAACAGAAATATCGACCGATACCACAACAGAAACTACAACAGAAATGTCCACCGATACCACAACAGAAATATCGACCGAAACCACAACAGAAATATCGACCGATACCACAACAGAAACTACAACAGAAATATCCACGGATACCACAACAGAAATATCGACAGAAACAACAACCGAAATATCCACAACTACTGCAACAGAAATATCTACAAATACGGTGACAGAAACTATTGTTGCGACTTACACTCAAAATATAACAACTGAACAGGCAGAAGAAGTTGCTGCAGAAATTGTTAAAAACTTAACGATTGATGTAAAATCAACCTCATCTCATATTACGACGACTAACAAGCGCTGAAGACAAACGTCAATCATCTAAGTTTGTTGGGTATATAGGCGTCATTTTTGTTACCGCGCCGCTTGCACTGATGATGTTAACAGACGCACGAAAGTTGTTCCTTGATTTCCGATCATATGATCACATCTATAAGAAAAGTAAAAGCTCAGCTAACAAATGATCAACCCCATCCAGGCAATTTATCTAAATCAAAGATCATTTTCAGCCAATGTATTTTTATATCTCTTATTTAGGTTAGACTTTATCTTTCGTGAATATAGTTTAAATTGCATTTACGATGCTGTTAAAGCGGCGGATGTAAATGTATTAATAAAAGAAACTTAAGACGAGTATTCTGAAAACGTAAAGAGGAACAATATAATTGTAGTTTGGAAAATAAAAGATGGTCAGTGCAGTTCTCAGAGTGTTTTGCCAAAAATGCGTATTATTTCTATCATTGATTGACAGTAGTTAAACTAGTAAATTAATATTGCTATATGCTGTCAACTTGTGCTACCTAACATAAAACCATTTGCATTTATGGTCGAAATTGGAAGTATATTCGAAGCATCTTTTATAAATGGAAAACTACACGGTATTCTTACGATTTCATCGGACATTACTTTCAGAGAATTTCCCGATGTTATTCTGATAACCGATCTGGCCCGTGATTTATTGTTTAAATTCTCGCGACTTTAAATACACGAGTCGTTATGGTTTATTTAAGATCTACAGATGATCGCTGATTACAATTAAGCTTTCAAGTGTTTCGCATGGCAACAAAAGCAGGCGGTCATATAATACCAGTTAATAATGCCATCGCTATCGATGAACCAACGCAGCTTCTCTTAAGCAGCAAGTATCCGTAAGAGATTCAAGACGGCTCTTCAAAGCAGAATTTTACTTGATCGGAGACCTATCAGACAAAATGTATACGAAATATCCTCACTTTGCCCACATTTATCGTCTGTCTTTTGCGCGAATGTGAAGCAAACAATAAGAACTGCAGGTTATTTCTGACAAAAATTCCGTTCTTTTATATCTACGTTTAAAAATGTTTGTATGAGTAGAGTACACCATTCCTGTCCGAACAAGCCTCGTTTCTTTCTGCTACATCTTAGAATGTGAAGATATGTATTACTAGTAGTAGGTTCTTGCAAATTGTAGCACTTTTTACGCACGTGTTTGTTGATTTGGATTATCCCTTTGTAGAAACCTATGGCAGAATTTTTCTGCCATAGGTTTCTTACGATAAAAAGGCTTAGCGGCACTTTCAGAAATAAATAACTTGAATAGTTAAACTTAGCAGGCAATAAGAGTCTACCGTTCTAATTAATTAATGAATGAAATTAAGTGTATCGTGATCGACCCTTTCTTTATCTAACATTATACATATATTTTTGTATTTGTTTTCCACAAAGAACAAAATCCGACTTTTGTTTAACAAAATCCGACTTTCATAAACTTGGCTTTCGTCTTTGAAAAGTTCTTTAATTGAGGCATAGAGATAAGTTATTATCGCGAGTTGTTTCTTGAATCAGCTTTGCGATTTGTGGATTTTTGATTACCGTGTGTTGTTTTGAGAGATTTTAATCTTGGTACCATTGTTTGGTAATGGACTAGTCTGTCTTTCATTTTATGTGTATTTAGGCTTCAGGAATTTCTCCATATTAGTTCAAAACTGACCAACGCACCTGTTGAAAATGATATCCATAATTGTCTTGAATGTCAGGTTTATGAAAAGGACATATACAAATATAGCAACAACATACGATATTTTACAGCTGTTTATTATATTATTATGACAATTTTAAATAGGTGCATTGTATATTATGAATAGAATATAATAATATCTATCAAACAAAAACATTTAAAAATGCAAATTGTACAAAACCACTTTCTAGTATCAAAACATCTAACGATATACAAAGGAAATTTCGAGTACACACCAAACATTATATTAAAAGATATACTATGCTCATCTTCGAGTAATATATTTCAATCACGGATTGTTTTTATGTAATCTATCTGTCTTACTGAATATGTCTAATTTCAATTAAAAAACGAATAAACTATGTATGGGACGCTGCATTCTTTATTACAGGTCAAGTAATATTGATCTTTTTTTTACAAAAAAACTGAAAGCTTTTTTTCTTAATGTCACTATATATTCATATTGTGACCACCTAGTGTGTAGAATTTTATACATAACATATCTATTTCGTGTAAAGTCTAAACATGTTTATTTTATATTTACAAAGAGACTGTGTAGCAATTATTAATATTTTCTAATATAAAATTTGAGGATAGTATATCTTTTCATATTTTTACATTGTTTTTCTAAACATATCAGTGTCTGAATTTTTCTCGTTACTTTTTTACTTCTTCATAAAACCCCGAATTCCTGTAAGTATCCCAATATGCACAACAATTAAATCTAAAGCAAAATTAGGAAACAGAAGATGCAAACAATACAATAATCAACTAGAACTATCGCTGAATGCGATTCATACCCCCACAAATGTCCTTGACAGAAGACCACTTGGAAAGGTGGTTAAGGGAATAACTTATGTGGCACAAATACATAAAAAGAAATTATCTCTGGTGAAAAAAAGACTAATAGTACAGGTAATAGTATAAATTTATTATCAAATTATGTTCGAAACAGTTACAAAAAACCTTTCATTTTCCCTATGTACTAAACATTTTATTTTCAAGTCAATTTTTGACCTTCAAGTGTGGTCTTGACCTTAATCTGGCACAAGGGTAAGATGGGTTTTGCACATCACCCAGTTTGGTTGAACATTTGAGTAAAGTTTGAAGAAAATCCTTCCAATAGTATAGAATTTATAGAGTAGACACAATATATTGTCTAGTATTGGTTGTATGTAAATTTGAAGACTTAAAAAGGGGCATAACTTTGTCAAAATGCAATACAGAGTTATGAAACTTGAACGAACAGCATATCAGAATTGTGACCCTTCAAAAATATTTTAAGTTTCAAGCAAATACCTTTTCTAGATTTAGAAATATTCAAATAAACGTAAAATTTAAGAATATTTTGTAAGTCAATTTTTGACCTTAAAGTGTGACCTTGACCTTAAGCAAGCAAAAGAGTGACATAAGTTCTGCACATCCCCTGGTTGAGATGAACATTTGAGCCAAGATTGAAGAAAATCTTTCAATTAGTGTAGGACTTACAGAGCGGACATGACATACTGTGTAATATTAGATTGTTTGATATTTGACCTTCAATTGTGACCTTTACTTTGAGCTGACAAATGGGCAACATGGATTCTGCACATCCCCTTGTTGAGGTGAATATTTGAGCCAAATTTGAAGAAAATCTTTCAATTAGTGTAGGACTTACAGAGCACAACATACTGTATAATATTTGATTGTTTGATATTTGACCTTCAATTGTGACCTTGACCTTGAGCTGGCACATGGGCAACATGGGTTCTGCACATCCTCTTGTTAAGGTGAACATTTGAGCCAAGTTTGAAGTAAATCTTTCAAGTAGTGTAGGACTTACAGAGCGGACATGACATACTGTGTAAAATTTAATTGTTTGATATTTGACCTTCAATTGTGACCTTGACCTTGAGCTGACACATGGGCGACATGGGTTCTGCACATCCCCTGGTTGAGATGAACATTTGAGCCAAGATTGAAGAAAATCTTTCAATTAGTGTAGGACTTACAGAGCCGACATGACATACTGTGTAATATTAGATTGTTTGATATTTGACCTTCAATTGTGACCTTTACTTTGAGCTGACAAATGGGCAACATGGATTCTGCACATCCCCTTGTTGAGGTGAATATTTGAGCCAAATTTGAAGAAAATCTTTCAATTAGTGTAGGACTTACAGAGCACAACATACTGTATAATATTTGATTGTTTGATATTTGACCTTCAATTGTGACCTTGACCTTGAGCTGGCACATGGGCAACATGGGATCTGCAAATCCTCTTGTTAAGGTGAACATTTGAGCCAAGTTTGAAGTAAATCTTTCAAGTAGTGTAGGACTTACAGAGCGGAACATGACATACTGTGTAAAATTTAATTGTTTGATATTGACCTTCAATTGTGACCTTGACCTTGAGCTGACACATGGGCGACATGGTTCTGCACATCCCCTGGTTGAGGTGAACATTTGAGCCAAGTTTGAAGAAAATCTTTCAAGTAGTGTAGGACTTACAGAGCGGACATGACATACTGTGTAATATTAGATTGTTTGATATTGACCTTCAATTGTGACCATGACCTTGAACTGACACATGGGCAACATGGATTCTGCACATCCCCTTGTTTGAAGTGAACATTTGAGCCAAATTTGAAGAAAATCTTTCAATCAGTGTAGGACTTACAGAGCGGACACAACATACTGTGTAATATTTGATTGTTTGATATTTGACCTTCAATTGTGACCTTGACCTTGAGCTGGCACATGGGCCACATGGGTTTCTGCACATCCTCTTGTTGAGGTGAACATTTGAGCCAAGTTTGAAGAAAATCTTTCAAGTAGTGTAGGACTTACAGAGCGGACACGACATACTATGTAATATTTGATTGTTTGATATTTGACCTTCAATTGTGACCTTGACCTTGAGCTGACAACATGGGCGACATGGGTTCTGCACATCCCCTGGTTGAGGTGAACATTTGAGCCAAGTTTGAAGAAAATCTTTCAACTAGCTGTAAGACTTACAGAGCGGACACGACATACTGTGTAATATTTGATAGTGTTTGATATTTGACCTTCAATTGTGACCTTGACCTTGAACTGACACATGAGCAATATGGGTTCTGCACATCCCCTTGTTGAGATGAACATTTGAGCCAAGTTTGAAGAAAATCCTTCAATTGGTATAGGAGTTATAGAGCGGACACGAAAATGGAGACGGACCGACCGACGGACGGACCGACCGACCGACCGACCGACCGACGCGACAAAGCGAATCCATTATAGCCCCCCCCACATTTTGTGGTGGGGGTATAATAAACTGTTTCTTGGAGAAAATGTACAGAAAATATCCCAAACTGTACATAAGATTTATGAACAAGTTGTCAAATACATAATGAACACTAGTTATTGCATGACTAGAAATATATGCACTTTTAAAATACACTTAAAAAGAGGTGTCAGTTGGACAACAAGTCAAGCTCGTGGTCTGATACAGTAAAAAAAGCATTGTTAAAAATGTCCATGTTGAATAGTGGGAAATAATTTGGTAATTGAGCAGTGACCTACAATAATGATCCTATGTAAGTTGTGTAATGTTCCCAAACGCCCCAGGAGTAGAACGAGCACTTTTGCTTCCAAAAAGTAGCTAAAAATAATACAGGTACTACCTTTAGGCTGTCATTCCATAGCGTAAAATCAATGTACTAAATGATTTCATAATAACATTTTTTTTGTTGAATATTAAACAAAAACATGAAGTACCAACAAATATATACCCAATCTATGTATATCGCAATATCATTTTGTCATATATATAGAAAATTAACGCTGAGCCTGCCTAAAGTGACTTGCCTTCACCAACAGTATAGAGCCAGGTCAACCTGCACATCCGTGCAGTCCGAGTAGACTCTATACTGTTGACTGACCAACTTCAAATTTTCAAAATTGATAATGGATATTTTCAAAAATAAAGTTGGACAGGTCAATTAAAATAATTCAGCAGGTAAATAATTAAAATCGTGACCTAACCATGACCTAACAAAAATGCTCAACGACACACGAAGAACATTGATTGAGACACCTTTACGGTGCTTTCTAGATTCAAAGTCTCCCCTGTTCAACATATAATATTCAAGTGAATGTTTATCACATTAGAAAGTATATGTACATTGTAAATAATAATAAAATAAATTTGTATCAAATGATCCCCTTTCATCATACATAAACTAATAACTTATAAAATGTGGATTTGTGTCAGAAATATAGTAGTTTGCATTTGAATATATAAATATGCTGGTTTGGAATTTCTATTCTGGCAAATTGTTTCACAATACAAGGTATTGTGTTGTACATTTGTATTAACTTTAACTAGTATCCAGTGAACAAATAGTAAGTAGTAGCAATCGATGCTTTCTTCCAAAATTGGCATGCATTTCTGGCGAATTTAGTAATAGCTAATTTTTGTATAGTTTCCTCTATTGACAACTGTATTAAGGTATTTATTGAAGTTGTTGCTATCTAACAAAATTATGAAAATAATAATCCATGTAATTATTTCAGCTCAAATTAGAAAGACCTATTATGTTTGTAATGATAAAAACTTTTAGAATCAAACTTTAAGCAGAATGCCTCCAGTTTCCTGTTGATTTTCATGTAAAAATACAAATTATGAAAACGTTGTCAAGTTAAAAAGTAATTTCAGCTAGAATAAGGCACTTACAATGCATATTCATTACCTGAAATGTCAAATTATTTAAATTATAGCCCCTAACTCTGTTTCTATCAGGGAAGAAATAAAAGTGATTATAAAATTGACAATAATAAGCTCAAACATATCTTGCATAAAGCATGTAAAGTATTACATAGATTATAAACATCCATGTTTTTCCTTTAGCTCTTTATACATTTATCATACGTTGTTTTTAACTTGACAAAAATCGCAAATCTGGAGGCATAATGCTTAGAATAAAATAATTCAAAACCGAACCTTAATCATCAAAGATTTTTAAGTTAGTTAAGCCTTAATATTTTATTTTTACAATAAAACAATGAAAAAGCACATGTAAAACATTGAAATTTAATTTAAATTACTATAAACAATTTTCGGATTCTTGGGTTACAAACATTCAGCTCATACTTGGTAAAAGTAGTTGCAATGAATCTACACCCAATGGGCCGGAAAATAAATGGGGAAATCAAATGCCTATACAATACAAACAAATTATGCAAAATATTATCAGACTACAAAAACATTTCCAAATTTCTCAGGTATTAAAGCTTGGGTTTCAATTTTTGAACGGAGTTTAAAGAAAGTTAAAATTTTCTAAGCTCCCAGAAAAGCTCGGCAAGATGATACGTCAACGTTTACAGAAATCTAATCCGGGTTTGTTACCACAATTAATGGGGGACTTAAAATTTTTAAACTTTTATAAAACAAAGAATTTTCTTTTAAACAAGGAGGAGTTCGTGCTAGATTTTGCAACTAAAGGATAAACATTTGTAACTTTTTTTGGTGCAACAACATCTTTGGGGGGAAAATTTAAAATGGATGGATATTCGGGTTTTCTGCATTGGCATCCCGCGGCCCCCGGGCCCCTTTTGAATCTTTTTGTTGAATTTTAAAACGGGGTCGGGAAAAACATTCTGTTTAAAACCACTGTGGCCAAAATGTTTGGATGAAAAAATACTCAAATTTTAAGGGATTTCCCCCCAAAATTTTTGTAATAGGTTTGAAGTTATGGGAAAAATGATTTTTTGGGTATTTCCCTGGGGGCTGGAACCCAAAATTTTGGCTTAAATAAATAAAATAAACATTATAAAAAGGATTATTTTTTTTAAGGAAATATTCAATTTATTAAGTTGAAGAATGTCGGGATGGTCAAGTTCAAATTATTTAACTGCATCTTATAGATACACCAATGTATTCAGTCTGACAGAATATCATATTATTATCAACTTTCTGGATTGTTTTTATATCTGTTATCCGTGCAGGTATAAAACAAGCAAACTGCACCTAATATGACAAAAAAAGTGAAAAAATATTCTAGATTGGAAATATGAATTTACATCACCAAGCCTTTGTTTTAAATACATTGAATTATTCATTAACCATTATATGGTGTTATAAAAATGACAAATTGATCTTATCCACATGAAATAGACTTGAACAACAACAACTTTTTAAAAAAAAAAACATGCAAGTTTGCTAATAGTGGGGTTTCTATTAAAATAATTAATATCCATTAACGTGTTCGGAAATTCATCGGGTTATGTATTGGTATAAAAATATTGATATTTCTCGGTTGATCATTTCTGCCCCGTCAGTTAATACATTATTTCATTATTTAATTATTTCATTATTACATTATTATATAAATAAATGAAAACGCCATTAAATACACAAAAGTAATTCATAGTTTTTAAATCAAGTGATAAAGGCTCTTATTCATCTAAACAAAACTTCTTGAACATGTTTCATAATGATTAAGTGAAAAGTCTATTAAATGTTAAGTTAGATCATATGTTACTTTGTTGAAATCACCAAGATATTTGCAAAAATGTAAACATCTTGCAAATAAAGGTTCTAAAACGGTTGGGTACACCATTAGAGGCAACGACCAATTCGGAAACATTAAAATATACCAACCTCTTCCTAGCATCTTCTTCTTTCTTAGGAGGAGTTGCAACAGTAGGTAATCGTTGGGAATGGAATATTTAATGGAAACACTTTTCTGAACATTTTTGATGTCTTTCACTTCCACCATTAGAAGTCCTTGATTTCAATGATAAATCTTGTGGTGCATCACAAGGTTCAGTTTTTTGACCAGGTCTATTTTCACTGTTTAAAACTAGTATTAAATAACAAAGATTTCCTCTTTGATGCCTCGCTTCTTGCGCTCTTAACGTTTTCATACTCAAGTCCAACACTGGCATTTCAAATTCATTTGTTTTAGACGGGTACAGTTTTTCCTGAGATCCATGCACCTTTTGTCTTTTGAGATCTATATCGTTGACTGGTTCAGGTTTCACATCTCTCGCACTATAGTTAGAGGAATATGAGGGATGATTTCGATTTGTGTCTGGATATGGGTATTGCCGTTTATTGTTGTGAGAATGAGCAGGAGTGATAGGTCGATTAACTTGAGAACCAGTTTGTGGCGATATTAATGAACTTTTCGAACTTTGATTGGTACTATGCGCAGATGGAGGCGTGATATGTGGTGGTGTGTTATTTTTAACCGAGTGCGATGCTATTGCATTTTTTATTATTACTTGGTCCGGCACTTTGCTCTGAGACAAGTTTATTTTAATGCATTAAGTGGTTTCTCGTCCTTTACACCATGAGGACCACCAAAAGTTTGCATTGTTTGCATCTGATTAGGGACAGGCTGGAAACCAAACTGTGGCCCACCAATCATAAATGGCATTCCAATAGGTGTCATATTTCTAATTGCTCCACCAACCGGAATTAACTGTGGATAAAACATTGGGCGTTGTGCATTCATGTTAGGCAGAATAGATTGTTGAGACACAAATTTTGTGTCATTTTGTGAAGTAGGGGCGTGTAAAACTTTAGGTACGTTTGGAATACCAGATTCCCTTTTATCTAATTTCTCACTCTTCTTTCCATCTTCCTTTTCTCTTAGATGTTGATGTTTATGATCTGTATGCTTCTCAGAACCAGCTCCATCGAAAGTTTCAGCTGACTCCTGGCCATTTTGATGTAGCAGTTCTCGTACAGTTTTCTGGCCACCAGATGGTCTTCGTCCCTATAAATATATATATAAAAGTCCAACGTGGCTATCAGCATATCAATACACATAGAATTTATATATTTTTATGTTACTGCGATTTAAAAATGGTGTAAAATTTTACATATATTAAATAATAATATTAAAGTTTTGTCAATATACATGTATATACATGTGTCTATTACAACTTTACAACAATAGTAGTGTTTCAATTTCATCAATACAAATATTAAACTAAAAGACAACACATTCACATGTTCTTAGACAAAAGAGGATTTATATGAAGGACAGATGTGCCATGATTAGAGCAAAGTTAATGATATGAAATCAATTAATAGTGCATATATGATATACATGTATGTTATATTATAAACGTTTGTCGTCAATAACTAGGAAAGTAGATAAGAAATGTAAAATGCATTTTTTCTGCTACGAATACAGAATAAATCCACGGCTAACTTTTCCATTAGCCATTTAACTGTTTGCTGAAATCACAATAATTGGCTACATAAATTTTAATTTGGCTACATGATTACCAATGGTATCTCACTTTGATAGAGTTTTACACTAAAACAGAAAATCATGCAATTTGGCCAAATGAAATTTTCAACAAGGGTAAGCCCTGAAAATTATTATACTGATTTCAACAGCAAAGTCTGAGCACAGCAGGTTTTAGTAAATTTATTTAAAAGCCAACCAGCATGTGTAAACCATGAAATTTTCTGCCAACATTGTTTACGGTTATAGCCTGATGAATCACGGGTATGAAGGTTTAAAAAATTCTAAGTTCACTGAAGCTAATAGTTAAAAAATCCAAATATTTTTTTTTCTCACAGATTAAATTTAAAGGACCTATACTGTATGTTTTCAGTTTTTTATTAATATTGAATATATTACTACGCAATAAATCAAAATACACAGGGTTGGGGAGATTTTTGAAACTTTTCTTTTAAATTTAAAAACAAATGCGACTTAAACTAAAATTAAAAGAATTTCCCAAAATATTCAAAAGCTATCACCCTACAAATTTTTATCTAAACAAATTTCAAGGGACATTATATAATGATAAAGCCTTAAAAAGGGGATATAATGGGGGGTGAGAAAAGGGAAATTTCAGAAAAAATTTTAAAGATATTACCCCCTAACAAATTTTAATTTTTGGATATTTTAAAAATTTAATCTATA
Organism: Ruditapes philippinarum; assembly: GCF_026571515.1. Classification (NCBI taxonomy): domain Eukaryota; kingdom Metazoa; phylum Mollusca; class Bivalvia; order Venerida; family Veneridae; genus Ruditapes; species Ruditapes philippinarum. The sequence goes on along the minus strand of NW_026865464.1, from coordinate 408,702 downwards.
ATCACTTCATCCTATTTTTGGCGTAGGATCCTTAAAACAAAATTAAAATTCATTTGAAAGTTGTACAAACATAAAGAAGGGATCTATTGAGGGAAATAAAACAAAAATAATCAATGAAAAATGCTTGTTTTTAGTATATCTAAAAAAAGGATGAAGTTTAACAGCTTAACCCCCTAGCATCAGCTCATAAAGTAATATATCTTCAACATTTAAGATTTATGAAGTAATTACATGTATCCTGAAGGACAGAAGAATATTGAAAGACAGCTATATAGAGATGCAATACTTCATTATACAATAAATAAAGCTGACATAAATAAAACCTTTGTATTTCTTTTGTTAATATTTTAGCAATTAAAACAGAAATAAGAATATGCAATTTTAGTGTAAATGAATTCATTATATGATATTTCTAACATCATTGAAAATGTTCCCATGGCTTGGCATACAAGAACAAAAAAATAATGCAAAGCACAAATGAATAAAGCAGTGTACATGTATGTCCTCACAGAGCAGTTTATCATGATGTTTTCTTTATCTTTGGGAGAAAAAAGCTTGCATAAGAAAACAAAAGAACGTATTGTTGAGAATACCTTCAGAAGTCTTACTAACTAAATATCAATGTGAGTGGTTAAATGACTTGTCTACGACACTAACAATAAAATCAGGTCAGTCTACCAAACATTGCAATCTGAACAGACCATTCATTTTGGGAGCTCACTGTTTGCTATCTGATAATAATATCCTTATATACAAATATTATTAAAAAGAAAGGAAATAGTTCATAATACAAATTTTACAAATTTTGCAGTCTTAGGGCTAAGAAAACAAAGGAAAGGCATAATTTAAGCAATGCAAAGAGAGATATGTATGGATGACAGATGTATGAATACGTTTACATAAACAAAGCAATAAGCAGTTATCATTGTTACCATGGCAACATGATGTGTTGCCATGGATCATGTTGCCATGGTGTAACAGCATTTGCAATCACCACAAGGATACCATGAGTGCATGGCTCACCTTTTCTGTCCATCTTTGTTTCTTAATCTCCTCACATGATTTCTTTTTTTCCAACGAGCCAGTTACTTTTGTATTTGTTTTATTCATGATTGAGGTGCCGTGTTTACGAGCATCCTTAAAAGTATGGAATATCAGTAAATTACTTTTCATTAGAATTAAATTCATTAACTTTCAAATAAAATATTTATTATTTCTTCTTTGACTCTAAATTTTCAAATTAAAATACAACATCCTTTATCAAAATTATCATTGGTCTAATTCTGTTTCATAAATATCAATTAACATTATTTATTATTATCATTATTTTCACAATACATTATTCTACCACTCCAATTTGAGAGCTATCAAAGTAAGATTGTTACTTATATCATCTTTTACAAGAAAGAGTTATAGATTTGTGAATATTTTGAAACTTGTTTGTTAGTACTGATTTCAATTCTCAACCTTAAAAAATATATCATTTTCGAAACTCACAAATTTAAAATGTTGCACTTTAGATAATACCTTTCTCATTTTCATTTCCTCTATTTCTTGTTTAATGATAAGTGCTTTATCTTTAATTTCGGCTCTCTCTTTGTTAACACTCTCTGCCTTACCATTCTCTAATGGTTTTGTGTCTGATTTTACTTTGACCTCAGTCTTTACCTAAACATTAATGAAATTACCATTGTGTTTAAAGTTGGAACTTATTCTACTTAAATTTGATAATATTATTTCATTGTTTTATTTTAAGCAAAAGAAAAAATCCACATAAAATAACTATAATTACAAGGCAGTTTTATTTTCAGAAATAGCTTGAATGAGCTATAGTATATCTAGAATATATCTTAAAATATACCAGAGGGTAATGGTAGTCTTTCGTCTCTTACTACAATAGTTTATACATTTATTCCTGATTTAAAGTTATTTAAGGGAATATTTTGTTGTTTAAAATATAAAGCTCCTGACAATTTAAGTGATATCATGCTTGACAAAAAAAACAACAAATTAAAGTTTGCCTTACATAAGATATTGTGTTGAATTATCTACTATTAACACAACAAAAAATTGCTTATATTATAACTGGATACTCTTCTTTATAAGACTAGGTGTATCATTATCTTTAGAGATATATTCAAACATTAGTTCTTGCCTATAACAATATTTTCAATTGTCGCAATGCACTGTCTGGTATTGTAACAATTCAAAATCAATGCATTAAAAATACTTTCTCTGGATTGGAAACAAGATTTTCATATTTTGTCGCCATTAAAATATATACTTATTATATAATATCAAAGAAGACTAAAAAGGTTACCTTGATTTCACCTTTGACCTTCACATCCATGCCGTCATTTTGTTTATTGGCCTTGACCTTCTCTGATAACAGTAAGTGATTTTCTAATTTCAACTTTTTCTTCTTATTCTGTATTGGCTTAAACTCTCTTCCATTCCTGTATCGTTCAAATGGTAGTAGTAGCCTGAAAAAAAATCAGGAAAAATTGAAACTATTGACTGACCTTAATCAAAAACTAGAAATGTGTCCATAGGACACGGGTGCCCCCACCGCGCCACTGTTCTGTCAATCTTTTTACTAATTCAAGGGAAATAACTCTACATGGATAAATCCACAAGCAAAACCCCAGGTGCAAATCTAAAATATGCTGAGCAACCTGCCCATAAGGTTAATGACTATGTCAAATCCTTTTTGAGAAACTTGCGATACAAGTTGAAAATTGCAAAAATTTAAGTAAAGGGCAATAACTCTAAAAATAGTAAATAAATCCAGACGAAAATACCTGGTGCACAACTGCACATGCTGATCAACATTCCTGTAAAGTTTCATGACTGTAGGTCAAATACTTTTTGAGTTACGTGCGACACAAGTTGAAAATTGCAAAATTTTACTAAGTTAAGGGCAATAACTCTGAAAATACTAAGAATATCCACACTAAAATACCCAGGTGCACAACTACACATGCTGATCAACATTCCTGTAAAGTTTCATGACTGTAGGTCAAATACTTTTTGAGTTACTTGTGACACAAGTTGAAAATTGCAAAATTTTACTAAGTCAAGGGCAATAACTCTGAAAATACTAATAATATTCACAATAAAATACCCAGGTGCACAACTACACATGCTGATCAACATTCCTGTAAAGTTTCATGACTCTAGGTCAAATACTTTTTGAGTTATGTGCGACACAAGTTGAAAATTGCAAAATTTTACTAAGTCAAGGGCAATAACTCTGAAAATACTAAAAATATCCAGACGAAAATACCCAGGTGCACAACTACACATGCTGATCAACATTCCTGTAAAGTTTCATGACTCTAGGTCAAATACTTTTTGAGTTACATGCGACACAAGTTGAAAATTGCAAAATTTAACTAAGTCAAGGGCAATAACTCTGAAAATACTAAAAATATCCAGACGAAAATACCCAGGTGCACAACTACGCATGCTGATCAACATTCCTGTAAGGTTTCATGACTCTAGGTCAAATACTTTTTGACGGAAGGACGGACGGACAAGGGTAAATCTAAATGCCCGCCACTAACGTGGGGGCACAATAAGGCTTTCAAAAGGCCATAATATAACAGGTGTATACAGGGGTCATTATAGCTTTCCATCCATGAATAAGTTTCTGTAATTTTAGCAAAGTTTTTGAGTTTCGATTACTAACTTAGAAAGCACTGTTTGGGCATGTTTCATTAGGTCTAATAAATGAAGCTTGATTCTTAATGACATAGGAATAGTAAAAAATTTAAAAGTCTTATGATGGCTGTATAACCTAAACAAACATGAGTTTAAGATGATTTGTAAAAAAGTCACTTAAAACCATCATGAAAAGCAATCACATTCAAAGAATTACTATTTTTAATATTATATAATATCTATTGATATCAAAAATTAAGAATTTTACTTGCAAATTTTTTTTATCCATTTGGATTGTAAAATTTTTCAAAATTAGACACTTAAATATATATGAGCCACTTCATGACAAAACCAACATAGTGTGTTTACAAGCAGCATGGATCCAGACCAGCCTGCGCATCCGCGCAGTCTGATCAGGATCCATGCTGTTCGCTATCAGTTTCTCTACTTGCTATATGGTTTGTAAGCTTTTAAAAACACATAGTTATGTTGTTTTTTTTCTTCTGGCATTTTGCCTCAATAATTTATCTATTCTCCTCAACAAGTAATGGTAATTATTTTATCAAACTTACTCAAATGGGAATAGAATGATTATTTCAATTAAAGAGTATCAAACTACTTTTACAGGTGTTAGTTAGAGGGCTGCAATCCTTTACTGTATGTTGTCTTATCACACTATAAGTTAAGACATGCTAAAATATTTTATTGGAAAGTTAGACAAGAGGTCCTTGACAATTTGATGCCATAATTCCTATTGTTCATATATCCGTACCAGTATAAGGGAGACACCATCATATGTAACATAATTCTAGCCCTTAGAATATACCAGTGAAAATAGTAACCCTCATGCAGTCTGGCAATATTTTATTGCATAGACTCTTTATTATGGATTTAATTAACTCACTACTGTAAAGTTTTAGCAGTTTCTTGAGAAGCTTGACAGAATCACAAATAGAAATCACTTTTTTCTGATGATTCTAACATTTTTCATTCATAATCATATAAAAAAAAAGGTGTGAGGAGAAAAATTAGCGGTATATAATTATTTCTTGTCTGAAAATATGGTATATAGTATGTTGCTCTAACACTTTTTTTGTCTCACTCCTTTATAATATCCTTTCTAACGCTGATCCCTGAAATTTATAATGGACAGTCCCAATTTTAAGCAGGGTAAGTCCATTTCATAAATACAGCAGGAAAATGACTAAAATAATACTGAACGATTATTTTTCTTTCTTTAAATTTCGTTTTAAGTTTCTTTTTTATCAATATAATTGCAATAGTAGCACACTAAAAATGAAAACTAACTTTTTTTTGAATTACCTCCCTTTAATGAACCTGAATTTTCACATTTATAAGAGCATAAATTTAATGATCTTTCTGACCTTTAACAATCCTAAGAAATGTGACATGTATAGTAGTGATTGTGTTCTCGAATAAAAGTAAAAAGGGCGGAGCTGCAAGCGACTGTAGTTCTATTACAAGAAATCCATGCCTTAACCGGCTTAGTGCTCGCCCTGGTTTAAATAAAGTCCAGTTATATAAATCTGTTTATTAAGATTTGTACCTAAAAATTTTTGAATAATACTCTCCTTGATGTTAAAAAATGGCGACACTAAATTTATTGTTAATGATTTACTACATATTCTATAACATCTTCATGGATTGCAAATAAATATGAAATCTTAGTGTAAATGAGGCAGCATGATGATAGTATTTTCATTCCAGGGCAATCATTTTAACAAAAGGTTGTTATTTACTACCAAAAATCATGCGATAAATTTTCTTACCTGTGGCAACATTTTGTAAAGCATCTAACTATCTACATGTTGAGCCCCTACCATTCTAGTGCTGATAATGAACTTTGACCCCTGTATAGAGCCAGGTCAGCATGCATTTCCATGCAGATTGATCAAACTCTATTGGCATATAAATAATGTAATTTAGGTATCACCCCCCCCCCACTCATTGACAATGGTCAGTTCCAAATTCAAAGCTGGGCAAGTTCATTATAGAAATTTAGAGTGGTTAGGGTTCAACACTACACAATACATTTAAAGCAATTCATATATACAGGTATATAAGTATATAATAATGTATATTTTTATGTCTATAGGAATATTGTACATAACCAATCTTCATGATTCACAATACGGACCCAGAACCTTGAATTCATTGTAAAAGCAACAAAAATATTGTAAACTCTTCTATATTAAAGTACATGCCAATGATTTACACCTGATAAATATAACCCAACCCCTTGAATAATGACATCTATAAAAGCCAGACCTTTAGTACCAGTATAAATCTGTAAAGTTGGGCCAATGATAATACTGTTGCCTGCTTAATTAATACTTAATTAATACTTAAATAATAAATACTGACATCCCTTAAAGAGACTCCACTGACATTTTTTTGACATGATGGGACTTAAAAATATTTTTTCCAGATAAATGTACCATTTGATGCAGATTTAGGCCACTTATCTTTGTGCAAAATTTCAGATCATTCGCGCACTTCGTTTTTCTAGAATAATTATTAAAATTTAAAAAAAAATGACCCAAAATGAGAAGAGTTTAAACACTTTTCTCTCAAATAAAGCATAAAATTACAATTTTCAATTTATTTCAAAGAATATTTCTTATCTATCTTTGCATATATTTCTTTTTAAAGTGCCTCAGCTCATTTATGTAAGAAATTCAAATGTTATGTTTTAAGGCTTTTAAACCTCAGTGGAGTCCCTTTAAAATACCAAATCTGAACTCTTAGCCGCACAATTGTATTACATTTATTTACTAGGGTAAGTGTATACAGATATAAATTAATAATTAAATTCGGACAAGTGTTGCTTATTTGTTTGAGAATTATTTTTTACAGCAATTTGATTTTTCAAAAGGTGTAGGTTTTAACAAATTACTTGGCTTTCTTATGAAGTTTTATGGTAGCCATTAACAATAGTTTTACTTCATATCTATCTAAAGTCAAAAAGGTAATTAGAATATAATTGCAAGACTATAAACTAATTATCCATTAAATTTAATAAGCTTACAAGTATTTGAACTGTTTGTATCCTTAGATATACTTTTTTCTCTAAATTCATCAATTATTATAAATTTCCAGACAAAATGCAGACATAAATGCTAATTATCCAAACAAAACTTTATATATAGGAAACAAAACATGCATCTAAACAAATATTCCTTATCCCTAATGCATTCACATCAACCTATGTAGTGCATAATATCAAACGCGGACATGCATATGTGTGGGCTCAGCATGCACGAGAAACTTAGCCTGGCCACATACTTCTCGTAATGCCGTCTTGTGTACGTGGCGGCACTCGTACTTCCTGGATTCCCACCAAGAGCATCATAAATATTCTTCCACAAACGTTTAGCAGTAATCTAGAAATTCCACAACACAATAAAATTGAAAAAAACAACAGCAGTACAACGAAATAAAAAAAAAAACAGAGAGGAAAAAAATTGGATAGATTGGGTAACATTCGAGTCTCAGAGTTAACTTCAATTTTCATCAATAGAAAATGGAATGTTTAATAACAATTTTGACAAAATAAGTTTTTTCATCTTCATTTTGAACGTAAAATTTTTGAATTTTTTCAACCAATTCAATGTTAGGAAATATAAGCTTCAACAAAATCAAAACGAATATTACCCAATCTAAACAAAAAAAACAGGAAAAGAAAATATACAGAAAATCGCTGTGTGCCCGGTTATCAAACCTACTTTTCATAATGCCTCCTCGTGCACGTTGCGGCACTCGTAAATCCTGGATTCCCGCCAAGTTTGTCATATAAATGTTTCCACATGCGTTTCATTGAAATCTGTAAATACACTTGTTTAATGCTTCAAATATTCTAAAACTAGAGGCTAATCCTCCTGTGGAATACCATAAATAGTGTCTTGTGTTTATTTATAAAAACTCAAAACCATTCTATTATGTTAATACAAAAGTCAAAAGATTCTTATACCTCGTGAATTGGTTAAAATGTCTAATCTCTCCTGTGCATACAGACTGTACAACATAACACTTTAATAACTTAATGTATCAGATATATGATGTCTTAATCAACTCAATGCTTCAAACTATGTTTGGTAGATGCATGGTCAAAAGTAATTTACCAAAAACAAGTAATAAACAATTTGCATTGAATCAGTAATTCACTCTATCCATAGTAATCCTTACCACCCTAAATATGATAACAGGACCTGTCCTTTTTTATACGCCTGTTTGAAAAAACCTGACCAGTGGGTGGGCGGTCGGCGTTCAAGTTTTGTCCGGAGCATATCTCTTACATGCAAAGAGGAATTTTAATGAAACTTCATAGAAATGTTCACCACTGTGTCACGCGCATGAACCAGGTCTCTAGGTCAAAGGTCAAGGTCACTGTTCAGACTGGACAAAATCATATATCATTTTAAGAGAACTTCAAAAAATATTAACTGATGGACTAGCAAACAACGTAGACCATGACCAGATGGCAGGTATGTGCCCTGTGACCTTTGTCTGCACTGCTTGCATTGGTAGAAACCAGTTGCCACCAGCAGGCTTTTGGTCTGTACTTTTTTGGTCTCTTGCATAAAATCAATTGCTAAGGGTTAAACATGGACAGAACTTTTAACCGTATATATCAAACATTCAGCTAGGCTTATGTGAAATGGAAAACTAAACAGGAATGAAATATTTTAATAGAGAGTCAGTGGGCCAGAGTTTGGATAAAATCAGTTACCACCAGGTGGCTAAGGGTTAAAGATGAACATAGTTTTTTCACTGTGTATATCAAACATTCAGCTAGGCTTGTATAAAATGGTTAACTCAACACTAATGAAATATTTTAATACAGAGTCAGTGGGTCAGACATTATAGATATAATTTCTGTTTTTTTTGTTGTAAAACAAGTACCTGTTCATATCCACCTATCTCTTCAGCCAAGGTGAAAAACTGGAACAAATCAACTGTAAAAGAAGGTATAATATTTCACTGTGAGTAAGATGTGTAAAATATTCTTCACCAGACTAGCTCGAAAAAAATTGAAGTATGTTATTGCAGGAGCTTTACATCTATCTTCCCTTTTTTTTAGTTTATTGATTTAGCAGGAGAAAAATCACTAATTGGATGGAAATATTCAATTATGTAAAATCTTGATAAAGCTTGTGAGTCACATATAATTTATAATTAAATAAACTCTGTCTTGTTAGTTGTGTTTGATAATTAATTAAATAATTTCTGTTAAAAAATATACAATTAATTTATTGAACTTTTGGAAAATTTTAAGAAAATCTTTATTTAAGTAAAAGTTTGTTTAATCATATCACTGGGTCTGAATACATCTAGAATTTCATATTAATTAATTAAGTTATCAAATAAGAACAATGTATTCTGACAAAATATAAATACATTTTAAGTTTAAGATTCAACATATACTACATTACGATCCAAATTAATCAGAACTTCATAATATAATTACAAAGGCACTTGACAACATAAGCTACAGGTTTCTATTTTAAAATTTCTATATACATCTTAATACAAAAATATTTTAAATTAACCCTTTCCCCAAAGAATATCTTAAATGAACTAGTCCTTCTTTCAATCTGGACAAAACCATTTGTCAATTTTAGGGAAACAGTGCAGACCATGATCAGATGGCGATTATGTTCTGGCTGGTCTTGGTCTGCACTGGTGGCTTAAGTATATGTAATTGTCACCAGAAGGTGTATGTACATTAAGTTGCTGTCAGGAGGTTAAGAATTAAATGGTTAAACAACAGGAAGACATTGCTCATTTGAAACAAATCAACTTACTTTGTTTAAAACCAAGGCTAGGGATCCTTCCTATCGGTGTATTTCTGCTTTTCATATATTTGTGTAACTCTATGAGGAATGCTTGCTCATCCTTGCTAACATTTATTTTGTCGATTCTAAAACCATTCCTCAAAGGTGTTGCTCTTGAACCCGTCTGAATTGAAAAATTTCAACATTTAAATCAAGGTGACTTCCAGTATATTATAATGCTATTCATTACAAATAGCCTCACTATAGTGGTAGATAATTTGATTTTAAAGTTGACACATGAATAGTTTTATAAACAACAAATACAGTAAACTCTACACAAATTGTGAAATGCTAGGTATGAGTTGGTGTGAGAAATCATGACTAAAGATTGTACTCTATATTGTGTTTTAAAAAAAAAAAAATAAATAAATGCTTATTTATAATATTAAATACTGCCCTTATAAAAACTTCTACCTTACTTAAAGTGTAATTGTTATTCTGAGGTGAAATATATGCAAAAGAAAATAATGAAAGTTTTCAATCAATGAGACAGGAAGCATTGACACATGACTCTTACCCTGACTTTATTTGCAGCAGAATCTTGTTGTGCCGAGAAGCTCGATGAGCAGCTACTATCGTCAGATGAATCATTAGAGTCTCGTTTTGATCCTTTACGTTTACGAGGCCGACCTTTCAAGTTTGGCGCTGCAAAAAAAAAAAAAAAAATGATACACACAAATCTTAAAACACTGCCATAAATGTTAAGTGTCAATTTATTTTTTCCATTTAAAATGTTTCTGTTATCATATTCTAATAACATGTCAAGTTTAAAGAAATTCTATTGAACAGTTTTAATTTTGCCTACATGGCTATAATGAAAACTCCGGAAAATGTCTTTAAATTTTACTATGCTTTCACATTAATTCTAGCACAAATTTAATCAAAATGTGCTGTCATAAAAGGAAGAAATAATATGTATCGCTACCTAGATGATCACATCTGAGTTCAAAATCATCAAGATCTGCATGCTCGAATATATCTTTACAGAAGTACACTCGATTGTTGTCTTTAAGCGAGGTGAACCCTCCGAGGGCACACACGAGGGTTTTATACAACCACTTGTCCTCACAATTCTCCAGCCGTTTCAGCATGCAGCGATATCGACAGTATCTTGGGTACGTCATGATAACGACATCTGGTGAACTATCTTCCATCTCTTCATTAATGTCTAAAATACCAGACGAAAAAAATTGTAACAATGTGTTACAAAGGTCTAAATCCGAAAGGTTTTACTGTAAAATTTTGAGTTATACCAATAATATCATGGTGTCTATGCTTAAAGGAACTCCACTGAGGATTTTTGACATGACGGGACTGGAAATAGTTTTTTGAGATTATTACTCTATTTGATGTAGATCTATACTAAAAACTTATGTGCAAAATTTCAGATCATTAGCTCGTTCCGTTTTTCCAAAATAATAATTATAATAGTGAAAAATGACCAAAAAATTGAAAAGCGTTTAAAAGCTTTTCACTCGAATCGGATAGAGAATAGCATAAACATACGATTTTTAATGTATTTCCTGTATGTTTCTTAGTTATATTTCATTTAAATTTCGGTTTTAATAGCTCGTATTGATCTATGTGAAAAATTATAATTTTATGTTTTTAGGCTTATTAACCTCAGTGGAGTTCCTTTGACCTCTTTAGGGTGATTGCAACAATTATTTTCAGCTTATTCTATGTGAACAGTACCAGCCAGACAAACACAGTACTTTATATTGTCACCATGTGCAGTAACTGATTAACCGCTATTAAATTTAGAAGAACTTATTCTATTATTGCACTAAGGTGATGATATGTGCAATCTAACCAGACTTAAAACAAGGTGTCTGCTGCTTGTTTCTGAGATTCTAATAATAAAGTATTATCAAAATCATTGACATTTAATATTGGATGGTTAGAAAGTCGGTTTAATTTCCAACTTTTAAATCAGTCAGCAATTAACAGCTGGTTTAAAGATCATCATCTTAGTCATATGACACAAGAAATGTTACACTTGTAGGACTACTGTCAAACTTCTTACTAGTTTGTAGCTTGATTCAAAGCCAACAAGAAAATTATTCTACAATGCTTATTATGTTTTTGCTTACTAATGACACATGTGGAATATTCTGAACCACCAGTGTTTAAAAGTGCAAAAGAAGATTTGGATAGTCTAAATGATACAATAAAGAAAAAATCCACTCCATAAAACAATGCTCTGTACTGTAAATGTAACAAGGGAGGTAAATCATTATGCACTTATATGGCCAATAAATACTAAAGCTGAGTAGTCTCCCTTTACACACAAAATTGGAAACTTATTCAAATATTGTATTAATTTCCGTACCTAAAATTAGATATCTGTACTTTATTACAATTGTTAACAGATTTAATAACAATCTGTTAATGTACTTGTTTTATCATGCATCATTGGCAAAGCACAATGTCAAAATTTATTCATCAAGAAGTCATTCTACAAAGAGGCATGTTCTCTTTTTCATTTACATAAAGATGGGGTCAAATTTCACATAAACTTTGTTACGCCTGTTATCAGTGTTAAGACAGGCAGCAAAACGAGCTTAAGTTTCAGATAAAAATATGACCTTTAAAATATTTATGTTTGTAAATATGAATAGATAAATCAGAAATAATTATTTAAAAGAATTTACATTTCTTTGTTAGTGTGTGTTTAATTATTTTTAACTTACATACACGATAAAAGAAAAAAAGAATTAATTTGAAAGTACCCCTCTTGCCTTAAAAAATTAACAATATACAAATGTTATATACATAACAAATGTTAAATGCAGTCAATGTGTATAATGAATTTTTCCACATATCAGTTAACGCTGAATTTGTTTGCTTTAATTCGATCATTACAAAATTTCATTTTTCAAAATCACATTTAGTATGAAAGTTGTCATCCCGGATGAAATTTAACCCTTTGTATGACTAAATGACTAACTCAGTTTGAAACTTTAGTTTAGATATCAAATATGCACTTGTGTCTAATATGTATACATAAACACAGTCATGCTGTAACTTTTTTTAGAAATTTATACAATGTCAATGTCTTTATGTTTTAAGTAGATTTAATAAAACGGACACGGAAAAACTGAATGTGGGTCACGACTCATTTACTTCTTTAATCAGTACATTGTTTTCTTCAGTAAAATGTTAATAGCATAGCTTTGTTGACAAAAATTAGACAAGGAAACATTGATGACCTTGAAAAATACAGACATTTATGTCGGCCATTTTCATTTAAAATTTGAATTTAGACGATCACTTTCCGTACATGCGTTAAAAGAAATAAGACAAATATAAATCATTTATTTATAGAATAACGATTATGAACATTTTGTCAACAAATACAATGTTTAAAATTAAACACACATATCAAATGAACGGTGGTGCGGAATAATTAATTACAGTACATTAAAATGTACGTGATGATTTATTAGTTAGTTATTTCGCCCATGAATGTCACTGTTCATAATGTTTATCAAATACGAGCAGACGACTTTTAAACAGCTATAACAAGATCTCTTTATGAAATAAAAAATACAATAAATATATAATTATGAAAACTATATAGGTAAACACTGTACAGTTTAATTATAGCCATTAAAATGATTTTTTTTTTGCAACATGAAGTTTTGAATCAATATTTCATAAATTAAAAACATCTTTACATAAAATATTATGATATACAGGCAAAAAACAACAGCAATGGGAGTGAGTAGCAAATCCTCTAACAATAACAACAACAATCATCATCATCATCACCATCATCATCATAATCATCATCATCATTGTTGTCAATCATCATCACAATCATCATTATTATCAAAAATCATCATCATCACAATCATCATCATCATCACCAACAACATCATCATCTCCGATCATACTCATCATCGTCATCATCATCTCTGATCAACATCATCATCATCACCAATATCATCATCATCATCATCTCCAATCACTATCATCATCATCTCTGATCATCATCATCATCCTTATCATTATCATCATCATCTCCAATCATAATCATCATCATCACAAACATCATCATCGTCATCAATCATCATCACCTATGACCATCATCATTATTATCAAAAATCATCTTCATCATCATAAGCATCACCATCAACATTAATTACAATCAATATCATTATTATCAAAGGCTTTTAAGTTCCAATTTACAATCTGAACAGACATAATTTAATGTAATCATTATTCACAATGCTACTTTAAACTTAAATATGTACATAAAAATTATCTAATAGCTTAACTATCAGCAAACAGAAGGTATATATTAACTGACGTAATGGGCTAGTTAAAATGTTTTACGATATTTAACAGTACTTAATGTTATATTAGCTAACTAGAGCCTTACACTATGGCACATGTGTGCACTTTTCATTTACAGTCCCAAAGATAATTTAGTCTCATTTATGATGTTTAGAAGGAGTTTTATACACTTTGTTAAAATTTGAACAAAAGTATATCAAACAGGAAAACAATTGAGACAAAAAAAACAAAACAATTTCATATTAAGATTAATTGAGATGAAAAAATTGATGTACTTTGACTCCCTCATTCCAAATAAATTAGATAAATGAAGATACAATAAGAGAGAAGAGTATCAAAACACTGTTGACCTTCTTATCAATCAAAAATAGAGTCAAACGTTTTTGTTAACTTTCTATATAAAAATTATGCAAGTCTAAAAATAACCCCTCCCCCACCCTCCTACATCCCAACCCCCAACCCTTTATTTACCCTCCCTATGAACCCGGAACAAAAAGGTAGATACCAAATTAACATTATGTAAACAATTCTGAGATATATTAAATGTTTAAACAGGAATTTAACCTCCTTGAAATTAATACTCTTTTCCTGTCCAACATCTATATACATTTGAAGCTCAGGCTATTCAATTATGCCATTTTTATAACAACTATGTAATAAAAAAACATTGTTTTTTGTTTTTTTTAAATATTTTATTTGTCTTCATTTACATAAAAAAAAACTAACTGTCGAAATTGTCAACACCCCCTAAGTATTTTTTTTTCATTTTAAAATGGGATTTAAACATTTTAACACCTGAACTTACTATAGGCTATAATTATGTTAACTTTCTAGTTTTAAATTGCTCAATAATTAAGCCTTTTTCACATACTTTTATCAGACACAAGGAGGCACCCAGATTAAAATAATCTTTCCCTCGCCCAATATTGTCCATGAGTAGAAAGAAAATCACCCCTTGTACTTAAAACTTCACAGTGTAGCTTTTATCTATTAAGACAAAATTATACACATACATATGTAATAGGTCCATGCATGTTAATATTTCAGTGTATGTGAGACCATACACATATAATATAACATGTGTATAGCCTAAATGTAGTGGCATATTCACTTATATTGTGTATTTATACACAAACATGAACATGTGTAGACTCAGTGTAGTACATATAAACACATGTATGCATATGTGTATTCAAACATCAACCTTTTTTTTTAAAATGAAGAGTCATCAGAATTTTTACATTTTTTTTGCTTAAAAATGCTACCTGAGTAAATAAATAATTTATCAACCTTATACTTGTATATTTTAAGTTGCTAAATAGTTTTTTTTTACTGGGAAAGTATATTCATTTCATTTATTAGCAATGATATAATGATTATGATATAGTAATAATAATAATAATAATAATAATAATAATAATAATAATAATAATAATAATAATAATAATAATAATAATAATAATAATAATAATAATAATAATAATAATAATAATAATAATAAGAAGAAGATTATGAAAGACAAGAAGAAAAATAATTGCTATATATAGATTTTTCCATTTAACATAATTAAATGGATATTGAATGACATATGAAAATAATATAGAAGATATTTTACTGAGCCTAAGGGCAAAAACATGATGAAAATCAATGTTGACAACTACAATTTATATACATAATATTAATAATAAGTATTAAAATTTAGTGTACTGGTATTTGAAATTTGTTGAGACACGTGACTTATATCATTAACTTTCATGCAAATTGCTTGTACAGGTACTTGCAATACTGCATTCTATGTGGGATTTGAACGCATCAGTTCAACCTTTTTAATGGCAGTTCACGTATATTAATGAGAACAACACAAAGACCACTGAGTTGAAGTCTCTATTCCTTTCTTCTCTTTTCAGGCTCTTATCTAGTATTAAATGGATAAGTCAGTATGTACATGTACGCTAATCCGTCAAATACAAAAAAAATATACATAGTAAAATGTATAGGATTTCAATATCCAAACTGCAGCGAAGGAAATTGACTAATTAAGATATATAATGTACATGAATCATTGATTATTTTTCCTTTTCTTTTCTTTTTCTTATTTAATTTATTGAATAAAGTTATCTCTAAACAAAGCAGTAATTTTTCTGAGACAAAATCTTATAACAATTGAGCCGTACTTCATTATACGTATTTGTAATTACTTATAATGAATGATAATACAAGTTAGTCCTTATAATGTTGAATCATCTAAATTCAATCGATTAACCAAATAATGTATATCTATAATCAATATGTCAACATTACAGCCAGGAAAATCAGGCTAGGATTAATGTTACATTATTTGAAAATAAACGTTTATAACCTTTTTGTTCTCAAATACATATTTAGAATACTTTATTGTCCATAATAATGCTTAGCTCAAGATAATTAGCAAGTGAACTTGTATATTTGGCATTTATTGAGTTATAAGTAACATTATTCACTTTCGAGAAAGGTTGCCTGTTTTGTTGTGTCTTTGAATCTAATACCCATTACATTGCAAAATTTGTACACTATAATAAAAGCCCTGTTAAAAAAAACTGTCCCTTACAATTTTAATTAAGGGGTAATGTTTCAAATGTCAAAAATCCAATTAAAATTGATGAATGACTATAAATAAAGGGTGTGGTAGTTAGACTGTGCAAATCTAAAATTTTACTGATAGCATAGACAAGTTAACATGAAGTTGTTTGAGCTCAGTAGTTAAACAATGTGGGGAAGTTGATAGTGTGGGGAAGTTGACAGTGTGGGGGAGTTGACAGTGTGGGGAGTTGACAGTGTGGGGGAGTTGACAAGATTGGGGAGTTGACAAGAGTGGGGAGTTGAAAAGAGTGGGGGAGTTGACAGTGTTGGGGAGTTGACAGTGTGGGGGAGTTGACAAGAGTGGGGGAGTTGACAGTGTTGGGGAGTTGACAGTTCAAGTCAAGAGTTAATATAGCAGTACACATTTCAGAAACACAGTCATTAAGATAAGGCTATGATTTAAGCCCATGTTAAAAGCATATTGTATAGTAGATAACAAACAATGCACATGTTCGTGATATACAAAAACATCATTATTGTTATAAGTTATGACAATATAATGAAAAAATATTCATTAAAATGTACAACAGGGATGCATTAAATCATGTTTGTGTTATAATAGTTAATTAATTAATATGAGTGTAATGAATTTTAATTAAATATTAAAAACCAAAACATTTGTAAGGTAACTATCTTATAATCATGACTGAATTAGGGCACTATTATCTGACTAACTTAAATAACACACACAACATGGCTAAATTATCAACAACTAACATAATACGGTACTTAAAATTATTTGCTTGTTCAAAAATTTATTTTATGAAATTTCAGCAATATTTTATTTCCATATTGCCTTTGAAAACAAGAAATAAGAAATTATCAAGAAAATACAGTAACACATTTCTTCATATGAATAATTCAACATAAAAGTAACCTATGTGACATAAAAATGTACTGATGAAATAATGTATTTACACAGTTTTATTATGTGGACTTGAAACCCCACATCCACCCGATAATCTGGCAGCCTGCCAACGATTCAAGCATTAATGAAACTGGATAATGAAATACAAATTTGATTGAGAAGTCAGTAACATTTAAAACCAATTTACCAATAACTACGGTTCACTGACATTAACTAAAGTCGGTCTGTTCCGAATTATAAAATAAAGACAATTGAAAGAAGGATTTTTATGGAGAACAGCGAATAGTTTAATTTCTATGCAAGTTTATTATAGCTTTATTAAAACATACGGTATTTAATTTAAGATATGCCTCCAAAAATTAATAAAAATATTCAAACTTGACAGTAAATTGAAAAAACTGCATGAATATTCCAATGTAAATTTATATAATACTTTAAATGTTTAATGCTATTACTGTATTTATGATTAAAACATATTTTTTTCAACAATATAAAATAGACTATAAGTGTGTATTTTAAACTTTATTATCTAAAAATTACATGTTACAGGTCCTACTAATTTCTAATGCTTTTGTGATAATTAGAGCATGTACTTTTATTAATGTACATGTATACTTGACATTGTTTTTTATTATTAAATATTTTCAAAATTATTATAAAAATATAAATGAATCTGGAGGCGTGTTCCTTTAAATCTATAATTTTTTATTACACAATATAATTCTCTTGCTGTATTTGCACTTCATTCAATTAAAAATGTAAATAATCGCACACTTAAAAATACTTAAAAGTACAGACATTTAGACCAAAGAAAATAAAAAATACCAAAAAAAACCCCAACACATTATTGCTTAAATTCATGAATCGCTATCTTATTAAGTTAACAAAACCATGGCAACGATTTGTTTGACAAACATGAAAACAACTACTGTACTTGACTGTATAAAATATCAATGTGTGTTTTTGTACATTTGCATAAAATGATGATATTACTTTCACATAAATTTAAAAACAAATAAATCTTTGTTCTGTACATTATATATAAGATTTAAGTGATCAATGTAAGGAGCAGCCTTAATTCTTTCATAATGATGATGATGATGATGATGATGATGATGTTGTTAATGATGATGATGATGATGATGATGATGTTAATGATGATGATAATGATGACGATAATGATGATGCTGGTGATGATAATGATGATGATAATGATGTTGATGATGATGTTGATGATGATGATGTTGTTAATGATAATGATGATGATAATGATGTTGATGATGATGTTGATGATGATGATGTTGTTAATGATGATGATGATGATGATGATGATGTTGATGATGATGATGTTGTTAATGATGATGATGATGATGAAGACGAGGACGACGACGACAACGACAATAACGACAATAACGATAATGATGATGATGATAATTAAAAATAATAATAATAATGATAATAATAATAAATAATAATAATGATAATAATGAAAATAATAATAAATAATAATAATAATAATAATAAATAATAATAATAATAATAATAATAATAAATAATAACAA
This sequence comes from Ruditapes philippinarum, assembly GCF_026571515.1. NCBI lineage: Eukaryota > Metazoa > Mollusca > Bivalvia > Venerida > Veneridae > Ruditapes > Ruditapes philippinarum. The sequence goes on along the minus strand of NW_026865464.1, from coordinate 389,833 downwards.
GAAACACAAATTTGGCAATGGCAACACATATAATTTGTAACATTTAATTTAATCTACAAACACAATGCTTTCATTACAAATTTACTTATAAAGAAAAATATTCTTTAGAAATTTTTATGAAAACTGGTTCTTGACGATAACTTTTCAATTGTATTCTATAAATATAACAAATATTATAAATTATGCTGTTCTTCTTCAAAGCGAGCTTTATAAAATGGATCTCATTCAGGTTTATAAACAATAATTAATAACATATGATATAACAATAAATTATAGACTACCAGGGTGACTCATAATTTAACAACATGAGAAATTATGTTGTTTAAATATCATACCTTGACGTAATTGAAACCGGGCCAAATGTAAAACAACAAGATTAATATTATCAATTAACAAGTCTCAAATATTATGACAGAAGAATAATAATTATAGAAAAACTAAAAACTTCAATTTATGTTGGAGTTACGGAATGCATATGATTGAGAAAGAAATGCACATGTGGGACATGCATGTACATGTATATTGAAAGGGAGGGTGAATTGAATAAACTTTTATTATTAAGAGGGGGGAGAGTGTAAATTAGCTTTATTTATTAACAAAGGCTAAATTGAATAAATTAAATTGAATAAATTAGTTTTATTAAAAAAGGCTAAATTGAATAAATTAAATTGAATAAAATAGTTTTAATATTATTAAGGTTGCGAAAAAAAGAATAAATATAAATTAATAAATGATGGTTAATTTAATAAATTTTAATGAACAAGGGAGGGTAAATCGACAAAAAAAAAGATTAATTATTAATGGGTAAGTAATTTCAATAAATTCTAATGATTACTTGGATTGAATGTTAATAAATAAGGAATGGTAAATTAAATAAATCTGAATGTCGAAGGCAAGCAAGGCCAGGTCTTTGTATTATACTTAAGGCCCCAGGTCAATTGAATAAATTTTAATGACTCACAGTAGGGACCATTATTGTAAATCGAATAAATCTAAATAAAAAAACGGAAGATAAATTAAATTGAAAAAAATTTAAGTAAACAATGAGGGTAAAAATCAAAAAACGATTTGTTTATTATTGTCAGGGTCATACATTATTTCAGTTTATTATGCAAAGTGTTACAACATTTAAATCCATAATTCAACACCACAAAATCTTTACATACTGAAATACTGAACAGTAAAAAGTTTAGTAATTGACTAATTTTAGTTTGTTTATAGTGCAAAAATAAAGAGAGAGAGAGAGAGAAAAAAAGTCTTAAGTACTTTGAAATGGCTTAAGTTACCTGTTTAAACCCAGTATGTAAACTTATAGTGGCAAAACTAGCTTAACACCAATAAAATTTACACAGATATTTAGTGCGGTTTGGAATACAATTAAACAAAGCTAGGGCCAAGATTAGATTTTATCTAAAACAGCCTATTTACAGAGTTGATTTTAAAAAGATGATTTTTTTAACAAAAACATTAACTTTATTGTCCTGTTTGTTGATTTAGTGAATTGACACATCTTTTTAATTTTTTTCCCTATTCTTTTGATTGAATTAACAAAATTTCAGTGGTAAAAACATGTAAAAAGAAAATTGTACCCAATTTAAATAAAATCAAATGAATGTAATATCCCTAAGTAGTAAAAATATTTAAAAGAAAAGTATGAAATAATATCATTTTATGTCATGAAATTGTGAACCTGCTAGATATTCATTTTTTTGCCTTTATTTTAGTTGGCAAGATTTAAGTTTTTTTATAGAAACTATGGATATTTTAAAATATCAACAGTTTTCAATGGAAAAGCAATATACATGTAGCATGATGCATGCTTAAGTTTCACAACAGAGACTTTAATCTACATACCATTTATAATTAAAAGAAACAACATGTATATTCTGATTTTCATGTTCCACACATTTTTGTGAGAGAATTTTATTAGGGGGAAATAAATTATGTTATCCCTCTAAATTGCATAGCAGGAAATTGGAAATATCAGGGGAAGTAACTATAACATGACTTAAGAACTCCTCTTCAATTAATTAATTGCTAAGTTCATAGATAAAAAGGGGAGAAAGGTTGAAATTGGGCAGGATGGTATTTTATGGTAGGTTACACTATATTCACATTTTGAGAGACTTTGATTTGGGGATGGTGAAAGGGGGGTGTTCTCTACATTCACATATAGGGATGGTGAGGGGAGGTAACTCTACAGTCAAGAGGGGAGGTAACTCTACAGTCACTTTCAGGGACCATGGCTTTGGATGGTGAGGGAGGCCAGGAAGGACAGCACAGGGAGCTAGGAAGGAAGGCAATAGGAGGTAGGAAGGAAGGCAAAGGGAGCTAGGAAAGAAGACAAAGGGAGGTAGGAAAGAAGACAAAGGGAGCTAGGAAAGAAACAAAGGAAGCTAGGAAGGAAGGCAAAGGGAGCTAGGTAGGAAGACAAAGGCAGCTAGGAAGGACAGCGAGGGAAGGTTACTTTGATATATCCACCAGGAAGGATGGTATTAAAAGAGAACTTGTCAACCAAGGACAGTTAGGACACCACTTCCTTATGTATACTATCTATAAATTTGATGGACAATTTCACATGAAACTGTTCATTTGATACCTAAAACTATATAAAGTGATCTGTATCAGATATAACAAATCCACAAACCTGCTGCCTCGATCTCTTTTTCAACATCTCTGTTATCCAAACCGAAACTGTTCATCCTGAAAGCGTCTGCAAGGTCAGCAGAGTCACCGTCGCGTACTTCCTTGACTCGTGCTTCCTTGTCTCGAGCGCACGTGAACGCACGGCGTCCATCACTCCACGAGACATCATGTACCACCATGGCAGCCAGATCGTTAAGTTTTAGCACAATTTTCTCATAGTAAGCCAAAATCTCATCCTGTAATAATAAAAAAATAATTCTTACATTGGAGAAAATATATTAATTACATACTAATACTTACAAGTAGATTATATATATTGCTTTATTATTACCTTCAACTGTACATGCTCTTCTGCCAATCAATATTGCGTTTTTAAAAAACTTTCAGACCTGTTTTTTTTTCTTTTTCCCTTCGAAGCTGCGTTATCAAATTTAGTGCCCAATCAATTTGATACTATTCTCTTTTGATAAAACAATACGTAGAAATTTGAAATCTAAACAGATTTAATACTGAAAACATTTGCTGAAAACAAAAACATGTCGCGATTTAGTTAGTACTCCTCGTTGACAGCCAGGTTCGACAGACTTTTTAAATCATGTTACTTAAGGAGTTTAAAAGCCAATCGAAACTTAAAGTAGTAAAATACGAGTTAGAAATGGTTTCTGCACAAATTAGTATTAAAGGCCAATGATGGAAATTGTCTGAATTATGATAAATTTTCTAAAATGCTTCCCAAAATCTGGCCAGGGGAGATAACAATTGGAGCATCTTGAAAACCTATTTATAATACATCACGCGGCATTGACTCCTGTGCAAAAGCTAAGAAGGAGTAGAACGTTTGTTTCAAATGAACAGTAAAGAAAAACACAAGTACACAGGTTGTTAACATTATCAAAAGTATATTAAATCATTTTATTGACGCCGCCTCGGTCTCTCTATGTCCTCCGTAGATTAAATACCACTGTACAAAAACGTGTAGCATAGTAAGTAATAAGAGTAATTATCATATAAATTGTGTGTTTCTATAGTCTTTATCTATGCCCTTAAAATTATTGGAGGAAATAAAATATTCATGATATTTTTCGTCTGCTGTAGAATCATCAATGTTGCCGTAAGCATGTCAAACCATAACAAATCTCCGGATGATGATGATAATGATGATGATAACGCGATAAAAACTGACGATGATGATTACTATTATTTATAATGATTATACCATTTGGACGAAAGTAATGAACAGAAATGATGATCATCATTATTCATCATCAACATAATTATTATTATCATTATTATTACAATTTCATGATAATGTAATATTTCTAATTACAATCCAAAAATGCGTCAATATGTAATTTGTAAAAATTGTTTGTGTGATTAGTTATAATAATAGAATGAAATTTACAAAATTCCCTGTGAATTACGCAAACGAGAAGCACGTGCCTCATTCCAGTTATGGGTTTTAATGCATTCCTATAAAAAAAAGTCATGTGACTTGAATATTCACGTCTTTAATACCATACAAAATTGATTACGTTTGTAACAGAGAAGATTTGCGTTCTATTCTTCTACAATAACAAACATAATTATTGTAGTAAAATCAATGAGGGCATATGCGCTCTATATAAATCATTCTCTAGCCTGAAAATTAAACGCCATGTTTACATCAAGGAAATTATCAATCTTGTTTTTGTTCACCAATGTTTATTACATAACAATGTAACGTTATATTCTACGAATGCGAAAATAAAAACTTATATATCATAAAAATTATTTACATGTATTTCTGCATTATAAATATAGTGAATTTTAATTTATGCATTTAATTAATATTATTCCATCTGTCGGCAATTGATATTTCACCGCGCATTACTATTGTATAATCATTTTATTCACAGTTGTTTGCATAAATTGACAGGCATTATGTAAACCCAACATTACCGTTTATTTGTACAATAAAATAATACATTCACTTAAAAAAAGTATAGCAATCTAATAGCGGGGAAAATAAATCGCTACAGATGTTATATGGCTTATGTAGTTTATCAAACTATGTCGAGAAAACCGCCATATGTGTTATATGACTTATACAGTTTATCATACTATTTAGAGAAAACCGCTGTTTATGTTATATGGCTAACAGTTTATCAAACCATGTCCAGGAAACCGCTACATATGTTATATAGCTCACGCAATATATCAAACCATGTCCAGAAAACCGCTATATATGTTATATATCTTACGCAGTCAATCCATATCCAGGAAACCGCTATATATGTTATATATCTTACGCAGTATATCAATCCATGTCCAGGAAACCGCTATATATGTTATATATCTTACGCAGTATATCAATCCATGTCCAGGAAACCGCTATATATGTTATATGGCTTACGCAGTCAAGAAAACCGCTTTTATTATTGTATGGCTTACGCTGACTATTTTGAGAAAACGGCTAGAAAATAGCTATATACATGTTCCATGGCTTACACAGTTTATCAAACTATGTCATTCGATACAGAAGCATTTCAGAGGCTCACATGCGGGATATTAAATGTTAACTATTACTTTTTTTGATAATCTACCCTATTGTCGACATACATACGTTGAAAAATAAACTTGCTTTATTTAATATATACGTCCGGTTTTATAGAATACTATTAGTTATATAACATACACTCGTTTAGTTAGTATACTCAATGTATTATATCGTATCATTTACATCAGAAATTTGCATAATCTTCTTGATTTCAAAAGCGTTTTTTTTTTAATATTAAACGTTTTTTTTGTTGTTGTTGTTGTTGTTGTTTTCCAATGTCAAAACGGCGTGTTAATAATATTTTGAACATTTATTCATTTTTATTTCATCCAAGCTAATTTTCAAGGAAGCTATTACATATATCAACTTCAATGCTATCATCAAAATAATGATTACCATGCACGAACGCCTAAGAGCAACGTGCACAGTCGTTTTCATACAAAAGTCCCTTTCTATACATGTATACTAATCATGGTAAACACTCTGTAAGTGTAACTTTAACTGTTTGCATTTCTTTCTGCGCATATTATTTATTTTTTTCTAAACGAAACTAACGTCATTTTTACCCTCTAGTATATCTATAATTAAATACGATATATTTTACGAAAATTATAATTCGCCAAATACTGTATATTTCATTTTATCAGGCCTAATCGTAAATACACTCGCCTTACTACATCTTTTATCAATATTCGTCAGGCGGAAACCGCGAGCGATGCGTGTAAAAACATTTAAATGTTGTATTTACAAATGTACTAGCAAATGTTACGACTGCTGTAACTTCACTTCTCGCTATCTTAAATTTCCGATTTTCTGGTTATCTTCTTGACTTCAGAGAATAAAGTAAACGTTTGTTTCTCTTTCTCGTTTAAACACATATAATTCAAAATCAACGACATACATGTACAAATATTTTTAGATATTTGGTGAAAATTCATATTGTGAAAGCTTAATACCAGGTCAAATGATTTTTATTTACATTTTATTTAGCTTAGCAAAACAAGCTCGTTTTTTGTTGTTGTTGTTGTTTTGTTTGTTTTTTGTTTTTTATTTTATTTACAAGCACCGCAAGTTGCCTGTTGTATTTACTTTTTACCTAGCATTTGTTCTGCATCTTATTAAAATATTAACTTATTACGAAAAAAATAATCATTCATATCTACTTCGTGCAAACCAACCATAAACCTGAGACATATTCACCAAACCTGTGAAAAAATATCTTTTACACAATTTCAGATTTCCACCCAGTTAATACACGCATTTGGAAGTAAATTTTATGAAATAAGTTTATAGAAAATAAATCAATCCACAGAAATACTTAAAGGCTGATTATTAAGAAATGATTCTATTTGCCATCTATTTATATTTTACGTATCACAACTTATTAAAAAATAATTTTACTTAATCGTTTCATTTGTCTTCTTTTATGTCTTTTTTATCTTTTCAGGCAATGAATACTTTCGCCATATGAACGTGTACAACAAGTTGTTTATATACATATTAATTGTTTTAAGAATACTATCATTTATGTTTATATATAGGCATAGTTGTTGAGATATCAATAACGTTGTGTTCAAGCGTATTCCTTCTTAATAGCTTACTATTACAGCACATTGCGGGAAAATAAAAGCATGCATAAACACGTGATCTATTCCCTGCTAATATAATTCTGAACAAAATTCAGTTATATTGTTGTAACACGATTGCACCTCTATAAGCTTGCCGGTATCATATTTTAATATTTAGAACACAGAATGCGAGTCTAATTATTAAACAATCACGCAATGCAGTTTAACATGCGTTTCAACTGCTTTTAACTGCGAAGAAGAAAGCCACCAAAACAACGAGAAATTTTGCAGAAGGACTTTGATAGTATCTAACGGAAGTTTAAAATTTGACATCTCCTAGCCTAGTAGATGACTGATGAAGTGGATATGTATTTAGCACTTTTCTGTCTTTAAAGACAAACGAAATCTAATCAATACATATTTACATATTAGGAAAACGAGGGAGGAAAATCAATTAGCTGGTAAAATCTTCTCCACTCGATCAAACAGCTATAAATAACAGATATTCATATAATCTTTGAGTCAGCACTGCACTAAGTGTATTTTCCCTTTGTTATAATATAAATAGAAACGCATCATTAAAAGAAACGCTACGCGGTGATTTCATGTGATTACAAGGGTAAGAAAAAGCTAATTAATTAAAATGGTATATTTGTTGTTTCTGACATTTTTTAAAAAAAATCCAGATTTCAGACCCGTTCCCAGAATTTCTTTTCCACAAAAGAACATCGCTCTCTTCTATACTGTTAAGATAATATATTGTTTTGCTATTTTATATCTTTTGATTTATTATCATTATCCTTTTTAAAAAAATAACTATTGTTTTCATTTGAACTTTGTGCAAATAATACACAAAATAAATAAATTAGACTCAGTCAAATTGTGGGAATAGCAAAATATTATCTCATACGCTTTTTTTTACTTATATTTAGTTAGCCTTATAATGCAATCAAGTACTTTTTGCAACCCAGTATCTTAATATAGTATAGTCTTAGATACTTTATATTCAAGTACGATTTATATACAATCTGTCAAATAAAAAACCCAACATTGCTTCAAATTGACCAGTCAGCAAGAATCGCATTTGATTTTGTTTAGTACTTTGCTTTATATGTTTTAAACATATAAAAATTATTTCTTTCAAATTTCTGAGAAAACCTCCACGAACTTACTATTATTTTAACATTGATAAATACCTAAAACCGGTTTTATAATATCGGCTTAAAATATATCATAGTTTAAGTAAAATGCTTTTACTGCAGCAGATGTTTAAGTTAAACATGTACGTTGTTATTTTCGTACCAAAATCAATACAGTATTAATTTTTAATTAAATAACAATATTTACGTTCTATTATGCGATGTATGTATTTTAACTCTTGACAACTCGCCGAATATTAACAAATACAAATTAATGTCCGCGAACTTAATTTTAAACGGTCTATCGGAAATGAAGCTTTGCAACAATAATTGAATCACCTTTATGCTAGCATATATTATATTCGTGTTGAACCTACACGATTACCCCCATTTTTACACCGTTACATACCGTGTTATTCCAGATGTGAAGCTGATAATTGAATCAAATGATTATCTCCGGCATATTTTGCCAATAAAAATGAGGGAGAAAAAAAAAGAAAATGCAATATAATAATAAGGTAACCATATAATTATAAACATCATTTCTATATAAATACTCAAACCGTACGTGTGGTGTGTCTATGCATTAATTACAACAATCGACTTTAGAAGTACATTTATAAATATAGGTGTGTAATATATATTACCGGTAAAATAAAAAAAAAACATGAACGACATGAATGGACTTCGCGCATAATTTAAAAAGAAAAAAATAATAAATTATGAAGTGTACGCTGTCAGATAATATTTCGAACGTTTTATCTGTATGCATAAACACGGTGTTAAATTATAATCACGCTATCTCTACAGAAGATATTAAACATTAAACAAATATTATACGAAACGCTGATACTGGAAGGCTGTTATATTCTGTTTATATAACAAGAAAACCAGCTTTCTGTACGTTAACTCTGCGTCATACAGAATCTGTATATTAGTGTTGAATAGTAAATTACGTATGTTATATGTGTTTTATACGCTTGTAAATAAATCATGTGAAAAAAATAAATATTTGACTGATATTGCACGTTTAACGTATATAGAAGTCAAAACACTATGTTCGTGCGTATTTTGTAAAACAAAAAAAGAAGTGCATCGAGTTTAAAAGTAATCTTTTTTTATATATCTTGTTTGAAGTACAGGCCATAATCACATGACTTGATACTTGACATTTTCATTCTACTAATGTAACATAATATTTACTTCTTTTATTTCCCTGTAAATAACAACTATTCATTTAAACAGGGAGTCCGGCATATTGTATTTTTATCCGGTTTAAAGCGGATGTGAAACAATGCGTTCAAGAATCGATTTGTATTTAAGATTAATCTTTTTTGCAAATAAACTTTTGAAATAAATATTACATCTCATTTTCCTCTGTTTTTATCATTTAACAAATACAAATATTTATTCGTTTTTTTCTTCTGTCCTATTCGACACACACTTATACAAGCGTTATAGCTACATTAATAAAGATTAAGAAGATATGAACTGAAAAATACGATAAAATACTGAGTGAATCAACGGCGAATCAATATACAATGAATATTGTATGCGACACAAATTAGTGACAACAAGTACTTTGATAGTATTAAACAAAAAGTTTATATATATAAACACTGTATAATATAGCACCGAGGAAAAGATTAAAATTCTATGCTGCTGGGGTTCTCAAGGGGAAAAACATTTAAACCCATGAATGATAAATAATTACCTCTTCATTTCTCACCGAGTGTACATGTTTATTGTATATTGGGGCGCCTGAGGGGAAATGGAAAAGCGACACCAGATGTAATAGATTTTGTAAAATTTATAAAAACCCGATTTTATTGAAGTGGTTTAATAGATAGGGAAAGGAAATGCGCTGTCTGAAGTAAATATAAAGAGGAAAATAAACCACATACTTGCGTTGATTTAAATATAAAGACTTAACACGAAAATAAATATAATATTTTTAAGATATTAATATTTCAAGGGCTATATGTTCGGCGTTATAAACTATCAAATATTTATTTACTACGAGGCCTTTTCAATATTTATGTGTCATTAATTTCACAACGGGGGCCTTTGTTATAGTCACATGGTGTTTACTTCAAACATTTTCAATATTTAAAATATATAGTTATAAATATTAACATTTTAAGTAAAAATGAAAATTGCGTAAAACAAGATCCGTGAACAGAAATAGCTACGTATTAAATTTGAAACGGAATGTTTATCACTAAAGTTAATATAAAAGTAAGATAAATTATGAAATTTCACATTAAATTTAACACATGTACACGCACGAATTGTGGGTTCTTTGTTTAAAATAGTACAATCTCACAAGATATTATTATATTACAAAATAGGAAAAATACTTCCAAATTTTTTTTTAAATGCCGTTAATAATTCTAATTAATAACGACCATTAAAAGTGAAAACCAAGAAGGTGTAAACATAATGCACATGATAAAAACATATTAAAATTTATAATACATATAAGATTTTTTATAATATAACAAAATGAAAATTCGCTATAAAATCTCTATAAATAATCTACTTTATTTTTTTTCTATGTATAATATCTCATATTTTTAATTGCGAAAAAATTTATCATTGAAATGTCCTTGACCAGCTTTTGTATATTGTTAAAAGTATGGATTTTATTTTTGTGTCATTTTTTCCCTATCGCGTAATCAGTATATGACACGTAGAATAAAGATACGTTCATCACAAAGTATGCTACACAATTGTATGCGCCATATGTTATAAATACACCACTTGGCTTCGAATTAACTACTTTTTATCACCAATTTTCTAACATTTACCCCATTGGGAGCCCCACAGCGCGAGATGCCAGACTGCTAACTGAAGAGAGTGCTATCGATTTGAAGCTAATACCTATCCGGAAATAACGAAATTAATGTAGATAGTTTTACGAAAAAATTATACAATACTAAAAATTAAAAATTTATTTATAATTAAACAAAATGGCCCGGAAGTTTTATCATTTTTACATTTGTATTGGGGCACTGAACGCTTAATAGTTAATAGTACACTCAAAATCTTATTTGTGTAAAATCGATTTACTTGGGACAACTGCGGCAAGGCATGTGTGATATGAATCAATAATAATGAAAATTAGATATATAATATAACTATAATATGTATGAACATCAACAACACAAAGAAACAGTTTTAAATCAATATTTAAACAAAATTTGTAAGAAACAATCGCATGCACGAGAATTAATTAACACGTGCATTTAATTAAAAAAACACATAAATATATCACGAATAATAAAGAGAAAAGGAAAGAGACATAATTAAAGTTTGAAATAATGTGGTACATATTTAAAAACATATAAAATCATATTTAAAAGATCTTTTTTGCTTATCTTTTATTATATACAAAATTTAAAATCAATTAATTAAAAAAAATAATTAAAATTACCTCTCCGTGGCTCGTTTGCCGACCATCGGGCGTACATTCTGGGAGAAAATAAAGCCTAACACTGGCCAAGTCTGTTCCAGAAGGTTTATCTTCCCAAACCAGCTGCACCTCGCCAATACAGATAGGGATCGAGTCCAAAATTTTCATAAAGAAAAATTGTCCCAGTGATATAATTTTACTTTTCCCATTCTTTTTATATTTAAACGCTTTGTAAAACACACTTGAACCGTGTTTTCCGCACGTGGGTCCGAATTTCTGAAATTTTAACATTTTAAAGACAATAATACAAACGCATAATAAAACGATGCAATGCTATCATGTATAAATTCACTCAACAAATAACTGATAAATTGCTGCCTCAAACTAGGTCATTTGCACAATAAATAACCGCATTTTAAATGTTTTTTCAGATGTGAAAAAATGAAAATAAATAGTTAATACCTCGTAGAATAATATGTCAATAAAATTGATAATATTTACCTTCACTTTAATCCCCTCCATCTCATCTTTTATTAGATTTTATATTTGTTATTTCTGATTATACATGTACACTCCACAATACGATATATTTAGACACTAATTAATGACGTCACGACATATAAAGGGCACTTGCTACCTCATTAGCATAAATTATTACAATCCCTCGATAATTAATCGTGCGCAATACAAAATGATCAAAATTTATGTGTAAAATAAAGAAATCATTAGGTACGACAAGTTCCACGCTATTTCTAATATTTTAAGATAAAAATATATGCCAAATAACATTTTATTGAAACTGTAAACAGCTGGTACCCAATTGATATCGTATTGTATTGTATGCGGATTAAGCGCCTAGAGGCGTGTGGAAACCATCTAATGTTGACGGAAGTACTAATCTGTCAAAGTCCACAGTTGCAGAAACAGAACAATTCAACGGGGATTTATTCCCATGATTGGTGTCAGTTTGTTTTGACAATATATTGTCATTACTTGTAAGATTCTAATATTTTAATGTGTGTCAATAATTTTAACAAAAAACTGCTTTGCTTGAAGTAGAATTGTTTTAATCTGTTTTTAATTTTCAACTTTTGTTCCATCAACAATTTACTGTAAATAAAACTCACCCAAATTATGTGATCTTGGTGTGGATTATCCTAAAAAAGGTGCTGTAAATATGGAAATTCTTAACAGTTTATTTAAAATGTACATCACATTGATTGGGTCAACATTGGCACAATGACAAACAGCATATTGAATTAGACAAAGGTGGGCAATCTCATGGATAAGACCCGTATGTATTTTTCAGGTGTAAAACTTGTATATAATACACTAAAGAAAACGGAATGAACCATATTTATACTCTTGGTTTAGACCCTGGGGTCTAATCCAGGATAAAGCCCAAAGGTGGGCAACAAAGGTGTCTTCATTGTTTACACTTACAGGCTTGTTACAGTTAATTTTTTATGATTTCACCAAGAAGTAAAAATATCTCGAAGAATTGTCATATTTATATGACTACATATCCACATTTTTTTATATGATTACATATGATCCACATTTTAGTCCAACTAAACTCCATACATGTTATAGAGACATAGACATAATTTTTGATGGGCAATATCCTTGACAATAGGGTGGAAAAAAACAGTTGTGAAATGGGTACAACCGTTAATGCTGAATTAATTATACTAATCCATCTTTTTGTAGTCATATAGCGCTTGACATGACAGCCTACAAGCTTGATCTAAAGCTATGCCAACTAAAATTAGTAACGAGTCTTTTTGGGGAGACTATAAAAAACTGCAATCTATTGTAATTGTGCTCTATTAATTGCATGTAATTTTTTAAGAAGCAGTAAAAATAATCTGGAATGTAGATAAAACCTGTATGCATTGCTCTAGACTCCAAAAAATAATTTAATAAAATTACAAGTTCCAGTAACTTTTTGAGTGAGTTATCCATATTAATTTCTATTGTATCACTTTAATCACATTGCCATTTAATACCAGCCAGACCTATACATATTAACATCCCATTTTATGATATTAAGTGAATAATCACAGGCGCTATTCATATAATCAAATATTTTACATAATAATATTAAGATTTTAGTATATAGCCCATGAAGAACATAAAAAAGTTTGTTTCAAGCACCTGTGTGAATAATTGATTATTCTAGTTAGTAAGCAGTTAGGTCAAATTTAATAGATTTATTAAAAGTAGACATAGTTTTGGCAAAATTAGTATATTGATAGCTTAGTAATATTTTTGTGTTGCGTAACTTAAATCATTTATTTTGTAGAAGATGGATGATATACTTGTAGAGGTAGTCTGTAGAATCCCTGGGCATGAGTCTAAGACATTTAGCGTCGCCACGTCCGAGAGGAACACCATTGCTGGCGTGATCCGAAAAGTGTGCAAGGAGAATGGTATTGCAATGAAAACAAGTTATACTTTGCTGGATAATCGGGAAAGAGTTTTACAGTGGTCACAGACACTTATTCATTGTGGAATTAAACATAATGATATCCTATATCTTACAAATGAAGGTATGTATGCATAAAAAATGATATACATGTATATATAATTTACCTTTTACTCTATGAGTTTGTTTTCAGTGACAAATATTTTCCTATAACACACATGTATCAAAATATTATGCAAACTGGCTAGGATCTGTACAAAAATGTGGGCAGGCAAGGCTGTGTACCTAGGCTTTATGCAAACTGGTTTGGCCCTGCTCTTTCATTCAGCCTTGCCTGTGTCTGAACAAAAATGCAACAGGCATGATTCTGTACCAATGTGCTGACTAGCCTTGATCTGTACTTAATTGCAGGCTGACCTTGATCTTGCTGGTGATTTGTCCCTATATGACTTGTTGTTTGCATATACATGTACATAGGCAAGGGTTAACTTATGTTATAAACAAGTGTTTATTTAGGCCTTATAACATGCCAAGAATCTTAACAGCAAACTTTCTTTATTTGAGATAAAAAAATTACTGCACATATTGACAGCAGCCTTTTATATAGTTAATATAAACCTAATGATTTTCCAATGAAAAGTTGGTATACAAACTTGCAATACTATAATGTATAATTATATTACAGATGAAGATGTTCATGTACATAATGGATGTTTTTGGAACAGCTGGTGGTTTGTGGCTGCAATAAGTCTACTGATAGGTGGTGTTGGTGTCACTGCTATAACCATACTGTATACAAAAAATGGAGAAACACAGTATCAGGTAGGCATAGAACTTCTTTTATATACCATACATGTGAACACTCCCACTTTTAGTGGGAGACTCCCACTTCTGCTGCCATATTTTCAAAGATTTTGTATAAAATGAGGGGTATTTTCACAAATTAAAGAAATCTCCCTCTTTTTGAAGAAAAATCTCCCACTTGATCATCGAAAAAAGTTCACATGTATGATATAAATGTACTAGGTTTGAAATATATGTTTAATATTCAGTTGCTAACATTATGATACAATAAGATAAATGTAGATATATGTTGAATTTGTTTTCTGAATTCTCCAAATTGTACAACTTTCAAATTGAGATTAAACAATGTTTATGTTTACACAATGCCCCCAGACATCTATTGACGTCAACATTTCTTGCAGATAATCTGATATTTAAAGGCCACCCCACTATTAAGACCATTTCATTCCAAAACCTCTAGTGGTCCTATTAGCGGGGTTATACTGTATATTGATTTGGATAATACCACAGACCAATATGACATAGGATATACCAGGCTCTGAGAATGGCAACAAGTAATTTATTGAGGGGAAAGTTTAAGTTCTGGTCAACTGAATGTCACTTTGATATGACATGATAACGTGTCATGTGACTGCGTCAAAAAACATGATATTTCAGTCAAGATTCATGTAGCACCATAAAGTTGAACATTATGCTCACTGTTCCTGATGAGGTAAATCAAACCCTTTATATAAAAACAATTCAGAAAATCAAGTGCTTTTTGCTTATGGTTATGCTAATAGTAGTCACCTTAGCTGAGCAAGAAATCTTGCTGACTTTAAATTTATTGCAGCCAGCTTCTCTTATTTTGAATCGTGCATGAGAAGTCTCATGTTTTCCATATGAGCGAGCTTTAAGGCTTACCAATTTTATGTTGCTTAAGAGGGTGTCTTTTTAAGCCAGAAAAATAATGCACAGATCTAGGGACATCTTCATTATCATTACCAGCATGTAAAAGACATAAGATCAGTGTTTTTTTTCCCATTATATAACTATTATCCTATAAAGGCACTGTTCCCATTAGAAAATAGACGTTAAAATTCCCAATTTCTACTGTTTAAATTCCCAAAATTGCTGTTCAAAATTCCCATAAGGCCAAGAGATTTCTCTGAAATATCTCTGAAATCATTTAAATCCAACATATTCAAATAAATCACCACTAAATAGCTCAGTCTGGACAGTGGAAGCTGTCAGCTGTTCTTTTTAACCATTTATGCTATCTCTTTGTTCATCAGTATATTACTACCAAGTCTACCACTCCCCTCTGTTGCGTGACATACAAACAAGCAAACAAGTAAACTTCCTCAATGACTTATCTTATTTGTAGCTGAAAAAATGCATATTAAAAATTCCCAAGTTAAGTCAAAATAACACTTTTTCCCCAATCAGTCTGGTACCAGCACCATTCCCAAAGTAGAGAAAAAACGCTGAAGATGTGAACAGACTAAAATAAACGAAATGTTGTAATACAAAGGGAGACTACTCTTATTTAAAAAGCAGTATGGCAATTTTATGTATTAGTAAAAGTATTGAAGAGCTAGTGTAGGAAGATAAAATGATATAGAGAAACAATATACAGGTGTATTTGAATTCCCATGACAGTATGGTACAGCAATATCTATATTTAAGTTAGGGTACGGTGCAGTTATTGTTAACATCAATTTTCATTAAAAATCCAAAAGAAAGTAATTTCTGAATTTCTCTTACAGTATGGTGTTGTGCTTGATGCAGGATCGTCCCATACTAAATTGTTTATATATAAATGGGACGGTGAAAAGTTACATGAAACAGCAGAGGCGAAACAAGTTCATTATTGTACAGTAATAGGTATGTCTTGACTTAGGCCATTGCTCTTTAATTGCCAGATTGAAAAAAAAAAATTGAAAAAGAAAAAGAAGTGCAATTGTTAAGTGTTGAAAAGCTTTTAAAGATGAGACCTTTAATCAAAGCAATGTCTGAATTTTAAAAATAGTCTTAATACTGATAATATAGGGTTAACGCACGTTTTTCCGTGTTATAACGTCTGCAGAGTCCCGAGGAACGGTTGGTGCCCGAGCCCGGTAGGGCGAGGGCTCCAACAGTTCCGAGGGACTCTGCAGACTTTATAACACGAAATAAATGTGCGTTGACGCTATTATAGCATAAAATTTTCAAACAGATTCGTGATGTTTAGTTTATACAAAACACAATTCCATTAGATTCTTGTGCTTGGACGGTATTTATCCAATTCTATGTTTTACGTATGCGTTTCATTTTTCCGGGGCCAACAACTTGGAAAATTCTCGGAACCGAACGAAATTTTGAATTTTAATTGATTTAACAAATTTAAAGCTTGGCCTTTGGAGATTTATTATCTCATGAAAAAAAAACGTTACATTACTCTACCCTCTACCCAAGACAAAACATGACCCTCAGAAATTCTTAGAATGATTTCAGATTGACGGTAGAAAAAAGATCAGTGACATCAGAATCATTTTCTTTTTCAAGCAAACAAGTTTATAAAAAATCAGGCACTAAACATTATTCTCTCAAAGAAATATAAAGAGCATTTATCAACATTAACATAAATAAAAAAACATGTTCTCATATTAATTTTGTGTTATCTAGTTTTGTAAGTTAATCGGAGTGTTAAACTGAATGACAGGTAGATTCTACTGTATTTGTTTACATTGACAACTGTCCGTTTTTTAGAAAGGGCGACAACCAAGATTAGCACCGATGTCTATACGCCGTTTTTCCGGCATAGTTACTTGAATATGCGACTGAGGCCCTCGAATCAATAAATTTCAATATAACAAGAGCACATGACTCTTTGGCATTTTTTGTTTGTTTGTTTACTGGGCCCTGTATGTATTGCGCATAGGTGAAACCGCGCTATAACAAGAGCGCGTGACTATGTTAACACATGGTTTTGGTCCCGTTATAACATGGGCAAAAGAGGGTAAAATAGCCGATTTTATGTTATAATTAAGAAAATAACTCAAACTTGATATGAGCCGCGTCACGACAAAAACAACATAATGGGTTTGCGACTAGCATGGATCCAGACCAGCCTGCGCATCCGCGCAGTCTGATCAGGATCCATGCTGTTCGCTTACCAACTCTATAACAAGTAGAGAAACTGATAGCTAATAGCATGGATCCTGATCAGACTGCATGGATGCACTATGCTGGTTTTGTCATGGCGCAGCTCAAATGTTTATACTGGAAAAATCAGAGTGAGTGAATGATCTGAAATTCTGTACAGCCATTAACGTCCAGACCTACAACAAATGGTATAAAAATCTGGAAAAATACTTCCAGTTCAGTCATGTCAAAAAACCTCATTGGGGTCCCTTAAATATCACTTACCCTACAGCCACTATGTGTTTCAAGTCAGTCTAGAAGATTTGATACTTCTGTGGGATGAATCTATCCAGTTAGCCAATGGAAGGCTGTTGGTTCTACTTAAGTGCCAATTTGCACAATTAATAAAGCACAAAGGGGCAGTTATGTTCTTTCTCTACCAAGAAGGCTGGAAATTTACCTTTGACTTTTACAATGTTAGTGTGATTTGAAACCCTGATGAAAAAAATTTTATATGAAAATAATCATACTGTTATAAGACGCTGTGTGCAAAATCATTTGAACATTATGCAATTTGCACCAATATTTAAATGGACATATTTTTGGCACATATTGTCTTGAATTTATTTTAAGTATACCATTTCAATTTTACTTGTTATCCAATTTATTTTGCTTTGACCAGACATTTCAATCTTTGTCGCAACAGACAAACATTTCAGAATTTCAGACATGGCATTACTTTGTGAATTTATGCATCAGGTTCTACTTTTTCACAAAAATATGCAACTTAATTATGAAACAATGAGCACATACCAAGAACATGGAGTGGAAAAAAAAAATTGATTTGTGCTTTGGATATCCGACTGTAATAGAGAACGGTTTTCAATGCTGATTGACTGCTCAAATCATTTGGCAATGTCTTTGATGTGCAGCATCAACATTTAACTTGTTATGCCCCCGCCATGTAATGGCCGGGGCATATAGTGTTACCCTGTTCCGTCATTCCGTCCTTCCATCCTTCCATCCTTCCGTCCTTCCGTCATTCTGTCATTCCGTCATCATCAGTTTCCGTTCATTATCTTAAGAACTCAAATTTGACATATGGATATGTCATGAGAAAATACAGGTCAAGTTCGAATTTGGTCATGGTTCGATGATTTTTGGCAGAGTTATGCCCCTTTTACTTTGAAAATAATATGAAATTTCAGTTTCCGTTCATTATCTCCCCAACGGTACAACACATTCAACTCAAACTTGACATATGGATATGTCATGAGAAAATACAGGTCAAGTTCGAATTTGGTCATGGTTTGATGATTTTTGGCAGAGTTATGCCCCTTTTACTTTGAAAATAATATGAAATTTCAGTTTCCGTTCATTATCTCCCCAACGGTACAACACATTCAACTCAAACTTGACATATGGATATGTCATGAGAAAATACAGGTCAAGTTTGAATTTGGTCATGGTTCGATGATTTTTGGCAGAGTTATGCCCCTTTTACTTTGAAAATAATATGAAATTTTCAGTTTCCGTTCATTATCTCCCCAAAGGTACAACACATTCAACTCAAACTTGACATATGGATATGTTATATGAAAATACAGGTCAAGTTCAAATTTGGTCATGGTTCGATGATTTTTGGCAGAGTTATTCCCCTTTTACTTTGAAAATAATATGAAATTTTCAGTTTCCGCTCATTATCTCCCCAAAGGTACAACACATTCAACTCAAACTTGACATATGGATATGTCATGAAAAAATACAGGTCAAGTTCAAATTTGGTCATGGTTCAATTATTTTTGGCAGAGTAATGCCCCTTTCACTTTGAATATAATATGAAATTTACAGTTTCTGTTCATTATCTACCCAACAGTGTTACATATTCAACTTAAATTTGACATATGGATATGTCAAAGGAATGGGCAGGTCAAGTTGGAATTTGGTCATGGTTTGATGATTTTTTGGCAGAGTTATGTCCCTTTCACTTTGAAAATAATATAGATACATCTTAGGAATAAGCAGTTTAAGTTTGAATTTGGTCGTGGTTCAATGATTTTAGACAAACTTATCTTTCCTGAATGTTGGAAAAATTTTGAACTTTCAGTTTCAGCACTCATATTTTTAGCCATAATTTTGGCTACAAATATGCAATATGCTATTTTTAAAAGGTTCAGACTGAATAATTTCAGTGCCTTGAACATTGTATGAAAATGGTTTGTGTTAACATTGAAAAGTTTTAAGGGCTTTGAACTTAAAATGAAAAAAATAATTAATGCACCATCTGAAATTTTGGCTGCATGCGGGGGCATCCGTGGCATGATGACACATTTCTAGTTTAATGTTTATCTAGATCATGGTATCACCTCTTATGTGAATACTCCCAGCAACCTGTCAGGGCCTCTGTCAGTGTGTTTAGAGGAGGCAAAGCAACATATACCATATGATAACCGAGAAGACACCCCGATATTCCTGGGAGCAACAGCTGGTATGAGAATGCTCAAGTATGTATTTATACCTTAACCTTTATGTATTTATACCATAACCTTTATGTATTTATACCTTAACCTTTATGTATTTATACCTTAACCTTTATGTATTTATACCTTAACCTTTATGTATTTATACCTTAACCTTTATGTATTTATACCTTAACCTTTATGTATTTATACCTTAACCTTTATGTATTTATACCTTAACCTTTATGTATTTATACCTTAACCTTTATGTATTTATATGTTAACCTTTATGTTTTTACCTTAACCTTTATGTATTTATACCTTAACCTTTATGTATTTATACCTTAACCTTTATGTATTTATACCTTAACCTTTATGTATTTATACCTTAACCTTTATGTATTTATACCTTAACCTTTATGTATTTATACCTTAACCTTTATGTATTTATACCTTAACCTTTATGTATTTATACCTTAACCTTTATATATTTATACCTTAACCTTTATATATTTATACCTTAACCTTTATGTATTTATACCTTAACCTTTATGTATTTATACCTTAACCTTTATGTATTTTTCATAACCTTTATGTATTATACCTTATCATTTATGTATTTATACCTTAACCTTTATGTATTTATACCTTAACCTTTATGTATTTATACCTTAACCTTTATGTATTTATATGTTAACCTTTATGTTTTTACCTTAACCTTTATGTATTTATACCTTAACCTTTATGTATTTATACCTTAACCTATATGTATTTTTTAAACTTTATGTATTTATACCTTAACCTTTATGTATTTATACCTTTACCTTTATGTATTTATACCTTAACCTTTCATGTATTTATACCTTAACTTCATGTATTTATACCTTAACCTTTATGTATTTATACCTGAACCTTTATGTATTTATACCTTAACCTTTATATATTTATACCTTAACCTTTATGTATTTATACCATAACCTTTATGTATTTATGTGGTTAACCTTTATGTTTTTACCTTAACTTTTATGTATTTATACCTTAACCTTTATGTATTTATACCTTAACCTATATGTATTTTTTAAACTTTATGTATTTATACCTTAACCTTTATGTATTGATACCTTTACATTCATGTATTTATACCTTAACCTATATGTATTTTCCTTAACATTTATGTATTTACCTAAACATTTATGTATTCATCTTTACATTCAGTTATTTGGTCAAAATGGCAAGTTGCATGTTATCATTGACTTTATATTGCTATTCAGATCATGCTCAGCACTGTTTTCTATTCAGTCAGTTATATTTTTGGAAATTTTTCCATAAAAAATGGTGAATGGCCTTCTTTAGCATAAAGATGGACATATCCATGGAAGATATTTAGCATGGTAAGGGCTAAGATCACAAGCTTTAAATTTACTTGTCTGTCCCTATTGCTGGTTATGAAGAATACTGCTGGGAGGACTTGTATTCATTAGTATGAACAGGCTATCCCAGTCTAAAAGTTAGATCAGTGGATTCACACCATGGTGCCCTCTAAATGACCAAAATAATTCATTAATTAAGCTCCCGCATTCATTCTCAACCAATAAATCATTGAATTTAACAACATTTCCTTAGAGCTCAACTAAATACTAATTCATCTGTACTAGAATACTGTTTCTTACTGATACAAAACCAATTTATTGTATGTTGTATTTTTTCTTTTTCAAAAAAGCAGGTGAACATGCCCATTTTGCCTTTATCATGTTATATTTTGTGTATAAATGATACTACATTGTAAAATGAACCTGTTCTTTGGTTTTTTACCAGTCCTCAGTAAGTGTGAATGACAATATATATAAATTTTTACATCAAATGGTCCAAATTTTTTGATCGAGGGATTTAACTCTTTAACTCAATACAGGACTTGAGTATTACCTCTAGACGCTTGCAGAAATCATGATAAATGAATAGACAAATATTTATTTTTTTGCAGATTCTTTAATTTTACATTCATTATCATACAAATATCGGTGTGAAAGATGCATACATGTGAACTTTTTTTGATGATCAAGTGGGATATTTTTCTTCAAAAAGTGGGAGATTTTAGAATTTGCAATAAACAAAGAAAGAAATTCTGACATCAAAAATAGGGAGATTTCTTTAATTTGTGAAAATACCCATTATTTTAAGAAAAATCTGCGAAAATATGGCTGAAGAAAGTGGGAGTCTCCCGCTATAAGTGGGAGAGTTCACATGTATGAAGATGATTGTTGGGTGAAAAGGCAAAATTTTAGGATTTAATCATCAGGTATATACAGGAAAACGGTATTTAAGGTGGTGCTCCAATCCTTTTTTAGTCTCACTCATTTAAGAGTCAGGTCAGGTACACAGATATGCAGTTTAT
The DNA here is from genome assembly GCF_026571515.1 of Ruditapes philippinarum. Taxonomy (NCBI): domain Eukaryota; kingdom Metazoa; phylum Mollusca; class Bivalvia; order Venerida; family Veneridae; genus Ruditapes; species Ruditapes philippinarum. The sequence goes on along the minus strand of NW_026865464.1, from coordinate 367,341 downwards.
TCTCATATTATATCTAAGAACTCAAATGGATAAAATATGGTTGACACGTTGCGCTCACCAATTCTTTCAAACATATCTGATTCTGGACATTATTGGATCTAATAGTAATTACGTTTCTCTCATAGTCATGGTTGCCATAGTTTCTGAATTAATCTCTGTAAAATTGCTAAATGTATACTGCTGTTTGTTTAATGATGATGTCATTAAATACTGTAATTCATTTCTAACATTAAACTAATAGCAAAAGCACGATACACATCATAGTTCTGATAGAAATAACAATAAAATTATAAAATGGAATTAAGAACTGTACAATATGTAGAGCTATCATCAATAGAGACGATATTGATTTATCCTTGATATTTTTCTGTCAATAATATAAACACATTTAATTTTGAAAAAATCAATTTTTATCCCCCGCCGAAAAATTTCGGCGGAGGATATAGAAATAGTCTCCGTCCGTCCGACCTTCCGTCCGTCTGTCCTTCCGTCCGACATTTTTGTCCGGAGCATATCTCTAAAAGTGTTTGAATTATCAACTTGAAACTTCATAGGTGGATAGACCTCATTGAGGAGGAGTGCAGTGCACAAGAATGATAACTCTACCTTGCATGATTTTTGAGTAATTGCCCTTTGTTATTTTTCAAAATTGATTTTTGTCCAGAGCATAATTCCAAAAGCCTATGAGATATTAACATGAAACTTCATAGGTGCATAGATCTCACTAAGGAGGTGTGCAGTGCACAAGAATGATAACTCTACCTTTCATAATTTTTTGAGTTATTGCCCTTTGTTATTTTTCATACCTAATTTTTCACCTGAGTGGAGCATAACTCAAAAAGTGTTTGAGATATCAACATGAAACTTCATAGGTGGATAGATCTTATTGAGGAGGAATGTTGTGCGCAAGAATGATAACTCTTCCCTATACAATTTTTGAGTTATTGCCCTTTGTTTTTTTTCATGCTATTTTGTCCAGAGCTTATCTGAAAAAGTATTTGAGGTATCAACTTGAAACTTCATAGGTGGATGAATCTCATTGAGGAGGAGTGCAGTGCACAAGAATGATAACTCTACCCTGCATAATTTTTGAGTTATTGCCCTTTGTTATTTTTCATTCTAATTTGTCCAGACTTTATCTCAAAAAGTATTTGAGGTATCAACTTGAAACTTCAAAGGTGGATGGATCTCATTGAGGAGGAGTGCAGTGCACAAGAATGATAACTCTACCTTTCATAATTTTTGAGTTATTGCCCTTTGTTATTTTTCATACCTAATTTTTCACCTGAGTTGAGCATAACTCAAAAAGTGTTTGAGATATCAACATGAAACTTCATAGGTGGATAGATCTTATTGAGGAGGAATGTTGTGCGCAAGAATGATAACTCTTCCCTATACAATTTTTGAGTTATTGCCCTTTGTTTTTTTTCATGCTATTTTGTCCAACGCTTATCTGAAAAAGTATTTGAGGTATCAACTTGAAACTTCAAAGATGGATGGATCTCATTGAGGAGGAGTGCAGTGCTTAAGAATGATAACTCTACCTGCATTATTTTTGAGTTATTTCCCTTTGTTATTTTTCAAAATTAATTTTTGTCCAGAGCATAACTCAAAAAGCCTTTGAGATATCAAAATGAAACTTCATAGGTGCATAGATCTCACTCAGGAGGTGTGCACTGCACAATAATGATAACTCTACCTATTATAATTGTTGTGTTATTGCCCTTTGTTCTTTTTCATACTTAATTTTTCAATTCATTTTTTTTCTCAAAAAGTATTTGAGGTATCAACTTGAAACTTCATAGGTGGATAGATTTTACTGAGGAGGGATGCAGCACACAAGAATGATAACCTACCCTGCATTATTTTTCAGTAATTGCCCTTTGTTATTTTCAGCCATCAGTATTCACATAGGTTTCAAATCTGTAATCACTATAGCCATCAGTTTTCATTACCAAAAGACCTCTTAAAATGGAATTATTCCGCTCTACTACATATACATTCTTCCAATGAGCAAACACATTCGGCGGGGGATGGCCATGTTGACATGGCTCTTGTTTTTTTTGGTTTTTTTATTTTTTATAAATTATGGAAATTCGTAAAAACATACATGTAATTCAAAAGCAGGTGGCCATGTCTAACACTAATCTGTTACATAATGGACACATTTCATAGCAGTGATGACAAAATATGGTCGAAAAAAATTTATCGATATATCAGTTTATCATCAATATTTTTTGCACCAAATCAATTACAGCTCTACCAATATGAATATTATGGAATTTAAATACATTTATCAAAATTCTAAATGAAAGGGACTCCACTGAGGTTATATATAATAGTGGAAATAGATTTAATTTTTCAAGATTTATGTACCATTTGATGTAGGTCTAGACCAATAACTTGTGTGTAAAATTTCAGATCATTTGAATAGTTAGTTTTTCCAGAATATTTTTTTTTATTGTGGAAAAATAACCCAAAAATAAAATGTGTTTTGCATGTAACTCAAATCTAGCAAAGAATCGTACAAAAATAAAATATTTTAATTTAATTTTACATGTATTTATACGGGGAAGTCAAATACCGGGCCTGCAAAGCGGGTCCGGGCTTTGGCTTGCCCGGCTATAGACTACACGTGTATATTTAAAAGAAAATCAAATAAAAAACAATTAAAAATATATAGAATTCTATACCTATCAATGAAATTTTCAGTGTCAGTTCTAGTCGGGCGCCGCCATTTACAATGTAACTCAATGATAATTGGCGGGGTATTCCGATAACGGAACAAATCTCAACTTTTCGGATAAATTATAATCATCCAGTGTTCCGAGTGAAAACGGAAGCGATGCATGTAATACCGGATGACACCTTTAAAACGGAAAGAATGAAAGGAATTTTTTAACGACTTCCCCATTCATAGACTTTGCCTAATTTCATATTATTTTTTTAAGACCTTTCACATAACTTTTAGTTTTTAGTGTCCAAGTTGATCTATGAAAGGACTTAAAATTTTGTGATTTTAGGCTATTTGCTGGAAGAGGATTTCTTTTATTAAAATCTAAAGCAATTAAGAGTCGTAATGTTCAGACTACATGTATATAGATGTGTAGGCTCAGGCCTGGGTCTACACTGTTATAAGAGGGAAGTTATCCCCCCCCCCACACACACACTCCCGACTAGCATTTTAAAAATAAGATAGAAAATCTTACCATATTTCCAATATTTTACTAAGTTTAAACATGATATTTTGCTGTTTGTTTGAAAATGTATTGCAAAATAAATGACAAAAACAGTACAAGCAAAAACAACAAGCACATTGTCTCTCCTAAATATTTGTTTGTAATAACATGTGACTTTGTTTAGTGAAAACTAATTGCATACTCTGTTTGTTATATGAAGCATTTATCTTGTTTATGCTATGTTTTTGCTCTGTTACTGATTGCTTTATCTATGATATATAATAGTATGCCATGCGATGATGTAAAATACAGTCATGTAAGATGTTTTATACATTTAATGAGTATTTATACATTAGGAAAACAAATATGCTCATCATTAAAACAGAGGCTGAATTCAATTTGAATTTAATTTGAATTATTATATCTATTGAATGTAATAGCGGTAGTTTACATGGAATTCTCCATCAGACCTTTTTTTTTGTAACCCTAAAACTGCTATTTTTTATTTGATTAGCCCTACTGTCTTTTGGGCACAGTCCATTACTAGTTAGGAGCAGTCCATTAGTAATTGGAAACAGTCCTTTAATAAATTAGATAGGAACAGACCATTAATAGTTTTAAACAATATAATGGAGCAGTCCATTAAAACATGTAGTTTAGGAGCAGTCCATTAATAGTTTAGGAGCAGACTCCATTAATAGTTTTGGAGCAGTTCATTAGTTGTTTAAGGAAATAATATAAACTTTTTACACAATGCGATTAAATAACATTATTTCTCTGTAAAATCAATTTGTATTTTGTCATTGAACCATTGTGTAAATTAAAATAAATAACTTATAAAACTCACTTAACTCAGACCTATTTTCAAATATGAGCAGTAGATTTTTATCTTGACACTGGGAACGAAAAATTCCTAATTTCATTGCAAACCTATAAAATTGTTGCTTTTTAAAGTAAAACCTGCCAGGATTAGTTTTCAGTAACTTTTTGTTTTGATCAGTTAACAAAACATTATTTTTTAATTTGATTTTTAAATGGTGATGTACTATATGCTAGATGCATGGTCGGTAGAATTAACTTGATCACTTGATTCAACCGAGACATCTTTTTTTGTTTTGGTCAGATTCCAGACCATTCTTTTTGAAAGACCCTGTGGTACAGTTTCCTAAAACAAAATCATTTGCCATTAAAAGCTGAACCATATTTTGCTTCTGTTGCTTTTCTTGCAAACAATATTTCGGTAGTTAAAATACCATGTTGTCTACCTTTTGCTACCTTTATCACAAATTATTTTACACCCACCACTTCATGTATTTACTACTGTCTTAAAGCATCTAACATGATTTTAATTTATTTTTGAATTAATACAGAACTCATTTTTGCCTTTTTAAATGTTATACAATGTAAGGCATTTCTGAGGCTTAAGCTCTTATAATATTTAATAGCATCTGAATGATATATTATAGGGCTGTCTGTCTATTCACTGTTTAAAATTTTATCAATGAATAGATGAAGTATAAAGCCTCCTATAAAAGTGTCTATTATTACATTTTATGGCATATTTATGCTAAGTTAAGTTCATGAAAAGATACAGCAGTATGTATTTTATAAGTCATATTATTTCAAGAACAGACTCTAGTTGAAATTAGTCAATTAATTTATTCTGTTTTTACTTATTGATTGGGATTAGAACATTTTTGCAGGCTTTTTTTATTTGAATTTATACAATGTTGAATAACAACAGCAGGTTTTTATAATGCTATGTGGCAGCTTGGACATCATTTCTTTGTTTTTATATCTATTTCATCTATTGTTCCTTTAAAGCTGCACACTTCCAGATGAGCCTAAATTTTTCAAGAAATTCAGTCTTTAGAAAAATGTATTAAGATCTTAAGAAAAGTAAAAAAGGTTCAATATTTAATTAATTATTTACATGTTATTTTGTTGTATCAGTCACTATAATTCTAACTGAGTTACTAAAGCAGTAAGAGATATTTATGTAGATTTTGACCTCTTTTTGGTAATTAACATGGATTGTAAGTGCCGTTTGCAATGTGTAAATTACTTTCCTTGTTCACTTCACAATATTTTACTTTTAGATACATTTTAAATATTTTCATGAAAATTAGCAGGAATCTGGAGGCAATGTGCTGCTTTAAGGATCATTAAAAATCTAGTGCTCTATGTAATTTAGCTTAGGAAATACAGTGGTCATGTGACCTATATAAACCAATCACAATTGACATAATAATTTGAAAGAAGTCTGATCTTGCAATGATTAACTTATGGTCTGACAATTAAAGGACGCTACTGAGGTTATTTAACATGACAGGAATGGAAATCTTTTTTTAAGATTTGTGTATAATTTTGATTTAGGGCTGTCTAGGATATTCCAGATTATTCCCTTACACTGTGATAATCCCAGGGTGATTATTTTACATTGCACTTGCGCAAAATGATTTAAACCTGAAAAATGTGTTAAAGCTTTTAAATGTCTTTAACTGAAATCTGGCTAAGAATTACACAAAAAATGGATTTCCTATTAAATTCTCTGTATATATATATATATATATTTGTTATCATTATTTGCATATATTTCCATTTATAGTGCCCCAGTTGATTGAAGGCTTTAAGATTTCATATTTTAGGATTTTTTGACCTCATTGAAACTTGTACTATATATTTTGTTATGTATTTACAGTGAGGTAAATGCAGTAAAGAGTGCCACTATAATACACTATGTTCAGGACACCATCAAGAAATTCCCTTTTAAATTCACGTCTCCCACAGACCAAGCTAGAATAATTACAGGACAGGAGGAAGGCACGTTTGGTTGGGTCACTGCTAATTATATCTCGGGAAAACTTGGAGTGGTAAAGTTCATTAACTTACTTTTTAGCCTCAACTAAATTCTTATTAGTTCATTGTCTCATTATTAAAGGCACATTATGCCTCAGCAGTCCATGTTTTTTTAAATTCTTTAGAAAGACAAGCATGTGTTTGATAATGTTTTTATAATGGATTAAAAGCATGTTAGATATTCAACAACTGAAAAAGTACCGCTGAACATGCAGTGGTGTGTCGTAAAGGAACTTGGAAGCAAAATGTAAACAAAGTAGTATTTTGTCTACCATTCAAAATTCTAATTCACTAAATACACCATTTGCCAACAGAGCAAAATAAGAGAAGAAAGTTTATGCATATGGCAAAGTAGTATTGCTTTGGATATTCGGACAAGATACCAAAAATGAAACGTTTTTGAGAAATAAATTTTTTAGCATTTCTGAGGCATAATGGGCCTTTAAGTCCAACTTGGGTACTTTAAGTTAAGTTTTCAGTTTAACTAAGAGTGTCATTTAGTTGAACTATATGAGCCACGTCACGACAAAACCAACATAATGGATTTGCGACCAGCATGGATCCAGACCAGCCTGCGCATCCGCGCAGTCTGATCAGGGTCCATACTGTTCGCTATCAGTTTCTCTACTTATAATAGAGTTGGTAAGCGAACAGCATGGATCCTGATGAGACTGCGTGGATGCGCAGGCTGGTCTGGATCCATGCTGGTCTCATACGCACTATGTTGATTTTGTCGTGACGCGGCTCATATGTAGTTGTTATTCAGTTCAAATAGATGTTTAGTCAGTTAAACTTGTTTTTCAGTTCAAACATTTTAATTGTTTTTGTTTTTTTTCAGTTAAAATAGTTTGATATTGATATGAGTGCTGTACAATATTATATAAAGAATGAAATCATTTGCAATACGATTATAATATTTAGTGAAGAGCATTTCTTTTAAAGTGGATTAGTCTGCTGTAAATGTGCACCTTTTCCTTAAGTATTTCCTTAAGTATTTCAAATATTGTAAAAAAAATAATACAAATGTGTTATCAGGATATTCTTTAAAAATACTGCTAGAAAAAAATAATAAAAAGTTCCAGTTGATTTGTTATGAACAATTTTATGATGAATGATGATATTTTGTCCTAGAACATTTTATTATCTGCTATATAAATACATGTACTGGTGGTATAATACCGTAAAATACCTAATAAACGCCCCTCCCCTAATAAAAGCCCCCCCCCCCCCAGGCTTTTGATATGGAAAAAAATCTGCTCATAAGTGGTGAACTCTTTAATAAATCCGTAATTTTATTCAAATCCTTCAGAATCGATTTTATTTTATAGTAAACACAAAAATGTATAAAATGAACTTTAAAATCTTAACACATTTTAATGTTATTACCAACCCATGTTACACTAAATGTATTTTCAATGATTTTTGGATTTAGGAAAAACCGTTTTTATGTGTTGTAATAATAGCCCCCTTTTTGGAAAATGTTTAGCCCCTGGGGGTGTTTAATAGGAATTTTACGGTATGTACAGTAATATATGAGTATGTATCTCTCACTTGGCAAGGACATTCGTACATAATTCTTCTGTGGTTTGTTGTTATGTCTGATACTAAATACTATCAACATAATTATTTATTGTAGTACAGACTGATCTTCCATAATTTAGACTGATTCACTTTAAGCTATATAATTCACACTGGTTTAATACAAACTAAAAGTAAAAAAAGGCAAGTATATTATTTTATTTATTATTAATAATAATACAAACATTTCCATGAAAAATAATAATTATTGCTTCAATACAGTACATAAATGTAAAAGTAATATTGCCTCAGAAGTAACATATCCATTAAGACATCTATGGAAATTACGTAATGATTTAAATGTCACGTCAGCTGGCGTGCTATTTCTGCAGACAGAAATAGTAATTACAATATACTATAACACTCAATAACAATACAGATGTTCTCGTAAAATACTTTAATAAATGCGTCTGCTCCGGCAGAGAGAATGTGTTCATAAAAAATCGTACAGATGCAAAACGATTCTGTTATTGATTTGTTTTGCATCATTTTTAAGTGTATAAAGAATAGTTCTAAATTTATAATCAAGAGTTTCAGAATTGATTGATTTATTGGAATGATTACCATGTCATTTTATAAAAATGGGCAACATCTGATCTGCATATTTTGTATAATTATTATTAGGGGCTTCTTTCTTAACTGTAAACAATATTAGTGTTTAGACTTAAGCTTTTGATTGTATTAATCATTTTAAAGTTTTCCATACTTCACTTCAGTGTTGTTATATTTTTCTGGTCCTTCGGGATCACTTGTAAGTGTTGAGAATTGGGTAGCGCTCAAGCCAGTGTTTGGGGGTGTTAGGGATGTTGCACTTTTTCATTATCCCTCATGTACAGACTCAATTAAATCGAGTCTGTAATTGTCATGTAATTTTGCTGTTTTTAATGCTTCCGAGGGATCATTTTTTTCCAGATATTTCTATATGGTTGTCTGCTTTGTTATAAAAAATCCCATCCATATGATATAACAGATATTCCTTAATTCAAAGCTGGACAAATTTCTAACATCTTATATACATTGCAATAATTGTGTGATTCAAAATGAATCTGCATCTCAAAAACTGGTCTCACTTCTCAAAAGGGAAAAAATTGGCCACACTTCCCAAGGGTTGAAAACTAGTCTCTCTTCCAAAGGGGTTGAAAACTGGTGTCACTTCCAAAGGGGTTGAAAACTGGTCTCACTTCCAAAGGGATGAAAACTGGTCTGACTTCCCAAGGGGTGTTTGTCTACTTCTAAGTCCCTCCTTTTCAATAACTGTTATTCGAATGAAGATAAACATATCCAATATGATCATTTTAGAATGGTAAATCAAGGACACTGTCACAATTTCTAACTAGGTAATTATGTTCTAAAATGTTTACAAAATATTTTCTAGACATATTGTTCTGTTAATTTCTTTATATTGATTTTATCTAATGGAACGTTATCAATTTCAGCATCTTTATGTTTTGAAGCTATATCAGTGACAGGCAATTGTTTTGTCAATAGATTTCAAGGAAACAACTTGAAATAACAAAACAATTTTTTTTTATTTTAAAAAGATCTTTTTTTCAGGTCCCAGAGTTTTCAATGTACAGGGAGCTTGCAAGGCCAGAGGCTACCATGGGTGCCCTAGACTTGGGTGGGGCTTCAACCCAAATCAAATTTTTTTAAGCTTTTGATCAAAAAAATATTCCCCCCGAATAAAAGGGAAGATTTTTCCAACTGTATGGAAAAAAACCTATTCATTTGAAATACCCATAGTTAATTTAGGGCAAATGGAAAAAAGAGGAAGCTGTGAGACGGAAACCAAAGGCTCGGGCTTGTAAAGGTAACAATTTTTTATAGAAATTTAATTGATTGAAAAATTTTTAAATTTTTTAAAATTTGGGTTCCCTTTAATAAATCTAAATATTATGATATTTTTTTTAAAAAATTTAAAAACTTTTTTATGTTTCAAAAAAAAATAAATCAGACTTTAGGATGGATACCAGATTCAATTTTAGCTGTATCAGACTAGATGTCCTGAGTGTCATAAACACAATGAAAGTAAGAGAAACACTTTCTCTTTTCTACTTTTAATGTCCAATTTTGTACATTTTTTATTTTAACTTTTACTGTCCAAAAAACATTTTCTCTCTAAAAACTTTTTACAACTAAATACATTTCACAGCAAAATCCTTTTCATATCTCAACAAATTCCCTTTCCTTTCTTCGTACAATCCTTAACTATTCTCTTAACTATTTCCTTTCTTTTCTTCGTACAATCCTTTATAATTCCCTTTGCTTTCTTAGTACAATCCTTTACTATTCCCTTTCCTTTCATCGTACAATCTTTTACTATTCCCTTTCCTTTCTTCGTACAATCCTTTACTATTCCCTTTCCTTTTTTCATACAATCCTTTACTATTCCCTTTCTTTGTACAATCCTTTTCTATTCCCTTTCCTCTCTTTGTACAATCCTTCACTATTCCGTTTCCTTTCTTCATACAATCCTTTACTATTCTCTTTCCTTTCTTTGTACAATCCTTTACTATTCCCTTTCCTTTCTTCGTACAATCCTTTACTATTCCCTTTCCTTTCATCGTACAATCCTTTACTATTCCCTTTCCTCTCTTTGTACAATCCTTCACTATTCCGTTTCCTTTCTTCATACAATCCTTTACTATTCCCTTTCCTCTCTTTGTACAATCCTTCACTATTCCGTTTCCTTTCTTCATACAATCCTTTACTATTCTCTTTCCTTTCTTTGTACAATCCTTTACTATTCTCTTTCCTTTCTTCGTACAATACTTTTCTATTCCCTTTCCTTGCTTCGTATAATCATTTACTATTCCCTTTCCTTTCTTCATACAATCCTTTACAATTCCTTTTCCTTTCTTCATACAATCCTTTACAATTCCCTCTTCTTTCTTTGTACAATCCTTTACAATACAAAACTTCTGTCTATTTATACAATGATATCATGAAAATAATGTGAATATAATGTGGCGGGAATTAAATTGCGGGAAATTTATTAGGAGCAATGTAATATCATAAGACTTTGCCATGCAAATCAAAGGAGCAAAAAAACTGAGTATGAATATACAATAATATTATAAGAAGCATATTCAGAGAACAGCATTGGAATACAAATATTCAAAATAATCGCTATGTTAGCGGCATTGAGGTCATAATTTCAATCCTATTGGAAACGGTATAAGTAAAGTCAGTTACAAAACTAATGAATCATTGGTAAGTTGGATACCTCGGAAATACAGGATCGCTGATTTATATAATTGTCCATAAAAACAAAAAACTTGCAATCACATAAATATTAAGAGGTGTGACATGAAATAAATGTAAAAACTTTTCACTGATGATAAAAACAAGGTCAACAGCCAGCAATCAAAAGGTACAGAAGAAGTATGATTTTCAAGAGAGAAAATATTGTGTTTTTTGTTGTTTTTTGTTTCTTTTTCAAAGGATTATAAAACTACTTAAATGATGCATTAGATTACGTGTTTATCTCACTACAATAAATATGTTACAGTCCCATAGGAATTTTATGTCTGACAATTTAATTCAATATGAAGATGCAATTTCTATCAATAATTTAGAATATTTGTTCCACTTCTTGTAACAAGCATAAATATCATAAACATCGCCTACTGCTGGCTAGACATTTACATGGCATAGTTTATTTTGATAATTTCTATCCATCTAGCTTACAGAAGGTCCATTATATTGCGTTTTTCCCAGCTAATCTGAGGGTACAAACAAACTTTCACATTTACAACTTCGAAAATAAGTGCAACAGAATGACTTCTCTATTGTAAATGGTAGTGTATGGTGAAGCTGTAGCACTAAAAGTTTGTTTATACCATTTGTACCGGGGGTGGGGGTTGTTGGGGAATTATTCAGGGAAAAATACATTTATGCTCTTTTATTCATTGAATAATACAAATTTATGTTCTTTTATTCTGGGAATGATATATTTCTTTTCAATTATTCAAGGAATAATACATTTATATTCTTTTATTCAAGTTATAATAAATTTATTTTTTATGCAAAAATAATACCTTTAAATCCTTTTTTCAGTGAATTATAAAGACATTTATATGTCTTTTTTATTTAGAGAATAAGAATTTTATTCACTTTTATTCAGGGATAATAAGACATTTATGTTCTTTTATCCAGGGAATAATAAATTCATGTTATTTTATTCTGGGAATAAGACATTTATGCTCTTTTGTTCAGGAGATAGTACATTTATGTTATTTTATTCTTTGAATAATAAATTTATGGTATGTTCTTTTATTGAGGGAATAAGGCATTTATGGTTTTATTTTCTGGGAATAATACATTTATGTTCTTTTATTACAGAATCAAGGCTATAATGAGACAAATATAACAAACCCCTGTGGTCCAAGCGGATACACCTTTGAAATATTGTCCAGGGATATTTTTGAAGCTCCTTGTGTCAACAGATATACAAATGAGTTTTTACAAATCTACCAACTTAGCAATACACTTGATGTAAGTTCATTTCTAGTTTGTGTACATTATAAACAAATTGTAATGCCGGTTGTTGATGGATGGTCCTGTCCAAAGTTTATTATCAGTTTGCAGTTAAGGTGTTTGCTGCCAAACTCAGGGATTATGTGTTGCAAGTACATGTATTACAAAGGTCTAAATTATTTTTTTGTCATACGACACTGGCACTAAGTACACTATCAGGTAGCAGACTTTAGAGCGATTTAAACTGAGCTAATGATAATAGAACCTGTCAAAAATCTTTATAACTATATATAAAAGTTTTCTCAGGTCACATGGGTGTGCTGATTTTACACTTTCTAAGCGGTAAGATGAGAAGTGGTATTAAAGGTTTGATGTCTTGTACCAAATTACATAACGTCATTACACCATTGTGAATGAAATTATAACTTTATATGCTTATGTTAAGAAATAAATCTAAAAAATGTGAATTTCCGTTATATCTTTTTTTTTTAACTTTGTTATATGATTAATATGACATCTGCAGGTAAAGGAATCATAAAGTGGCTGACATCACAGAATACTATAACAAGCTCATGAATAACTGTTATAGTAACTTGGCAAAGCCTTTTATATCTTAAGCCACCTTAGGCAATTACCCTTATTTCGGTCTGTAGTTGAGCCAGTGTACAATTCTTATTATCTCCCCTGGCATTCCATAACATCCAGTAATAAAATTAAGGATGATAAATAAACCAAATAATTTTATGATTTCAGGCGACCAACTTTACGTTTATAGGTACAGGAGATGAGGAAGAATGTAGAGCAATAGTAAAGTCATTGTATAATTTTAGTGCTCCATGTCCAATGGAACCGTGCACATTTAATGGAACGTATCAGCCGCCAATCCAGGGAGATTTTTATGTTAGATTTTATTGTTATTTTTTACCCTGCTATTGTATAATGGGCTTGTCCAGTTTTGAAATTAGAATAGTATTGGTATAGTGTTATAAAATATGCTTGATTTAAGCAGTCAAAAGTATTAGTCTGGGCAGATTGGTTGTATGATGCTGACATGGGTAATACCTAAAGCAGAAACCCAGGAATTATAAGTTTGAGCTTTATTGGAGTGCCAGTACAACCATATTTTCTTATATTAGTTAAAAAAACGATGAATGTAATACATTTAACACATTTTGGATAACTCCTGCCTAGTTTTATGAACCTATGATTTTAAAAGTTGTTTCCCTTTGATAAAGTATTGTTTTGATTGATATCAATTGTTATTTCATTGAACGGGGAATAATCCTGCCATCTTAATTACAACCTAGACACAAAACAAAGTTGTTACCTTCATTTCCTTGCATAAATAAATGTCATGCAAAAAAACTAATTTTTAAAGTCTGAACTACATTGTACTAGTATTCAATTATAAATGGAAAGCAGGTAAAATATTCTTGAAGAATATTTTGATATAAACTTTCAAATACTCTTCTGTCTAGAACACATTTTTAGGCACAGAACGCTAAAACTAATTGTTTGTTTTACTTATATTTCTTTATTTTCAGGCTTTTTCCAGTTTTTTCTACGAAATGGATTTTTTAAAATTAACAAATAAGAAGGCATCATTAAAGAAATTCACTACAGAGTTGACAATACTGTGTAATAAATCGTGGGAAGAGGTATTACTTTGATTATTTATTTCAATGTAGTTGACAATGTAATCTTTGAGAGGCTGCAGTTGGCCTTATGGTCAAGGTCACAGGTGTGCAGATATAGGTTTGCCTTATGGTCAAGGTCACAGATGTAAAAGTAATTGTCTTTCAGTGCTGTAGGTTCAAATGGTTCATGAAATTAAATGACTACCACTGATGAACACTAGAAGGTTAAAATTGCAATCTTGCAACACATTCATTTTCTAACATTTAAGTGATTTTCATTGTTCCCGAGACAGACAAATGGTGATAAGAGCCACATTATCTTTTTGTTCAGTAAGGGTAACAAACCTCAATTTTGTCTTGTGTGATCATTATGAAATTGTAATTTTTTGTCTGTAGTAAAAGGTGTAAATAAGAGAAATATTAACCAACTGGGGTGATATTTTAACAGTCTTTTAACAGTACCAATATATATTTTAAAACATTAAGCAAATCAGTCAATGGCTGTCAATTAGATGCCAGCATAAAACCATTTATGTAGTCAGTAGTTGCTTTGGTTGAGGGGTTAGAGTCGATGACTTCTAATCCAGTTACCTCTCTGGTGTGGGTTCGATCCCCCGGAGATGCTTTGGTAGTTTAGCGCGGAGGAAGGTAGTCTAGTACTGGTGTAACTCTCCAGGAACGATGGTTAGGAAACTACCCGCCCATATGACTGAAATACTGTTGGGGAAAGGCATAAAATTAAGCAAACAAACAAACAGTATTTGCTTGTCCCATTGTCCCAGAATGTTCTAACTTCAGACTTGTATTATTTTATAATATTGTAAGGTGTTTTATTTTCAGGTTTCCCACTTACCAGCAGGTAAAAATGGCAGTATGTTAGGGTGGTATTGTTTTGAGGGACATTTTATTAGAACATTACTGGTAGATGCCTACAAGTTTAATGATGATACTTGGGAAAATATTCATTTTGTGCAAAAGGTAATGTTTAAGAAATTTATTTGTTGCTATGTAAATAGTTTCAAAACCGAGAAAAATGGTTAATGTGAGCGATTTAAGTTAAAAATTGCTGATTTTGTTTAAGAAAGTATTTTAAATTTCCTGTTTACAGAGAAAGGAAGTGTAACTATTATTATTATAACAATTTCTGCCATGTACCTGACTCCTATATTTCTCATTAGATCATTTCAATCAAAATTTTGCAGAATGGTTCTCATCCATATTCAATTGAAACTTACAATACTTATTTCTAGTAACAATGTACATCAGATTGACTAGTTGGATAACTCTGCCTACAATATTTACAGAATTATGCCCCTTATAACTTAGAAAATTTGGTTAAAGTTTTTTGTAAAGTCAGATATCTCAATTATTGTGACAACTCTATCGAATAGTCGAGCATTGCTGTCCTCCGACTGCTCTTGCTTTACAGAGTTATGTAACTTTTTTTTCGAATGTATGTCAAAATATTGTCAGAAAATCTGGTTTTATGTTACCTATTTGTAGTTTATTGTTTTAATATGGAACAAAACAGGGCTAAGAAATAATCATATCTTATAATGACCATCATAATTATTTCTATTATTTTATTATATTTCTTTTGCTATTTCAGATAAATGGTACAGATATAGGTTGGACATTGGGCTATATGTTAAACTCTAGTAACGCAATTCCAATAGTTGGCCCAGAACGTTTTATTTCAACCACAGCTTTTTCATCGTTGACTGTTTTATTTGCTATATTTGTATTACTATCAGTGGCATTTGCTTGTTATGCCAGGAAACACCAACAACAAAAGACGTTGGGATTATACGAGAGGGTACCCACTTACGGAGCTGTGTAATAAATAAATATCTCAAATTTGCTACACTGGAAATATCGTGAAAATTGAGAATGGGAATGAAATGTTTGTAAGGCTTCCAAATAGTGAAACTCTTCAAAACACATATTGTGAAACTTAAAAAAAAAATAAGATTTTAAAATTCAGCTTTTGTTTAGAATGAATAGAAATGTAAACAACATTGTAGACAAAATCACAACTAAAACGGCGTTGAATTACTACTCACATACCCCACCTACCTGACAGCTGATAAGCCTTTCATAGATTTGTGGAAAATACATGTATCTGCAATGCAAACCTGTTAAGTTAATCATCAAAAAGTGCTACATTTTAATATTTTGTTTCTCTGTGTTATATTTAATCAAAATGATATTTTTAAAGGGAAATAGCATATCAATTTGATGTCTGTTAAACTTTGTGTTTTGTCATTAAGTCTTCAGCAATGATCATTATCTTACTAAGTTGATATGTTTAATGTATGTATACTTTTTAACAATTTATTTATTATATCACATTCCAATTGAATGTAAACTTGTGAAGAAAGATATAGAATGTCATATTGTAATGTAATATATGTAGTAATGTTAAACACAGTTCTGAAAATGATAAATACAATTTTGTAATGATAAACAAAATGTTGTAACAATTTAGCAATGATAAACACAATCTAGTAACACGCCTACTAAACGGTGGCTCTTTCACATTTTGGTGATCTGTTTAAATGAGAGCCATCGACACATCCGTTGCAGAGCCCTCGATGAAAACAAGGCTGACAGAGGTAAGAAATTTTAGAAAAAATATCAATTTAAAAAGATCATGCTTGTTTTTCAAAAATCGAAGAATGTCATGCCACGTAGAACATTTTTCTCATCATGTTGGGTGCAGTTTCGATAAGAAATACCCTGAAATGACGTTGCTAGAACTTTTACCAAATAAAAGCCTTGTTTTCATCGAGGGCTCTGCAACGGAAGTGTCGATGGCTCTCATTTAAACAGATCACCAAAATGTGAAAGAGCCACCGTTTAGTAGGCGTGATATATGCAATGTTATAAGGATAAACACAATAGCATACTGATAAACAAAATGCTGTCATATAAATACAATGCTTTACTAATAAAATATAATTCAGTAATGATAAACAATGTCATAACAATGAACAAAAAATCATAATGATATAAATAATGTAGTTATTATTAACACAATGTTGAGATGAGCACAGTGTTATTGATGTTGTTGTTTAGATCTATGTAATTTAGTTTGGTACCTTATGATTAATTTATTCATATAGCAATTTTGACTGCTGACTTTTATAAATGAAATATAGAGTTTATAACTTTCATAAGGAAATAAAGACTGGATATTAATCATATTTATTCATCTTTTTAATGTATGCTTATTCAGAATATTAATCATGTGTATTCATCTTTTTACTCTATGCTTATTCAGAATATTAATCATGTGAATTCATCTTTTTACTGTATGCATATTCATAAATTGCATGAATATTCATACAGTAAAATGATGAATACACATATTGGTATACATGAATACAAATAATTAATATTAGGTCTTTATTATTCATTTTTTTACTGTATGAATATTCATATATTGCATGAATTTTCATACAGTAAAAAGATGAATACATGAATATACATAATTAATATTAAGTCTTAAGTTACTTCATATTTTTACTGTATGGATATTCATATATTGCATGAATATTCATACAGTAAAAAGATGAATATACATGAATACACATAATTTATATTCAGTCTTTATTTACTTTATCTTTTTACTGTATAAATATTCATATATTGCATGAATATTTGTACAGTAAAAAGATGAATAAACATGAATACACATAATAAATATTCACATATGGAACATTGTAAACTCTGACAGAGTGAGTACCCATAAACTGCAGATTCGTTATAACTGTGATAAACAAAACATTTTTCTTGTTTTATTTTTGTGTCAGTGAATGAATTGGTTAACATATGTCATGCTCATAGAACTGGCTTGATAAGCAGGAATAAATCTTAACAAAAGAATGTATTGAAAGGATTTATTGTTTAACATTTGTTGTTTCTAGTCCAAATCATATAAAATAATAAAAATCTGTCCCTACCTCATGTACATGATATAACTGAAAAATAGGATCTGTATATCTTTCTTTTTAAAAAGGTAAAACTTTGTTTATGTTGGTATAGAGTTTATTGTCAAAATATTCATTTCATTAGGGTGATTTTCTTATTTACTTTTGTATTAACACACAATTAACATTTGATAAAACTTTGTATGTTTCAACATTATTAAAATCTTTATTCTTTATTTATAAATGAAATATTGAGAAATATTGAAGAATATGTATTTTCGTTTTCTGTCTTTTCACTTTAAAAAATTATTTTTCACTGCAGTGAAACATATTTTCAATACAATGTATATGCACTGATGTATTGCCAGACTATTTTCCTCTAAATTCAGGCAATATACAAAATTTAAGTGAAAGTCTTTCAAATTATAATGTCAAAAAAGAGAGAAATGCATTTAATAAACAGAAAATTCAAATTTTTTCTATAAATACAGGATTTATTTTCATGATATGCAAATTATCATATTTCACTTGTGGCTCTCACCACTCATGAAATATAGTTTTTCATACCACTCGATGAAAATAAATCCTGCATTTATAGAAAAAAAATTTAAATATCCTTTATTTATTTCCTGCAAACTGATGAAATATTGCAATCAATCAGTGAAATAAAAACCATATAACTCACTGCATATAACACATACTGTGAGTGATATAGCTTTGACAAACTGTTTGTTGTTGTCTTGCATGTAAATTTTTATGTTTGTGTAAATTTACATAAAACTTAATTGTTGTTTTGTTCTTTATGGAATATTTGTATGTTCAGTTATCAATACTGCTCTAAAATTGTAAAATGTTACAAAAACTCATGTTATAGCTGTTTACCTTGTATTAACACAGAAAACCATTTGTGAAACTACAATTTACAGTAAACATCATATTTATTCAATTGTTGTATTACTTTACACACATAAATATTTATTTTGCAATGTTTTTATCAAACTTGGAATTTATTTAAGAAAATAAATTTAGAGTGTATGTTTATAATGCTTTGAAAGAAAATTTCAAAATTAGTTTCTAACTAAAAATGTTGTTTTTAAGTAGAAAAAAAGTGAAATGGACTGAATAAAAAAGTAATATGGACTGAGTAAAAAAGTAATATGAACTGAGTAAAAAAAGTTATATAATGTGGAGTGAGTAAGACTGACAAGTATGGATAAAAAGGGGAAAAACTTGAAGACAAATTCTCCTGAACTCTTGAATTGGTATGAACATAATTTGACAGATGTGTCATGTGTTAAACATTGAATGTGCAATTTATCATTTTTATATCATTCCTGTAACATGTGTTTTTGTTTGTTTCATTTTGTTGAAAATAGAAATGTTGTAAGGTTGTAAACTTTAAGATACCTTATGTAGTATGTAGTAAACATTATTTTTTTCCATGTTTAACATCAAGCCAGCTGTTGGCAATGGATTCTACCCATATGACCAGTGCTGACCAATATCAGCAAGTGCATTTGTTTCATCTGATCATGGTCTCCACTGTTCAGTACATATGAGCCGCGCTATGAAAAAAACAACATAGATTTTTTGCAAGTAGCATGAATCCAGACCAGCCTTCACATCCGCGCAGACTGATCAGGATCCATGCTATTCGCCAATCAGTTTCTCTACTTGTAATAGGGTTTGTAAACGAACTGCATGGTTCCTGATCAAACTGTGTGTATGCGCAGGCTGGTCTGGATCCATGCTGGTCGCAAATGCATTATGTTGGTTTTGTCATGGTGTGGCTCATATTTATTATTTCCCTTAAATGCTAAATGGTTTAGTCTAGATTGAAACATGGACAAGTCCATTTAAGATATTTAGCATGGAAAGTGTGATTGGCATTTAAGTTTTTAATGTACATTAAATAATAAGACTATTTGCTAATTAGAATCTAAACAAATACCATATGTAACAGATATGCAAAAGTTGAGGGTTTGCTTTGATGTAATCTATAAAACATTAGTATTCTAGTGGTGTACCAATCTGACCTTCAATGGAAGCTGACTACTGTATGTATATATCCCTGACCTGTCTAATTCTTATAATCAGATTATTGGATACAATAAGAATTTCACCACAGAGTAGGGATCTATCAATTATACTGGCTTTTAAACTTAGATGTTTGGATAGATAAATTTCTGAAGCTACAATTGAACAATTCAAAATCTCAAGACTGAGGCAAGAATAACCACCTGTCTATTATGGCACTGAACCTTACCTCCAGTAGAGTGTTAGGAGTTTGGTGGGGATAAGCCAATTTCTATTCTCTGTCTGTCCTTGATCTGCAGTGTGCTTAGTGTTGGTGCAAGAATAAAGCCAAGTGACACAATAGTTGGTTAGAACTTTTACTTGGAGGAAGGGTTTGAGTCCAAATTTAACTGCTGCATTAATGCTAGACATCTTACGGATAAATGAAATTAATGATGGTGAGAATATTAATATAAATTGCATTAAGCTTGATGATTATAGGCTGTTTTTCATACATCTGTGATGAAGTTGTTTAACTACATTTTATGTTTCATTGATATTAGTTTATGTTTTATTGATATAGCTAATATTTTGTTGATTAAATAAACAAACCTTTATGTAATAAAGAAATTTATAATTTTCCATCAGAAGTTGTTAAAACTGTGTTGTAATTGTTTCGTTGTCCCACATTTCACAGGTAATTGTTTTTGAGTAAATTTCCTTCTAGCCAATATACCTTTATGACACAGAATTGTAATTTAGAAAAAAAAAGCAGAAATTCAGCGTTGTTACATTGTGTTTTTGATAACTGTTCTGTTATTTCTGTACAGTAGGGACTGAGGGCATATCGTTACCTTAGTGCAATAAATAGTTAACTCCTATCTAATTTAGAAAGGCTTAACCCGTTACAACACTAAGGTGACAAATTATATGTTCCCCCTTTACCAGTGAAATCTTGGACGGTTTCTCTTTACAGTGTCTTAACCTATGGATTTTCTCAGTTTTAAATTTGAAATAGTCTATTAAAACTTTATCGGATTTCAATGCTATAATATAAAAATCCAGCCACTAACGGTAAAGAACCTGGTGTAAATAACGGCAGTGCAGCCTGTCCTGGCTTTTTACTGGTGTCAAAGGCTAATCATTTACAGTTCGTGGCATTTGCAGTTAAGGCATAAAACAAAACCAAAAAAGTATTGCCATAGACTTAAAATCTGTTGCAATAATGATGATGTGGCTTGCCATTCTTGTAAACTTTACTTTGATAAGAAGCAATGTTACTTGGGAATTTGCAGGCCTATATGAACCAGATTAGGACTGACTGATTTAAAATAACACTTGTCAAAAATAACACTGTCACGGCGTAACGGAAAACAAAATGCTACATTAATGTAAGAATAATTTAATTAATACACCACAAAGAGATTTCGGTAATATTATAACAAGTTCATTTAAAAAAGATAAAGACTGGTGCTTTACAACACGTGTACTTGTAAGCGTTAAAAGTCTAGACCTTGCACGTTAACCGCTGGTTTGTCTTTTGGATACACAAAACCAAGTCTTGTCACGTGAGAAGCACTTATTTCCTCTCTCTGTTCTACCCGTGCATCTAGTACTTGATCCTGATTTTGGCCGACCTTTCTTTTACTGTAAAAAGTGATAAAAACCTCACGTAGTCACGTAGTCTCGTTTACAATATAATACACGATGTTTTTCTTATGTATTTAAGTTAAGAGACAACGTTTGTATTGAAGATGAATTCAACCCAGCTTGAATTAAGGAGACCAATGTATGCAGAATCTCAAGTACATGTATGTCGTCTTGTATTCTTTAGTCAGCGTTTACTTAAAAAATATCGTCATTAAGACCCGGTCACACCGCAAGAACTTCCCTGGAGCGTTCCTTGAACGGTAGGGAGAGGGGACCGAATTTCGACAACGCTCGTCACCGCACACAAAATTGGAACAAAAATCGAAAACACGGGCGTTGCCTTAGCGGTGCACCGCTGAAGCCGACGTTGCAAAAGCGTTGGCTTAATTAACGGTAGCGCGGTCACGCGAGCGTTGATAGAGCGGCGTTCTACGCACGCGGGCGACAGCTCGGCGGGTGTTTAAAGTTGGTTAAGCGGCATATCGCTTTTGACTAGCTGAACGGATCGCTTTGACCACCATCAACTTGTCATACAGTCCATGACCAGGCCTCCTCAGTATCCACTGTCTGACCCCCACAACTCTGTCTCTCTTTTTCTTTTCTGTCAACAGCTTGTTGCAATCTGAGGAGGTTCTGATTCTGCTGCTAGACTAGCGCACCAATCATAGCAAGTCTCTCGGCATCCATGATAGTACAGTTTAACTGTAACTTTGAGCAAATTCGATGTACTCAACGGCAGCTCGATTCCAAATGGGCTTTTGGTCCATTTCTCCCCTGTTATTATAGCTAAATTTTGGTCCCGCTCCGACACCTCCTTACCAACGCCAAACCAAAGTTCATCACCGCAATGGATAGCTGCTTCAACGGCCAACACCGTTCCAGCAATCCCGTGTGCACTCGTAAAACGCTTACAACCTCTCCATCATAGTTTGTGCAACGTTTAATTACCGCTCGTGCAAAGCTGGCGAAGCAGCGCTGGTCCAGCGTTTAAGATTTCTGCGTTGGCCTAGCGGACCCAAATGTCCACGAACTTTGTCTAGCGGTACCAAACTTGACTGGGCGTTGTTGGAGCTGTGATTTGTTAACTTTGTCGGAGCGAAAATTTCCCGCTCCTAACCGCTCGCAATATTTTGTGCAGCTCAAAACTTTCGGAGCGGTAGGAGAGACTATAACCGGTGACCGAGCGTATACGGCATTGCCTTTACGGAGGCCAACTTCTGGTGAACGGTAACGAGCGGTGATGAATTATTTTCACCGTTCCAGGAACGCTCCATCAAAGTTCTTGCGGTGTGACCGGCCTTTAGATTGCGTATGTTTTTATAAAGTTTTCTGGGGAGCGTAAATACAGGATATCGAATGAGTGTAGGTATTGAACGAGATTAATAAATTCAGTAACGAATCTGTTTAAACTGCAAAAGAATCATTTTTCTTTGACACACCTATAGTGTAACATAACAGTTTTCGCGTTTGTATCACGCCAATTAGTCACATCAAAATTATATGCATGGCCGTACGGAGTCACAAATGCGACACGTGTATGTGAAAAATACAAATAATAATTGTAAAAGACTAAGTGCACCGTTTCAAAAACGTCTGCATTGGAACATGTATCGACACTGTACACACATTGAGGTAACTTACTTTCATGAACATTAAATACGGCACAATCTCCTTTATCTAACAAAAATTTGACATTGCTGAATAAAACCATCTATGATTATTCTACACAGTTGCATATACTAACCATTTCTTTTTTGAAGCGTAAATGACGTAAGCGAGGAAGAGCAGCAACAAAAACGAGCCAACACTTGCAGCTATAACCGTAATCAGTTTCTTTCTCCCTGTGTCAACTAAAATATAAACAGTAAAATAAAACACTGTCATAGTGATAACAAAAATCTGAAGTTCAGTAAAATAATAAGTACGAGTATGTGCAATGTAACTATATGAGCATTTCTTGAAATGATAGTTTGAATCAATCGGCTAAAATTATACTTTTAATCTACCATTAAAACACAATAAATTTGCATATAAACTACCTTCATTATTAGTGGTTTGTTCTTCACAAGAAAAGTTCCCAGGCTGATTCATACAAATTGAGGATATATTGCACGGATTGCTTGCACATTCGTCTAAGTCCACATCGCAATTCATTCCCTCCCATCCGGTCTCGCATAGACACTGGTATGAGCCGTTATTATTTATACATGACCCGTAATTTTTGCACGGGTTTTTGGTGACGCATTCATCTATGTCATCAAAACAGTTTGGACCTTTCCAGCCGTCTTCACATGCGCATGTAAAAGATCCTTCAGTATTCAAGCAAACTTGGCGATCTTTGCACGGATTTTTCGTACATTCATTGACATCTATGGTACAATTTTCTCCTTCCCAGCCAGTTGTACACAAACATTTTAAACCCCTACCTCTTCTTTTACAGTTTTGATTCCGTCCACACATGGAGCTGATAATGACAAAAACAGTTCTTTAATTCTTAATTCATTGTATTAAATTCATTTTGGTGCAAATAAGTTTTATGGACATTTTTTTAACTCAGGTAAATCAGTTAACCCATTACTTCATGAGCATTTTGTGAAAAATGGCTGTTTTCATTGAAAAGTCTCCCGTTACAAGTTCAAATTGCTATAAAACTATAAAAACTGCTTCAATACTAATCAAACTTGGCACAAGTTTTGACTGGACTATTGCTTTTGCAACAACATGCTCAGGCTTAAATTTCCTGTTACCATGGCATCGAGGGAACATCTCAAAATTGCCAAAAATCACTATTTTGCGTTGATTTTTTTCCATCAAAATTGATTTCAAAGTGCTGCTACTTCTCAATAGATTGAGATAGAGTCAAATGCTCTTCAGCGTTGGTTACACGTTACCTTATGATCGATCTGGGGTCATTTTTAGCCTCTCACAAGTCCAAAATTTTCTTGGCGAATTTATTTGGTGGGGGGCCGCGCCGAAAAAGTGGTCACTTTGTTAAACAACAATTTTCAAACAAAAACAAGTGTTGGGGGCCTAAATAAGGCATATTTTTCACCATTTAAGACAACAAAAAGGAGGGGGGGGGGGGTGAAAAAGGCGTTAAAAGGCGTGTATATCGCGTAATGGGTTAAACAACCAGATTGTAATTAAGAAACTTCATACGTAATGCACACAACACCATCACCACAACCGGTACAAAGTGGGTAAGTTGGTTTTTACCAACCGCCTTTCTCCACACTGACGAATCAATGCAATGTTTTTAAGCCCAAAGTTCGCGGGCCAGTGCACTTATCGGAGTACTGAACCGTCTGACTGTTCTGTAAGGATGGTCATTACCAAAGGTTCCATATTCCAAAAAAGTTTAAACTATTCCATAGGGATGACATACAACGTTAAACTGACTTGATCCATTTAAATCTGTCAATAATTTTAGCAGATTGTAACACTTTAAAAGTTGTATCTTATGTTTTACGGTTAAGTCATATTAGAAACGCTTTATCGCGCAATAATGCAATGTATGTTTCAGTTCATGTAACAGTTCATGGAATATAATTTGCATTAGAACTTGTTGAAACCTTTCTAGACTGTCCTCTAGATAATTCTAGATACACCAAAAGAAGTCGCAGTGCTTTAGATAGAATATTAAAGATACAAGCAAAGTACATATTATAAAACCAGTATGAAATAAAACATGACACGTACTCATTTAAACATTGGTCTTGGCACATATCTCCCATCCATCCAGGTATGCACTTCCGGTAATTTATATCCGGACTGGTTTTGTTCTCGCAATGGATATCGAAGCTATTTTCCCAACCTTGTAAGCAATCGCACCTGGGACAAAATATACTAACAAATGCAATGATGTTGACATAGTAATTTGCATAAATTGCTGCCATGTATTTGTTGTCCTAAAGAAAAAGAATTTGAAAGTCTTCTTTATCTACGAAATCCTAGTAACATAGCAGTATCAGACGTAAAAATATTTAAGCAGTATAGGTCGACCTTATCAATATTGCTGCTTGAGCATTCGTCACTTATTTTTGGAAGAAGTCTCTGTGACCAATTGGTTAGAGTCGCAGATTTTGGTAACTACGCAGAAACTGCTTTCACCACTGTTAGTTCAATTTCCATCAAATATTTTGAATTCTTTTTCAAGTTTGAAAATTATCTGGAAGTTCATTAGTTCTACTGAAGTAACCGGAAGTTCCTATCGACACATCACCTTTATAATTGTTAGTGTGTCGTAACCTCAAATAAAACAGAAAAACTTTAACCTGCCTTTATAATTGTTAGTGTGTCGTATCACATCAAAAATAAAATAGAAAAACTTTAACCTGCGAAATGAATCATTAGCAGTTAGCGAAAGATGGTAGGATTTCCCACACTCCTTTTAGAAATTAACGAAGGAAAACATATAATCTGACCGTTTGTACATCCGAATTATTCCGCTTATCATTTAACGTGAGATGTGTCATGAGTCAAAGTTGTCTAAGATTTTAACCATTATTGATGTAAGAAACGGTACAAACAAGAAGTGCAAATAAAATAAAATGATATATGACCTCCAGCAGATATTTTTGGCGTCATTGCTGTGAAGTACAATGTATATACTTACTCCCAGCTTCCAAATGTATTGCGGCAATGTCCTCTATGGTAGCAAGGGGAACCAACCTCACATTCGTTCACATCCTCCTGGCAGGTGACGCCCTGTTTTTAATGGTATGTCATAGTTTAAATAAAACTCTCATACATATAAATCCGTGAGATTTAGTCTGTTTACATGGACAACATACCGGGTATATAGAAAAAATATGTTTCATAATGCGGGCAATGTATGCAAGCCGTTCCTCTTTTATTTGATATACCCGGTCGCTTGCACATTTTTTCTCACAAATTGTCAATTTATAAACATTTATAAACCAATTCTAATTAGAAAAAAATAGAAACTATGAGCAACTACAAATAGATATCATTGCGCATATTCAAAGCATATATTAGAAATGTATTTTAAAAGAGGTTAAATATAAAGAATTTGTTACAATTGTTTTGATTTTATGACTCTATACCGTTGATAGCTATTTTTTGTATTTTGAATTTTTGATATTGAAATCCCCTATAGCAAAATACTTTACACAAAATAAGTAGGTTAAAACAGTGCTCTCTTGTATCACCAAGTATTAAACACATAATCATTTCTGTAAAAGCATCATTTATATTCCAAATGGATGTTTTACTAACAATTGAGATATTTTATTGTAGGAAAGGATATGTGCTCGAAATATACTTATTTTCTATTAGCGCCAGAATTACATCAATCTATTTACTATCATAACTAAAATCCTGACAACATGCATGCCATTATGCATTGATCCTCGCAACAATCACAATACATGCATATATTTAGAACTATACAATTTTATTCAACAAATGAAACAAACGTGAATGCGTAGGACATTACCTGGAAATCTCTCTTTTTTTCGAAATTAAGAAAACTGTTTTCTAATCGACCAAATGTCTGTATACAAGTTTATTAAAGTTTATTTTATGTGTTTTGGTATAGAATTAAGTTAAATATAAATTTTGTAAATTATGATAATATTTGGATATACCTACATCATACCCATGTCGACATCGGCACGACTGTCCGTCGGTTGAACATATTGCATTATGGTAGCACGTCCGATTCCCACATTCTGTTACATTCTTCGTGTTAATATCAATAATTTCCGCCTGAATATTAAAGCTTAAATGAGTTAATATCCTAAAAAGTTGTTGCAGATGTAAGCAAGTAAACTCCGAGAAAATGAAGCAGACGGCCCTTGCCAAACGTATCATGGGAATTATCTATCGATTATCTATCGATTCCCCTAAACAACTCTACATTGACTTATCTTCATTGATTTTTGTATATGAAAAAAAAAACTACCAACAAGAACACCTGATATTTAACTAGCAAAAAATCATCAGTTTATCAATTAGTTATTAATTATGTTTACATTCTTTATATTTGTAATAATGTTTTTATCATTCGAAAAATACAAATCTAAATTAAGTAACATATGTAATTAAATAATGGTAATTACTTTTACCTCAGCTAGTTTTATTAAAGTTAGAAACGACACAAAAAGTAAAAGCCTCATTTTATATTTCAATCTTTCGGTAAGAACACGTTAAACTGAATGTGAGTTTTCATGTTTCTCGTAATTGTTGACAATAAATCTTCTTTACAAGTAACACCAGTGCCCGAAAGTATTTAAAGAGACGTGAATTTATAACAATGCATATATAATAACTTTGTAAGCCACTGTAATACCGTCATCTCGTAGAAATCAAACAAGTTAATAAATTTAATAAAGTGTCGTCTGGTTAAAATCATAACATGTCTATAAACCGCTGCGTATTTATTACATTTTGTTTAATATACTCTAAAATCATAATTCGACTATAAACAGAGTAAATACGTAGAGATTTGCACTTTCATTGTTGCATACGATAAGATGCAAGGCGGAATAATAACTGAAAATATGCATTGGTCTTTCTCAAATTGGGCTAAATGCTATTCAAATAAGATGAGATTTGAAAATGACATAATTATAAACATTTGGTAATAAAAACAACTAACTATTTGAATGCGGAATAGGATATATTTGCTAAATACAACTGTATTAAATCATTCAATAAGAAACAAATAAAATATACGTTGCAAAATTTCATTATTCTAAAATTGGAAATTTGCTTATCAGAACTGAAATGAAATAGGTTACAGGCCAGTTATTGTTCGGCAAAGAACAACACTGCAGACGTCTAAATATGAATGTTTCAAGGTTGAATAAAAATACTTTAATTGGTCTAGATCAGTAGCTATATAGTATTAAGTGTAAGAATAAAAAATTTCATAAATGATATTTTAACGTAAAAATCAACTAGAGTATTGTCCATTAAATCCAACTTGACTCAACATAATGGAATTGTAATTAGTCTATGTGTTAAATGTACTTTTATTTAGTCTGCTAGTTTGTACTGCATTGTCTAAGGGCAATAATCTATATAATATCAATATCTCGCTCTGTCTGTCTGTCTGTCTGTCTGTCTGTATGTATGTACGTTTGTATGTATGTCTGTATAGCAAAGAAACGAAGAACGGGTTTCACCGGTTTATTGAGAAAATATTTTATATAAGATTTCTGACATTACTAAATCATAAAATAAAACTAAGCGATAAATTTAGACGATATAATAATTCATACCCTACTGAATTTACTTACTGGACTTGTCCAAATTACATTCTGAAAGAGTCCATTATCAATCTAAGGTATGGTACGATAAACAATTTCATTTTTGTCTACCACCAATAGCGTACAAAATAATAGTTCCAATCGTGCAAGGCAATTTTTCCAGACTTGAAAGCGCTAGCAAGCCCGACTCAAATCTGGTAGCAAAGACTATATAGTTTAGTTTATTTAACAAAAATATTACACGATATATATAAAACAAAACTAAAATGTTTTTTTAAAAGTCAAGAACTTGTCTCTGAACAGCAGGTTTATTTTGCTTGTGCACAAAGCCCTCACGGACAACTTGGTGGGGTCTAATATCTTTTGTCGAAATTTTTCTTTTTTCTGGTAGTACAGCCACACCTCTCTTGCGATTTCCTTTCTTCTGTTTACTGTAAGAATTATGTAAAATTGCATTCAATAAACAAACAAACAAACAAACATACAAATAAATAAATTAATTAATTAATAAATAAATACATTGTTTGCAAATAAATAAATAAACCAAAAGCAACTACAATCACTTTACTTTCTGATAACAAACTTTACAAAACAGAGTTAAACTTTATAGTTGTCAAATGTAATAGATAGATGGCGAAAGAAACATATAAAGTTTGATACAATGTTACAATCTACAACAACGGGATTTGGAGTCGAGACCATAAAAATTTTTTAATTTAAAACAACAATTATACATCATTTGTTTTGCAACAATGATAGATAAAAAGTCACTTTATTGTTTAAGTGATATATATTTTATCTTTCAGGCTTGTTCCCGCCTTTTCTCTGCCGGTTACTTATCCAGAGTCAATGCCAATAATGTTATTTGGTAATTAATGCCTTGAACACATTTTGTAAGATTTCTTTAAGGTTATAAATGGATTCAGTTTAATGATAATTACCATCTATTCCTTATGGTGATAACGACGCAAATCATAAGGAGAAGAAACAATAATGCACCAAGACATATGACCATAATCTCACTCATGCTCAGTTCACCTAGGTCAACTGTAAACATTTATAATGACATTATCAATATAATGTTACGTTGTATGATTGGTAACTAGACTACCTAAAAATGATAATAGTTGAATATAAGAGAGTGTTAAACTCATTACATTGTTGTTCACATGAATACGTACATGCATGACAGGGATTGCCCACATTCGAACCAATGTTTAAATCTTAACAACACTTTCTTATTCGAAATATCTTATTTTGTTGTATCTTATGAAAAACACCTAGTCACATTTATTGGTACTTACTCCCATTTCGCATATTTTAATTTTGAAGATAGTTAAAGCACCGTTTTTTGTCATGGAAACCATCGTACCAGAACGCAAAAAGTCGATGTTTTCAGTAAGATAATTTACATTTTATATAGATTTACTGTAATATATTCTGTCAGTATCCTGATGAACGTTTATTGGTTTCAATAACGGCTTTAAGATAACAAGTAAATTTAAATCATATGAGGAAGGATTCTTTTTTAAAACCTCAATTGTGAATGAAAAGCTTTGGAATTTTACCTCGTTTTGTTTCAAATGGGGCATCGCAAGAAAACGTGCCTGGCTTATTATGGCAAATCAAGGAATCATTACACGGTTGATTAGCGCACTCATCTATATCCTCCCCGCAATGTTTACCCGCCCATCCATTGTCACATGTACACGAATATGACCCTTTTGTATTTGTGCAAACACCTGAATTCTTGCACGGATTTTTCGAACATTCATCAATATCGTCAGAACATGTAGGACCTTGCCATCCGGTAGGACATGTGCATACAAAAGAACCAATCTTGTTTCGTTTGCAATCATTTTCGTTTGTCTTGCAGACTTTAACGAATTCATGTTTACACAAGCATTGATTTCCTCTGCCATGTCTCTTGCATATTTGGGTCAGTTCGCACATGGTACTGATGAAAGACATATTGAAGCATAAATTAACATATTAAATATTAACCAAGTACAATAAAACAACCTGTTACTACAGTTTGCCAGTAAGGGGAACATTGTTCAAAGACTTCGTGAACAACAAGTAAATCAGAAAAATTGCAAACCCGTATATAAGAACATGTATTATAAAACCTGCTTAATGGTAGAAAACTCGAAAAAATGGAGATCTTTTGCGAGAAATTAAAACACAGTAAATATTTGACAATTTAAAAATCTATTTTCATGAGAAACAATGTTATGTACAACATCTTTTACGTCCCTTAGCACCGGCGTTAGTGGTACTTAAAGTATTGGGAAGGACCAGAACAAAATTGTTAGAAGGGGAGATCCATCGAGTGCTATGGAAACAAAGTAGATGCAAATGAAGTTGAAATAATAATATCTGTCATATGCTGCGGTCATATGTTTTCGGCATGGGTAAAACTAACGGAAATGCCAGTCTGATATGCAAGAAACTGCATTGTCAATTTTATAAGTTAATGTGTCTGTGTATGCGTTTGAGCGCGCGTGTGTGCGTGCATGTGTGTTGTATCAGAGGTGTAGGAAATTGTGTCTAACCAAAATTGAGAACAAATGCCCACTGATAGATCAACCGGTCAATTTACTGAAAGCATCTATCGACAGGTGTTAAAATTAAAGCATGAAATGGAAAAGTTATAAAATGTCAATGTATTTTGATAAAATATCTCTTAAACAATGTCTACCATTTTTGTCCAGATTTCGTAATGATAATGTAATTAAATGCCAGTGATCAAACTGATCAACTCACGTTAAAACAATATATGTAATATAAATAATACATAAGTAATGTTGATCAACTGCAATGACAACAATACACATTGTCAGAAAACATTCTGATTAACTCTCACAATAAGAAATTAATATAATGAATCAATCGTGATTGTTAAAGAATGCAATTATTTACCAACATAAATATTACCAATTTGAAAATTGCAAGCATCTGACTTGACAAACCTTTGGAGGAAACATGTTGCCATATATTTTTCAACGTTCATATTGACAATGAAACAATTGCAAATGTATGTTTCGATGACAATGCAATTACTGCCAACATTTATATTGGCCAACATGTGAATAATTGTTATAAAACAAGCCTGAATATTTACCAACTTTCTTCGTGGTAAAACTATAATAAGCCAGCATTGACAAATATAACAACGAATTAAGATGCCAGGGTCAATTGTAATGACAATGGCCAATAAAATGCCAGTGTAAATATTGACCAACACCCGTAATAATAGTGTTTAATAAAATGCCAGCTAAGCGTAAATATTGACCATCACTGATGATGACAATTTTCAATAAAATGCCAGCGAAAATATTGACCAACACTCATAACAACAATGCTCAATATAATGCCATGAAAAATATTGACCAACACTGGTGAAGAAAATTTTCAATACAGTTGACCAACACTCGTAATAACAATCAGTAAAATGCCAGCGTAAATATTGACCAACACTCTAAATAGCAATCAATAAATGCCAGTGTAAATATTGACCAACACACTAAATAACAATCAGTAAAATGCCAGTGTAAATATTGACCAACACACTAAATAACAATAAGTAAAATGCCAGCGTATATATTGATTAACACACTAAATAACAATCAGTTAAATGCAAGCGTTAATATTGACCAACACACTAAATAACAATCAGTAAACTGCCAGCGTAAATATTGACCAACACTCGTAAAAATATTCCTCAATATCTTATGCTAGCGAAGATATTGATCAACACTGGTGATGACAATTTTCAATAAAAAATCCAAGCGTAAATATTTACCTGTTTAGACATTGATGCTGGCATTTGTCACCAATCCACCCCGGAACACAGTTTCTTAAATGCTCATCTAATATATTTGGGATTTCGCAATGAATGTCCTTGCCATTTTCCCATCCTTTTACACAAGTACATCTGTATAAACAATAAAAACTTTCATAATGTCCGATAGCAAACTTAAGAGATATACCAGTTATATATTGAACATCTGTGAGTATTTCGTAAATGTTATTAAGCATATTTCTTGTTCAACTTGCCCAATAATTATGATTGTTATTTCAAAAGTATGGCCGAATGGTTAAAGCGTTGGACTAGTATTCTTAGGATTGCTGATCGCGTGGGTTCAAGGGTTCAAACCCTCTCAGGGCTAGCCGTTGTTTCCCTGAGCAAAAACTTAACACTCATTGTTTAGTGTTGTTTGGTTTCAGGAATGGAACCGAGACTGTTTCAATAAGCTTATAGCTTTCAACACAATCGAACTAAAATAAATTTGTGTAACCTATTAAGTATATTTATCCAGCATGCTAAAAGTTTAAAACATTAAGTTATAGAAAGTGTTATTGGGATTGGGATAATTATATGTACACCAATTGTGTCGTATATTTCTGCTTAATGGTAAATATTTACACAATATGGTTATGTATGAAGCAAAAGATTTTTTGGTACTTATACATGTATACTGGAAGAAAAGAAAAGTATTTTTATTATTGAAAGGAAAAGACAAAAAGCACATTTTTTTCGTCATGACGTATATAAGTCTTTGTTCTCTTAACCCATTACTTCATGAGCATTTTGTGAAAATAGCTGTTTTCATTGAAAAGTCTCCCGTTACAAATTCAAATTGCTATAAAACTATAAAAACTGATTCAATACCAATCAAACTTGGCACAAATATTGACTGGACCATTGCCTTTGCAACAGCATGGTCAGGCTTAAATTTTCTGTTACCATGGCAACGAGGGGACATCTAAAAATTGCCCAAAATTAATCACTACTTTGCGTTGATTTTTTCCATCAAAATTGATTTCAAAGTGCTGAAACTTCTCAGTTGATTGAGAGAGAGTCAAATGCTTTTCAGCGTTGGTTACACGTTACCTTATGACCGACCTGGGGTCATTTTTAGCCTCTCACAAGTCCAAAATTTTCTTGGCGAGACAACAAAAAAAAAGGGGGGGGGGTGAAAAAGGCGTTAAAAGGCGTGTATATCGCGTAATGGGTTAAAGAATAATTTTATGAAAGTTTATTTCTACACTACTAGGAAAAAAACTATTTTGTACGTAAATTGTTTTTATATCTGAAAATAAAATTTGTTGGCTTAATGATAATTAACGTTAAATTACGAGTATGTTTTTATATTAAATGGTACAAAATGAGATGTTTTCTTAACTTTATTTAATTTAATTTTGGAGTTGAAACTGAGAAGCCCTTTTTTCTTCCATCTTGATACATAGCAGGAAAAGATGTTTTTATTCCAGACGTTTTTGCACGTTCATAAAATTTATTTCTTATATTTCTTGACAGTACAGTGCGGAAAAGAAGAGGCGCTTTTACAGGAAAGCGAGCTGCAAAAATGTTTTTAACGAAAGCGTTCATTTTACAATAGCATATTAGAATATTAGTTATAACATTTTACAGGCTAAAATCTATTTTGCCAGGTGTATACAATCAGTTTACCTACCTGTAACTTCCAACTGTATTGTGACAATATCCTCTGTGGAAACACGGGTCTCCTCCATATTCGCATTTGTCTAAATCCTGTTCACAATTAATACCCTAAAAAATAAAATACGCCACATTTGTTTTTTTTATCTACAAAAAAAATCATGACTTGTAGGTAAAACTTGTCATAGGTTTTTCAAATAATTTTGCTTAATACATCGTATCGAAAGTAATAATGTGTTATCATACATTTCAAAATATCTTGAATTGTTTGTCTGTAATAGTTCGAATGAGATGTCAGATGTTCTAACTGATCAGGTCCGACAAAATATGAAGCCATATTGCGCGTTACGTCATTTTCGTTAAGGGCATAAATGAAAAATGACTTTTTTCACTGTAATCCGTTCTTATAAAAAACTATTATATTCGTGTACTGTAGATTCAATACTACATTTATTGAACTCGTTGAATAAGATAATTCGCACAGAGTCTCACATGATATGACTTCAATAAAAGTTAATACACTCATTCAGAATCATTTACATTGCTATTTGAATCAATTACAGTAACTTTACACAAAAAGGAAAAGATATAACGAAAATACAATATGCATTACTTGATACGAGTTTGGATATTTTGATATTCCCGATGCTATTTACTTTAGTTTACTTTAATGTTAACGAATCATTTATAAAGAGAGAAAAAAACGAATACACTTACTGTGTATCCACGGTGACATTGACATTTTGTTCCATCATCAGAACACATGGAGTTATGTAAACAGGTAAAATCGCCACACTGCGTCACATTCGGTGCGGCGGTCTGAAGGTTTACTGCCTGTGATATAAATACATTTCATATATTAAAATATTATATAGCTATATATCAAATGAGCTATAATGAGGTCCAAAAGCCTAAAACATAAATTTGAACTTCTAACATACTAGAAGATAATCTGATAAGCTCAAAACGGAAACATACTGCGGTATGCAACAGAAATATACTTAGAATTGAAATAGGAATCGAATACTTATGAGATTCGCTAATAGCGTTTAACGTCTAAACGCCTTTCAAATATAGATTATTTCGCGCAATGAAATTAATTTCTTCAGGAATAAGATTGAGCAAATGACCTATGAAATTTTACATACCACAATTAATCGTTAAAAACTTACATATAACTTTACATAAATCTCAAAAAAATATTTCAAGTCTCGTACTGTCAAATCTATCTTTGGGGTCCATCTGAGGACAAGGAAATGAACAGAATATTGAATTGTATACAAATATTTCTTTCAGTGTTTCTATGTCTACCAACTTTGATAAGAGTTGATGAGACAACAAACGTAATTTAGCAAGAGTATATCTTGAAATTGGACATTTTATTTTACTTTATCATTTTGATAATTCAAAATAAGTTTTGATCTCTTTGAAAAATAAAAGTTAAGATCTGGAAGAGATGTCCTGTTTCCAGTTATTTACATATATATTCTGAAGTCTTGTACGTGAAATTACAGTAAACTTATTTATATCTGCTGAAGAAGGAAACAACAAAACATCATTAAAACCAACAATTTGTAATAAATATCTAAATTTTAAAGTCCAATTGACAACATCATTATTATTGTCAGCATCATGACTTAATTTATTTATGGTACTTGATAAAATACAATTAAACTTTGTTTTTTTTTCACCATGTCACTCAAAAAATACTTTACAATCCTAATTTCTCTACCTATATATATAAAGGGAATTTACCCAATTCACAATAAACAGCAGAACTTGTAGTAGACATACTAAAATCTAATAAGCATGTCATGAATTTTCTATGTACTTTTCATTTTTTTCTGATTTGATAAAACCCCAAACTTCACTGTAATAATTCAGAATAAAGATTTAAAATAATATTTACAGACACTTCTAAATCTCTCATTATAGAAAAAAGTTCCCCACTGCGTTAATGTTTCAGTTGCATTCATAAAAGATTTACCAGAAATTGACACTTGTAACACTTTCTAATATTTCCTATTATAATAAAGATGTTCATCTCAATTTATCCTAATGCTTCACAAAAAATACTGACATTTTGTGAGGAAAAATAAAAAAAAACAAACAAACACCACACAGTGAATGATATATTTGAATTAAGTAGATAAACAGTAGACACACTACACAAGTTTTAATTGTAATGAACAATAGCCTAATGAACTATTATCAAGTTCTTAAATTGTGATAATGATATTGATTTTATTGTGCTAATAATATAGAAACTTTTTATACTTTTATACATTCACCAATATCTGCGTTCTTTTATTGTCTATAATTCTTATTTTGTTTTTCTTACTTTTTATTTATCACTTATTCATTACTGTTTTGTATTTTATTGTGATACATTTGTATTCATAACTTATAATCTTTCTATGTTATATAATGCAATATCCTAATGACCACAATGGAAAAAAGAGTCATAACGAATCTTTTTGCGTGCTATTCTAAACATATATTAACTATATGTGGGTTGACATAGCTTTGTTTGCCATTCATACATATTTGTTAATAGTTTTGTTAATGTTTTACAATATGCCAATAGCGATGTATATGTATATTTAATGTTGAAATAAGGGAATTTAATATATCTCTTATCTTTTTTTTTTCTCACAAAACAATATTTATTTATTTGTAATTTACCTTTCTG
The DNA here is from genome assembly GCF_026571515.1 of Ruditapes philippinarum. Taxonomy (NCBI): domain Eukaryota; kingdom Metazoa; phylum Mollusca; class Bivalvia; order Venerida; family Veneridae; genus Ruditapes; species Ruditapes philippinarum. The sequence continues at coordinate 330,620 of NW_026865464.1, read as the reverse complement.
TTATGGTTAAAAAGAAATACAATGTTAATCTATATAAAATAAGCATTTAGATAGTCAAAATAGAGGATATATATAATACATATTAAAATTTAACTAACACAATATTTTACTTACAATAAATAAATCATATACTTACATTTGATTCTTTATTGAAATGTAAAAATAAATAAGTATGAAAAAGAAATAAAACTGCATGATATAATAACATTATTTTTCTATGTCCTTTCTAACAGTCATCTTATGAGACTTTTGGCCTTGTGAACATTTTCTATATCTTTTTGTTTCAGACAGACATCAAACCTGTCAATCAAATAGTACAGTCTGTATGAGAAATTAAAGTTCTATTCGGAGTTAAGAGGATTAAATAAGGATTTGGATTTAAACCCTTATATCTAAAATCAAAAGTTCCGTAGACAATTTATCAATTAGTTAATCAGGTTCAAATCCATATGTCATTTTGTTCAAATGATCTAATCTTCATAGGTCAATTTACTTTGTTATCTTTTTGTACAAACATAATAATGTAACATTTACTGATATTTTATGACATTACATTAAAATACTTATTTTTCTAATTTGACAATTTAAAAGTGAAAGGTAAATTAATTTTTTGAAGAAAAAAGTAATAAAAATTATGAATAAAAACTATTGTGACCATAGCTATCAAAGCTTTCCATTCGTACCCTTCTTTTCTTCAGATTTATAATACTGACATGGCATTCTGTAATAATCATCTGAAAACATATATTTTTGTAAGTGAAATATTTAGAAAGTCTTCATGGGTTGCAAAAGCGATCAAATGCCAAGGTTTAATTCTGAAATACATGGGATGAAGCCCTTAAGCCCTACTACGATCACGACAAAGACCATGTTTCCTGATATGTCACCAGTGCCTGTAAGTTCAAGAAAAAAAAACAGACAAAGAACTACTTTCACAAGCAAGGTTAAATAAACATATTTAAACTGAATGCAAAAATTAAAGGGAAAGAAAAAAGTGAAATTCCAAAGTATAACCGCGCACTATTCTAACTTAAGTTAAACTTGTATAAGTCCGATTAAATCACAGATTAGTGCCATAACTTCCATTACAGTTATAGTGCACACTTCCATGAACTAATATACAGCAGTTTTCCTTTTCCTTTACGTAGCCTCGACCACCGTTAATCTTTACTTAAGCTGAAAAAATATTTTATTGAATTTCATGCAATTTTGTATTATGACAAATATAGAATAAAGAAATAAGAGTTTTCAGACTTAAATTTTAGTTATTTGTTCTTAAAATTACCTAAACTAATAAAAAATCAAATTCAATTTAATGTCATCCTCTTCTTAGATCACGCAAAGCTTTCAAAGTTCCACTTTATTTAGTTTTAACAATCTTTAAGGCCATACGCTGCTTTCTGCGAAAGGGCAAGAACGTATCACATTGAATGTTCCATGATGAACACATCTGCGGATGTTTCCAAAGTCAAAATTTTACCATTGTCATGTTAAAATTTTTAATTCTGCTTTAGCCGTTGCTAGGATGCGTGAACGATAGCTTGCACTTTCCAGAACTTTCCATAAACAGGCTTAATCAAATTGAGCTTGCAACATTTTCAATATTGCAGTATTGTGCGTTTTTAGGGATTTCATTTTTATCTATTCTATACTATTGGTAGATCGATTTGGGATTTTGAAATTTTAAAATCCCATAAACTTTAAATTATGTTCAAATCTGGGCACATACACTTATTCAGCAGGTAAATATTGTTGCTAACGTAATGATACTCGTATTTCGGTAAACACACATGATCCAGCTGTCAGATCGTCTTTCTTATATGAAAATAGTTTATACCTTGACTTCAGTAATAACGACACAATGCCAATATTTGTTTTGAACAGCAACAGACAAAATGAAAAGACCTATTGTGTTTTAACTATCAAAACTGTAAGGCAAATGAAATTAGTTATTTTTATCAACATAAAAGAAAATAGTAAAGAGTACTTGTCTTTAAACAGGACCAATAACATTGATCCAAAAGTCATGCTTTCAGAATAACCAGAATGTTGTTTTGAATATAAGCAGATAAGCAAGTCTGACTTTTATATGACATTTCAATACTATGTATGTCTATTCATTAACCTTTACGTTTTATTAATATATGAATATTAATTCATTTGATATAATCACAAATGCAATTCTTCAAAATAAAAAAAAGCATGTTACTGATCTGCTTGTGTCTTTTTTAAAGATAGATGTAACATTTTGATCCTTTCTAACATCAGTAATTTTGTAATAAACTGACAGGAAAGAATATAATAAACATAACTAAATTTACAGATAATAAAACACTTGTTTCTTTATTCGTAATTAAACAAACGGATATAAAACAACAATAAACCATATAGTTGCACCGGTATATTGTATTTTATTATGTCTTAGAAATACACAGTATTTTGTTACTATTATCAAATGCCGATTGTTCGAAGTATTTTTGTCAAAGGTTTAAAATGTTCCACACGGTTCAGTTTGAAATCAAAATAGCATTTGACTTTTTCCATTAACAAAATCTTTATCTCAGTTGTCACATTGAATAGGACATCAAAAGTCAAGGACTTGTCTTTTGACGACAGGTTTGTCCTGTTGGTACACGAAGCCCTCTCGCACTACTCGTGGGGCACCAAACTTTCCTGTCTCATTTCCGTGTTTCTCTGGCAGCACGGCGGCTCCTTTTTTACGTTTTTTGCGCCTTTCTTTACTGCAAAAGTTGGTAAACGTTATACAGATTTCCTATTAGAGAATGATTTATCTATAATTACATTGTTTGTTTAAAATTAGCCATACATTTCATATATTAAATAGGTTGTAAGGACATTATGTATAAGAAGACGGCACCAAAGAATACATTTCCAAACAATGTAGTTTTATAAACGTTGTATTTGAAGTGCAGGCTAGAATTATACAGACCCAATTGACATTTCGTCTTGCCAATTCCTATTGGTAACATTGATATGTACCCTTTTGTGAAAATCTAAATTGTGTTGCAATTCTTATTGTATCCACTAATATGATAATTAGAATAAGACAGGCCAGGGATCTATGCATTTTAATGCAATAATATAAATGTCAGAATTCGATAATAAAGAAAACATTAAAACAGCAACAAAATTTAATATAAGAAAAAAATGCAAGAAACGAAAAGAATAATTTTGTTATAAGAATTCCTACATTAATTAAAACAAAATTAGTTGGACGTGATGGAAATAATGAAGTGTCGCGCGCAGGAGTGAAGGCTACACTTCACTATTTTGGTATGCTCCTCTTTTGTGCTAGCTTTGTTATTCATGGACTGACTTTGAAAAGAAATATGCAAATGAAATACATATCGCCTTCCTACATTTACAGGCGTAAGATTAAAATAATGAACTATTTCATGACTCTGACAATCAAGCTTTTCTTTAATTAGATAAAATATTTACCATTTTTCCCTCAATGTGATAATTAAAATGATAAGAAGTAGTAAGAACAGTAGTCCACCCAGGCTTGCCACAACTATTATCCCTGTACCTATGCCAGTAACATCAACTGAAAAAGTAAGGGGAAAACAACAAATACCTATTTTCTTATATTACAAATAAATTGCATGTTGCTTAGTCGACTTAGGTAAACTTTACATAAAGATTCCAAATTATCGCATAATTCTGTTATACCGTAACAGTTAAAGGTATAAATTAAACTATTTCGTATTTATAATTCAAGATTATGTACCGGATAATAGTCACTTTAAAATGTTTTGTTTAAAACAATTAAGACTTATAATCATCATATTTTTTTTCTTGTTACTATGTTAATATACAAAACAATGGTATAGATTTAAGTAAAATGAAGTCAAAATTAAGTGCTAAATATATAAATATACCCTTCTTGGGAACATCGCAAGAAAACGATCCATGTTTATTATGACAAACCAAGGAAGCTTCACATGGCTGACTTGAACATTCATCAACATCTTCCTCACAATTGTTGCCCGTCCATTCTTTTGTGCAGTTACAAGAGTGGGATCCATTTGTATTTATACATGCTCCAGAATTCTTGCATGGATTTTCAAGGCATTCATTTACGTCATCAGAACAGGATGGACCTCGACGACCGACAGGACAAATACATATGGATAAACGCTTGGTGTTTTGGCATTCAGTTAAACCTCTACAGTGACTTCCATTGCAATTGGTGACTTCCTTGTTGCATTTGATTTCTTCAAACCCATCTTTACACACACAAATATTCCCACGTCCATATTTCTTACATACTTGATTCTGTCCGCACGAAGAACTTAATAAAAAAGTGAATAACATCATAATACCTCTTACCACCTTTCAAAGGACGGCGTTAAAATGAAAATATAAAAAACAACAACAAAAGAACGACAGCAACAAAAGAAGAAAAAGCATGCAAACAAACAAAACAGCATGGGAAAAAATCCAAAAAAAGTTTAAAAAATATATTTGAAATTAAAAACGTTGAGTAGTCTAAAAATGATCAACTGAAACTCAAACTTACTACATATATAAAAAACAACAACACAAAAACAACAAGCAAACCAGCGAAAAAAAAACAGCAGACAAAAAAAGCAAGAATAGAAAAACAAGGCAAAAGTATAACCTACTCATTATGACAATTGTTTTCACATAAGTCGCCGAACCATCCTGTGATACATTTTCTATCACTGCTGGTTTTCTCCTCACAATGTTTCAATGGGCCATTTTCCCAGCCTTGTAAACAATAACACCTGAAACAAATATCTCATGTACATGATCACTATTTTATCCATGAATAACAAATAGTAAATTATGACGTTTCCAGAAATTAGCATATCCTTAAATGTAGTCTATTTATAATCTTATAATTGTAACTACAGAATGTGTATATTGCCCACATAAATTTCGTAATAAAATCTAACTTTAAATTTATATCTAAGTGAGAATTTAAGCAGATGTGAAATTAACATTTTCTTTTCACACGCCCTTTACTTTTATTAAACTTTTTTCCAAGTATATTACTTTTATGGCAAACAAAACAGAAAATTACATGGAAACAGTTCGAACTTATTGTTGATCTGTTTAATTTTAAAAAGGGCCGTGATTTGGTCTTTATGACTTTGGTCACAAAAAACAAAAATACTTTACTGAAACGGTGGTTACTAAATCCGATACATTTTTTTCTCAGAATATTAAAGATTTAATTTTGCAGACATACTTCTTTAAGTTACAAAGACGCAAAAAATGTGTCCAAAATATGATGCGTCGTCAGTTCTATAAATGATTCTTAAAGAAAGGTCCAAACCGCAAAAAAAAAATAAATAATGAATTTCTTATTGGGGCATTATGTACAGAAAGTTTGCAAAAAATAATTAAGAAATTTACATTTAATAAATTGAAAATAGTATTTATATGCTATTCTTCACCCGATTGAAGTAAAAAGCGTTGAAATGTTGTTGTTTTTTAATTCGTGTAATTTTCACAATTTGAATAATTATTCCGGAAAAGACAGAGGAAGCGATTGGTTTGAAGTTTTGCACACAAGTTATTGATCTTGTCCTACATCAAATGGAACATTAATTCAGTCACGTCTTGTCAAAAACCCTCAGTGTAGTCTTTAATTATGCCTTTGCTCGTTTTCAAAGTTGCACTAACAAAATATAACAACGTACGTAAAATCATTCTTAGTGACACTTTCTACAATTAGCTTTATGTAACATATCTGTCAGAAAATTGGCAATATATTAATAAAGAAACAATTTTGTAATTATGTCCCTTTTTTATTTACTATTTTGTATTACATAAACACTTTTATCATCACCGTACATCCAACTACCGAATGTATTTTCACAAAATCCGCGATGGTAGCAAGGACTTCCCATTACACACTCATCGAAATCATTTTGACAACTATCACCCTGAAAGAGTAGAATGCTTGAATGTTCTAAGAGTATGCCGAAAACTTAACATAATTATTATGATATTTATGTCTAGTGGTATAATTTGTTAAATATAATGAAGCATCTGGTGTCAATCGCAATATACAACTTATTCAAGGCATACATTTCGGACATGTTTGTTTAAAAGGTAATATAAGTGGAAAGAAATATTTGTAAATGCTCTTTTAACTTTCAATTACATTTTGTTCAAATATATCATTCTGTATGTTGGCCTAATTTGTTTAAAAAAGAAAGAAGAAAAAAAACTCACCGTATAACCTCGTTGGCATTGACACTTTTGTCCGTCACTAGAACATGGTGCTTTATTGTAACATGTAATTTCTCCGCATTGTGTGACATTCGTTGTTTGAAAATTACCCGACCCAGTCACCTGAAGGTACCAATGGAAAAATTACTTGTTACAAGTAGAATATTTATATTCAAGAGCATTAGAAGAGCGGTCATGTAAATAAGGTAATCTAAATATTAGTACAATTTTATAAACAAATAACTAGAGATTAATTATGTTTTGTTTTGTAATATTTTCTGGTTCTTCGGGATAATTAATTCCAGCACGTTTTGTTGAAGACTTAATACAGCTTGAGCAAGTGATAGATGTTGCACTTTTTCAATTTTATTCATGAACACACACATCAAATCGAGTCTGAAATTTCCATATAATATGGTTGCTTTTATTGCTTCCGAGTAATCACTTCTTTTCCAGATTTACCTATTGTTTAACATTAAGTATTATTGCAATTATGGAGTCAAATAAAGCTAATATTGAAAAGCTTGTCTAAATTATATATTCATAGTTATGCCTTAAAATGTACAAGTAAGATCATCTTGAAAAGCTACACATTGAAATATTGTATTAATTAATAATATTTCCAGGTAGCATATCCATAAAATGCCAGTACCGATGTAACAAAACTGAATCATAATTTAATCTTACCCTATCAAATAATACACTTTGCAAAAGTAAGAAAAAGAAGGCAGACTTCATTCTTTTACCATCATCATACAACGTTTGTACTTTTTAGATTAAAGTCGAAAAGGTTTTCCTTTATAATTATCTAATATAACAAGCTACAGAACGACCAGACAGATATGCTTTCATCCAAAAGTTATCAAAGCTTTATTTAAAGATTTAAACAGATTAAATTAAAATTTGATAATAAGTCTATATATCCCAAAATCAAAAAGTCTTGGGGTTGGTTTATCAATTAGTTAATCGGGAAACAAATCTACATGTCATTTTGTTTAAGTAATGTAATCTCCGTCGGGTCAACCAACATATTTAGTGTTTCTTTGGTTTCGTATGCCTCATCTGGTGCAATTGAACCTTACAAAGTTTAAATGAATACTTATTACATTTGTAATTTAAAATGGGGTATATACTAAGTCTTATACCATACATGTTTGTGTATGACTGGAATATTCTCAGGGACTGTGTTCCAAGAACGTCCTTCTCACTTGTTTGTATTTGTTGTAATATTTCAACATCTATTGAAACTTTTTTTCTTGTATTCACAAGCACTTTCATTTATTAACATCCCGCAACTTATTTTTATATGCATATAGTAAGAAATGTACACGATCATTAGAGTTAAAAATCAAATGCTTGTAATGAAAATATAATTATTAATATTGTAAATATTTCATCTTGGATTGTTTGTCATAAAAACGAGTTTTTGTTTCCTTTTCTAAATGACTTATTCCAAGATTAATTAATTTTGCATCTCAAATGCTATAAAAATGGCATTTTATCTTCAGAAATGTCACTCTTGTAATAATTTAAGAATAATTTTGAGACTAATGGTGCGTAAACGTTTATTAAAGTTAACTAGTCTTGTAGGTATGTAGCCTAATTAAAGTTATGCCTGTGGTTAAAACATGGATGCTTTAAGGTAACATAAACAAATTTTAAAACATTGGCCTTTTTAAACTGGAACGTAGTCCAGTTAGTGTTAACAGAGATGTCATCTTGTCAAATGTTTGTCTCCAGTACTCTTATCCCGTTTGTTCAATGGGATTAGCAAGAATGTTGAACTACCGCGATGTTATTTCAAAATTTCTTCGCAATCGTTAATGTCTCCTTTTTATTCCTTATGCATAATTCGCTCTATAATCCGTATAATAACTGCATCCCATACTAATAGTGATTTATCAAACCTGCTTGTTGGACATAATAACGTCATTTTAGTATTTGCGGATATTTTGTTATTTGTTATTTTACGAGGTCATTTTCCCGATGAGTGATCCTGGATAAGCTTACAAGTTTTAATACGAGTAACGTAGTACGCGCTTTATAAATTATAAATTTGCAACATAAAGATGAAAATGCAAAATTCAAATCGTGGTAAGTGTGTACGCATACGTAATTACGCTTTCTTTTAAGTTCTTTAGAAAACAATGGCACAATGACGTCCTTTTATCATATTTTTGTTTCGTATATATGTATCTTTTAAATTATATTTATGTTGTGGTGTTTAATGAATAAGCCATTTTAATTCTTAGATGAAATATACGAGCGGATTATCGGATGATTCCTAATGAAAAGCACAAATTTATGGCTTTCAGCGTTTGGGCCGGCGGAGATGGGTTGGGGGAGAGGAGGTCAAACTCACGTCACCGGACGTAAAATCGCAAATGAATTTATAGTTTTAGACAGCGATTTCCTCAAGCAACTGTCGGGGAAATATCGAAGATCCCGAAGAAGGTGTGAAACAAACCGCAAGTAGCTCTTTACTTTTTATTTGCCCGAAAGGGCATATTATGTTATACCCCCTGGCGTCCGTCTGTCTGTCCGTCCGTCCGTCCGTACGTCCGTCCGTCCGTTAGCAATTTGGTTTCCGGAGCATAACTTAAGTTCCATTTGGCTCACAATGTTCAAACTTCATAGGATGATTGTCCATATTGGGTAGAAGACCCCTATTGATTTTGGGGTCACAAAATCAAAGGTCAAGGTCACTATGACCTTAAAACTGAAAACAGTTTCCGGAGCATAACTTAAGTTCCATTCGACCCACAATGTTCAAACTTCATAGGATGATTGTCCATATTTAGAAGAAGACCCCTATTAATTTTGGGGTCACAAGGTCAAAGGTCAAGGTCAATATGACCTTGATACTGAAAACAGTTTCCGGAGCATAACTTAAGTTCCAATTGGCCCACAATGTTCAAACTTCATAGGATGATTGTCCATATTGAGTAGAAGACCCCTATTAATTTTGGGGTCAAAAGGTCAAAGGTGAATGTCACTATTACCTTATAACTGAAAACAGTTTCCAGAGCATAACTTAAGTTCCATTCGACCCACAATGTTCAAACTTCATAGGATGATTGTCCATATTGGGTAGAAGACCCCTATTGATTTTGGGGTCACAAGGTCAAAGGTGAAGGTCACTATTACATTGATACTGAAAAATATGTTTCCGCGCATAACTTAAGTTCCATTCGACCCACAATGTTCAAACTTCATAGGATGATTGTCCATATTGGGTAGAAGACCCCTATTGATTATGTGGTCAAAAGGTCAACGGTCAAGGTCATCCTTACTAAAAAAATATACTTTCGGGCATATAATGCTCCGCCTAGCGGTGCTCTTGTAATTGAACCAATAGTGATTACGTTGCCTGCAGCGGAATAAGCATTCGTTTATTTTGAGCTAACCAAACATAATATAGCATAAAATTTATTGACGGCATACTTTTAGCTATTAAAACAATGTTTCAGAATGGTGGAAAATAAAAAAATACATAACAAATACAAATTTATTTTCAGAGAGGGAAGTCGTCTAAGCAATTCTTGACTAATACAAATAAAATGTGAAAACAATAAACAAGGTTGTTTATCAGATCAATTGATGCCAAATGACGAATAGAAAATCTAACAATTGTATATTTAAATATAGTAAAGTACACAAGAAAAGAGCGATATAATCTCTAATGGAATAGTAACAATTAAGACATATTTTTATTTAACTTGCTTTGAAAAGCATGGTGCACGAATTTTCGTTTATTTTCAATTGTTATAATAGAGTTGCTGGTCATGAGGTTTTCAAAATTTCTGATAGTTGGCTGAAGAAAAATGCCCTTTGAGAAAACGTTTCGACAGTTTGCAACGTGGTGAGACGAGAGTTGAAATTTTGAAAATGACTTAATGTTATTCATATATTTCAGATTAAAAAATCATGCATATATGCAAATTGCGACCAGAATTTTAAAATTAGTGAACCATGTCTATTTTGTAAACGTTTTAAACGTTGTTTTAATGCGCTTAAATGTATTAATTCTGATGACTAGCTGTACTAAATATAGGACATCCCCATTTGTTTTCGTAAAGATTTCACTTTATAAGCTTAGTTTAAGCCGTGTAAGTAGTATTGTTGTTTGCATCTGAAGTAACATTATATATAATCCATTTGAACAAGTTTGTTTTTTTAGAAACAGCTATTTTAATCCAAATATCAGCAATTATGATTTTTCTTATGATTATTAACATTGATGTCCAACCTGTTTCTTCATATAAACCATCTAAGTTTGTTGACTTTTTATCACAAAGTATCAACTAAGAAAGTACAATGAGTATAATTAAATAGTAACGATTTATTTTATTCCTTGTTGTACACACCAACATTTGTTTTTTAAAAACTGAATTTTTTATCTCTTACACAGCGTTAAGGGCTTTGATCATTTTTATCTGACATTTTCTTGTATTAATCGTTGCCATGATAAATATCTGTCTCTTTTATCATAAAATATTTCAAAATCTAAATGCGTAATATAATTTCTCGGCTTTCATTATTTAAGAATTCAAGATAAATATACAGTCGATAGTAGATTTGCCTTTTTGGTATTATTTTTGTATTATTAAACTTTCTTGGTATTGTTATTTTTTGCGTGTCCTCCGACCTTCGAGTTAATCAGTTTTGTATTATTTTGCAGTGGATTTGCTTGAAATGTTAATGAAAGTAATTCTCCTCTTATTGAGTTTTTATTAACATTTTCACCCCTTATTATGGGCATTGTTAGTCTCTCCAAAAATGGTTTCGGATAATATTTATAAGGGAAAAGACAAAAAAACAACAACAAAAAACAACAACTCTGATATTTCATCAATAGTAAATTTCAGAAACTAAACCGTTTTCCCCTGCTGCTTTTGAGTTAGTTTGGGGAAAACCGCATCCTTTAATTATGACAAAGTATTTTCCATCAAGTTCATAATTATATTTTATTGAGATTTTATTTAGTTGTTAATATAATTGTATTGTTTGTGTTTGATCTTTAAAAGTCTTAAAATGGTGTATAAGGTCGTAATGCTAATCTTTTCAGCTGAATGAGGATTTTCTTCATATTGTTGTTTTATTTTCCTCCACACTTGTTAAGGGGTTAACCTCAGCCAAACATGTTAAAGTGTGTTTCTCTTTTCTTTTATTTCTGTTATTATCAATTGATTTCCGTTCTATAAGTCTTTGTTTCCCTCATTTCTATTTTTTTAAATGATTACAATTTTGGAATAATAATATCTGTTGCGGTCTGGCAAGCCTCATAACCGCCCAATGGGCGGGTTCCCTCGTGACGGATATTAAGATCCGAACCACAACATATGATACATATTATAATTCCGGAATTTCTGGAACGAAAATTATCACAAAGTTTGTCACAGTTTTTTTTCATTGACTTAATTTGTCGGTACCGTTTAGCCTGGCTAAATGGAATACATTTCTACACGACAAAGAATGACATGAGGTAAATTCAATGTAGCATTAGCTTCTTTTTATGGACACAAGCTAGTTTCAAATCTTTTCCAGATTGACATCTAAGAAGCTTACATTTGTTATAGAATAGTTATCATTAAATTTAACAGTGTCGTGATAGTTGTTAATTTCACTAAAATAACAAAAGCACTTCTTCACTGTGGTCCCAAATGTAAAACATGTAATATAGAAATCGTAGCCGTATTGAGTTTTTTTCCAAGTTAATGAACAGCTAAATTGTGTTTAATTGTTTCTTGATTTTTGGTAAATCAAAAAGGCTGAAACTATTTTATCACTATCTGGGACCAATGATTCGTTAATAGAGTAATTTATACCTTTCATTTGATAAATTTCCTCATATATTTCTTTTTTTGAATTGTTGAGCTGGATTATTTTCAAGTATCTCATGATATTTCTTGTTTTCAAGCTGCTTGTGATTTTACAATATACGAGTAGTAAAAACGGTTCATAACAGCAATTACAGAACATGTATCAGCTTTTATATGATGATATTTTTTGTCTTTTTGTAGAGTTTCCTAGGCTTGTAATTTTTTCTGTTTTATTACATACCTATTGCGTGTGCTGTTTGAAAGAATATTACTTCTTATGGCTTCAATATTAAAATCAAGATTTGAATCGTTACTAGAAGGCGGAATAAAAGTAGTGTTGTTTCTTTTACCTTTAAATTTCATAATCATTTGAAGTGATATTTAAATTGTCCTCATTGTTTTTCTCTTTTGCTGCAAGATATTTACAGTACAGTTTACTTGACAGTTTACTTGTAAATTTTAAAACGTCTCTGTTTAAGTTGAAGACTATCATGGGGTTTTAGACATTTACATTTTTGACGAATACGTAGTAGATGTATATCGTTTTGATAAACAATAAATAATTCAATTTGAAAAGAGCATTACATTACTTTATCTGAATAGACACCTGGAAATAAGTGAAGCATACTCGGCATTTTGCTTCAATTTTGACATGACCACAACTGTTTTTTTTGTTTGTTTCTTTTTTGAGGGGGGAACCACCTGTAGTCAACCTGCAACAACTGGAACAACCTCTGCACCAAGAATTGCGGTTACGCTAGATATTAAATTATAAAAAATTGGCTACATAATGTCATTTTAGGTTACATAATCGTCAACATTTACCAAAAAAATTTCACCGGTAATTTTTTTGTAAACGCTCCAAAAACCATACGTATAGACACAATTTTGGTAAAAAAACAAAACAATTGCTTAGGCTTCAATAATTTGGTTAAGAATAAACTAAACTCATATATTTACTGGTTTATGATAACTAAATTGGTATCGCTAGTTATCAAATTTCTATTTCTTAGCTCAATTAAGTCATTTGATGACAATGTTTTCACTCGAAACAAATTTGTTTATTCGTGTGAGAAATGGTTTTTAATTTCAAAATCATCTAAAATTACCACTCGCTTCATGTAATTTATTGAATCTATCTTGGATACCCTTTTTAACATGAAAATCATATGATTTATAATGAATAATATTTTGTGCCCTGTCGTGACTGCAAACGAGCGAATCTAACAACAACAACAACAACAACAACAACACACAAAAAACATATTGTAGTACGTAGCATTTTAAGTTCGTCTTGTCTTTCCAAATCAACCATATTTTTAACGAAACATTATTTATAAACAGTTTGTTTAAATATTGTGATAATTAGAATGAGTTCACATTATGATACGAAATTCTATGTATTTTACTGACACATATGATAACATTTACTGTAAAATACTCCATTACAAATGTGTATTTATCTTTGCGTGTAGGTTATAGGTTATATGCATAGTTTTAAGAAATTAATTTTTCGAGCGAAAAAAAATTACGTACAAATTTAATACATACTGTTGAGTTACAGTACTGTATGGTAAATATTTCGGAAAAAATTAAACAAAATAGAGCAATTTCATTGGCAGACAAACTTTGGCGAACTGTAAAAGTATATAGCATTAGTTAACAAAAGTACCACAGTGAACGAAAAAGGAGACACGCTTGCCGCTAAAAGTATAAAAATTAATAACATTTTAGCCATTGTATATATCCACATATCTGAACAGGCGTTCACACTGCGCCAATTCGCAACAATATTATGTAGTTGAAATTGGGATAGCGTTTCCTTTAATGCTGTACTCATTAGATATTTTAAAAACTTATGAAATGTCTTGAATCACCTCTTGTATCTAAGAGAATTAAAGAATACAAGCACGTTCGGCTCAATGTAATCTTTAATATTTTTCATGCTGACTTCCCTAAATTAAATACAAAAACGGCACGAAGACAGAAATGGTATAGCTGTCATTTTGAAACTATTCTTTTAAAATTGAAACAATATTTATTTTTTGCAGCAGATACATAGCTTTATTAACTTTTTAGTACATACAATTGAAATATTAGTTAGGGTAAGTAAGCCGTCCTACATAATAACTAAACACATCTGCCACAAAGGACATTAGGAGAAGTACCCATCAGGTTCAGAACAAAGAAATATATAATTATTTTCTCGCAGTAATTTTAAAACTACAAATAAATAACCTCAACATATTAATTCATATCATGTAGTGTCGTAACTAAAGAGTTAATATTGCTGTTACAGGTGAACACGTATGTCCATGACGCATCCTTAAAGTTTCTTGATGATTTGAAAAAAAATGAAAATACAACAAATATACTGTACTGCTGTTAGATCGTCTTTCTAATTTGGAATTCCTTTTATACCGATACTTGCAATTTACACGTCACAATTCCGGTATTTGTTTTGAACACCAAAGTATAAAAGAAATAGACCTATAGTGATAATTAACTACCAATTTTGTCCAATAAGACAAATACATATAGTTTTATATTTATCGCCATAAAAGAAAATAGTAATTATATTTTATAAAGAGTACTGTCTCTAATAATCACCAATAACATTGATAGCAAAGTTGAGCTCTCAATTTTTTTAAAATGTAGTTTGGGATATCAGTAGATAGCACGTTTTTATACACGAATATTAATTCATTAAATTGTGATATAATCGCACGAGCAATCCTTCAAAATACTTAAAGCATTGTACTGAATTGCTTAATCTGTACATTTGTGCAAGTATCATCCCTTTGTGATATAATGAATTAAGTAATTATTTGAAAGGAAAAAATACAATTAAAACATCTAAATTAATAGACAAACATCTACCTTAATTTAAGATTTATTTAAAATTAAACAAATGGAAATAAAAATATCAACCAAATAGTTCCACCGGTATATTGTATTTTATTATGTCTGATATATACACAGTATTATGTTTCAGATTGTTCGACGAATTCGTGTAAAACATTTATAATAGTAAACATTATCAATTCATTTCGGAATCAATATAACACTTGACTTCATCCATTGAAGTACATCTTTGTCTCAGTTTAAAGAAATATCATAAGTCACGGACTTGTCTTTCTATGACAGGCTTGTCGTGCTGGTACACGAATCGCTCTCGCACTGCTCTTGGGGCACCTGTCGCATTTCTGTGTTTCTCAGGAAGAACTGCAGTTTCTTTTTTGCGTTTTTTGAGCTTGTGTTTGCTGCAAAAGTTGGAAACATTATATACTTTTCATAACAGATAATGAATTATTTATAAAGTCATTGCTTACTTTTCTCAGAAAAGTTCGTATATTTAATATGTTGGAAGTGTTTGAGCAATATACACTGCAAGTGTGTACTGTAGAGTACATTTTGAACAATGTAGTTTTTCTTAAACTTTGTTGCAATTTTAGAACAAGCACAAATTATACAGGCAATTGTCTGTCATTTCATATCAAAAATATGAGCAATAACATGAATGTCAGAACTCGATCATAAAATAGAAACAACAGCAACACGTAAACAAAAGCTTATTAAAGGAATGCATTTAGATCAGGAAAAGAACGATTCTGTTTATCCTGATAATTTGGCATAAATGTGTTAGGCATGGTGATGATTCTGATGTGTCTCGCATTGGAACTTCAATTCAAAGGTCAAAGTTACGCATCACGATTATGAATAGATTGTCTTCCTTTGCACCGAAATGAATAAGCATATTGAAATGCATACCGTCGCTCTATATCTTTTACAAGCTTTAGATTGAAATGATGACCATTATCATGTTTCTGACAATCAAGTTTTTCTTTAATTAGATATTTACCATTTTTCTCTCATTGTGATAATCAAAAGGATAAGAAGTAATAACAGTAGTCCACCCAGGCTTGCCCCAACTATTTCTCCTGTATTTATCCCATTAATATCAACTGGAAAAGTAAAGTGGAAGCAACAAATAAATATTTTATTTTTTTATATTGCACATAAATAACATTTGCTTAGACGAAGTAGATAAACTATATATCCAGACCCAAAATTATCGCATAATTATATTACAACATTTAAAGGTACAAAACAAACTATTTCGTATTTGTAATTCAAGATTATATACGGCAATATAGTAACTTTAAAATGTTTTGTTGAAAACAATTAAGTTTGAGTTATCATCATTATATTTGTGTTGATTATCACATTGATATTAATATAGAATACAACGGTATTAGTTTAAGTAAAATTAAGTAAGAATTAATGAGGTTCTGAATACATAAATATACCGTTCTTGGGAACATCGCAAGAAAACGATCCATGTTTGTTATGACAAACCAAGGAAGCTTCACATGGCTGACATGAACATTCATCAACATCTTCCTCACAATTGCTGCCCGTCCATCCTTTTGTGCAGTTACAAGAGTAGGATCCATTTGTATTTAAACATGCTCCAGAATTCTTGCATGGATTTTCAAGGCATTCATTTACGTCATCAGAACAGGATGGACCTTGACGACCGACAGGACAAATGCATATGGATAAACGCTTGGTGTTTTGGCATTCAGTTAAACCTCTACAGTGACTTCCATTGCAAGCCCTGACTTCCTTATTGCATTTGATTTCTTCAAACACATCTTTACACACACAAATATGCCCACGGCCGTGTCTTTTGCATACTTGATTCTGTCCGCACGAAGAACTTAACAAAATAAATAATTGTCAAAGCATTAAAAAGAAGACAAAAGAAGAAAAAGAAAATAAGAGAAAATTATTTAAAATTCAAATTGTTCAGCAGTCTACGAATAAACCATACTAACTTACTCATTCTGACAATTGTTTTCACATACATTTCCGAACCATCCTGTGATACATTTTCTATTATTCATGGTATTTTTAATTTCGCAGTGGTTCAATGGACCATTCGCCCAGCCTGGTAAACAGTAACACCTGAAACGAATAGTTTTGTACATTACCGACGTTGACTATGTTATTTTATTTGCAAACGTTTACTGATTAATTGGATTTAATTATCCCAACTGAAAAAAACAGCATTGGTAATGAATAACAGGCCGAGTTTTCAGGTAAATCGAGCTAATTAAAGAAATGATATAACCTGTAACAACCCAAGATAATATACCTGTTTTTTCCAAATAGATTATTTCTTTTTATTCCCATGCTTTTAAACCTAAACAGAATAAATTATTGATCTTTTGTATCAGTCAATGCTTCTGAATTTGTTACTGATAAAGAAATATTATTTCAAAAGTTACCCTGGACTTTTTCTAAGTTTTGTTATATTTACTTCGGGTTCATTATAACAATATGTTTAATACGCCTAAGCCGGTGCGGTGCTAAACACGTTCAATATATTCGAAATTGCGACTTCCAATTATTTTTTATTTGTACCCATTCATGCCATTGCTGCCAAAGAATATACATATTCCAAGATTGTAACTGTTTTGGAAGGCAATTTCTCGTGAATGCCTTACAACTACAGCTATCAATGCATGCGCGTCGAAATATATTTCTTTGCTATTTAAGTTCAGCAGAAGAAAAAAAAAAGTTCAATAAAATATAAGTGGTTATAAGATATTGTTAATTACAAGACCGAATTCTATTTGGACGTGTATACAACTGTCAAGCCTATATTAGATGAAAAGATAGCCGAGTCATATATAGCATATTAACAAAGACAAATATTCGTACTTCCAACTGCCAAATGTATTTTCACAAAAGCCGCGATGGTAACATGGACTTCCATGTTCGCATTCATTGAAATCGTCTTGACAATTGTGACCCTGAAAAAGTAAAGTTTTACTAAAATTCTTAACACACACATACACAAAAATCTCAGTAAATAACTTTTTTTTTTATTTTTTATTCATTCCTGCCTACTGTTTCGAAATATTTTACTTTAACTTCTTTTTATTCAGTCATGTATTTTTTCTCAACTATAGAGAATGCACAATTTTAAATCCGTGCTCACTGCAATATGTTCTCAAATTCGTAAGTACACTTATTTATATTTACATTCTGAATTCTGCATGAGGTAGTTTTGTATCATTTGTATCACTATCGTCCTTGAAACAGGCCCAATCAACCCTGGTCTGAGCTGTTTCAGAAACTTACTGGGTTCAACATAATGTAGCTTGTTAATTCAAATCAGTTTATATATAAATAAGGTAAAGCAACGTTACCTTATAACCGCGACTGCACTGACACGTTTTTCCGTCTGAAGAACATTGCTTTGTTGTAGCATGTGATATTCCCACATTGCATGACATTCGCTGTGGCAAATACTTCCTGTCAAGAAAACACAATATTTCTTTGGCTTTGTTATGAGGTCCTCATCCGAAGACTGACGGAAAGGGCCGAGTAATTGCGATTGCAGTTACTTCACATGAACTATAAATAACTCACTAGACCCTGTGTGATGTATGTAATTATTCATCGGAATAAATCTGTAATTTGCAATTTATAAAAAGAGTGGGACAGTCGTTTTATATTTTTAGGTAGATTAACTTTTAGCCCTAAACATTTTTAAATATCATGTGTTGGTCAATCACCATTATAACGACAAGTTTATTGAAATATATAAAGTCAATTAAAGTCAATTTTACAATGAAAAAATAGCATAATGTCACTTTAAAATGGTATATAAGCTCGTAATGCTAATCTATTCTGCTAAATGAGGATTTTCTTCATATTGTTGTTTTATTCTCTTAAAGCTTGTTTAGGTTTTACCTGAGCAAATCATTAAAAAGTGTTTGTTTTTTCCTTTCTTTTTATTTTCGTCATTATCAATTGATTTCCGTTCTATAAGTTTTATTGGTTTTCCTCATTTCTACTTTTTTAACTGATTCAAATTCTGGAATAATAGTATCTATCATATCTTGCGGTTCGGCAAGCCTCATTACCGCCAAATGGTGGGGTCCCCTCGTGACGGATATTCCAATCCGAACCGTATCATATAACATAACATATATAACATAACATATATATTTTATTCAACATAAAATTGTATACACACAATCTATATTCATACAATTCCGATACTGTGAGTTGAAAGGTGTAATAAGTTGAAGTAAGTTAGCAGAGAAGTTTTGTTGACAAGTATAAACAAAGGTTATGACATCTAACAAAGTCTGCAACAAGATACTTATACATATAAAAAAAACAAATGTACATTAACAAAGTAGAAAAAATATCTGTTAACGTTGCCGAGAAGTATTATTGACAAGTATAAACAAAGGTTACGACAGAGTTTGCATAAACTACTACTTAAACATGTAAGAAACAAATATAAACACATATGATAGATATTATAATTCCGGAATTTCTGGAACGGAAATTATCTTATCATTGTTTGTCACAGTTGTCACAGTTTTCTTTTTCATGACATGATTCGTCGGTACCGTTTAGCCTGGTTAAATGGAATACCTTTCTTACATGACAAAGAATGACATGAGGTAAATTCAATGTAGCAGTAGCTACTTTTTTACTGACACAAGTTAGTTTTTAATTTGACGTTTTTCTTTCTTTTCCAGATCGACATCTAAGAAGCTTACATATGTTTTAGAATAGTTATCAATAAATTTAAAAGTGTCGTGATAGTTGTTAATTTCACTAAAAATGACAAAAGCACTTCTTCACTGTAGTCCAAAAAAAAACATGCAATATTTTGTGCCCTGCCGTGACTGTAAACGAGCGAATCTCACAAAAAAAAAACAACAAAAAACGATAATGTAGTACGTCGCATTTTGTTTTGAGTTTGTCTTTGTCTTGTCTTTCCTAATCTACTATCTTTTTAACAAAACTTTAGTTATAAACAGTTTGTTTAAATATGGTGATAATTAGAATGAGTTCACATTATGATACGAAATTCTATGTACTTTACTGGCACATATGACAACATTTATTGTAAAATATTCCATTGCAAATGTGTATTTCTCTTTGTGTGTAGGTTATAGGTTATATGCATATTTTTAAGAACGAACGAAGTGAAGCAACAGCACTGTATGGTAAATATTTCGGAAAAATTTAAACAAAATAGAGCAATTTCATTGGGAAACAAACTTTGGCGAACTGTAAAAGCATGTAGCATTAGTTAACAAAAGTACCACAGTGAACAAAAAAGGAGACACGCTTACCGCTAAAAGTATAAGAATTAATGGAATTCTAGCCATTGCATATATCCACATGTCTGAACAGGCGTTCATACTGCCAAGTAGCAACAACATTAATTTGGATAGCGTTTTCTTTAATGCTGTACTCCTTAGATATTTTAAAGACTTATGAAATGTTTTGAATCACCTTTTCTATCTAAGATAATTAAAAAATACAAGCACGTTCGTCACAATGTAATCTTTAATATTTTTTATCCTAACTTCCCTAAATTAGATACAAAAACGTGATAGAATTGGTATAGCTATTGTTTGTTTAACTTACTGACTTCAACAATCATTGAATATTTTAAAGACTTAAATACTTAATCAAACATGAAAAAATTATTTCTTTATACACTTGTAATTTAAAATGTCTTTAAAGGGTATAAAGCTATACTAGTAATTGTACGTAAACAGAATAAAATGTTACGGAACAAAATATCATTCTGCTAGTTTATGAAGGGTTTTTATCTGTTTAGCAATGATTGCATGCATGCTACATTCGATTTTAAGGTTATTTACTACATATGTAACTGATTTATTTTATACAATCATTTTGGAAGTATTCTTTTTTATGACATGCTTTTCGGTGGTTTATAGAAATATATCAGTGAAATATAAAACTGATAATTTCACTGTTTGAAACAGTGAAACTATAAATTTGGTAATTTCACTGATTTGAATTTAAACCCCTTAGGTTGTAACAGTGAAATATCAGCGTGCACAGTGCTGGAAACCAACTTAATGACGTCTTAAATGACGCCATGTTGTATTATTATTTGGGGCGCTTTTCATTTAGTATTATATTACAGGGAGACACAGGCAAAATTTTCAACTCTTAGTTTTGAATATTTCATTCATTATTCTGTAAATGCTCTCAAAATGAAAAATGAATGTATTAGACAGTCAAAGGAACAAAACTTTTCTCCATATAAAGAATAAAATGGTTGTTACCTAACTTGACCCGCGTGGGTCAGGTTAGAGCGCTAGGATTATACAAAAGTGAACCACAGTGAACTCTGGAAACGTTAAAAAACATGTCAAATGAATGACTTAGACATTTTTCAATCATACCATATCCACACTGTCTGTTATTGTAACTTCAAGGGTTTGTTCAAGTCTCCTGACTTATTTGCAAACTATTCGGTGATTCTATTTGCGTCTAAATTTTGTTCAACATGTATAGATATTTTTACGCTTTAAACCCAAAATATATAGAATTTAAACAGAAATTCATGCTGAAACTTTAATAAATGTCATTCTAGCATGATTTGAGTGCATTAGATCATTTTAATATGTTTGTCATTATTTTGCCTGAATATCCCTTTAAAATGTCTTGTTAAACGTTTCTTTGTACGGAGCCCCTATTGTGACATTTTCTACAATTTTTTCCCCGGAACTTCATTCGTTTTTACGAAATAATAATTCGTAATTATGAAAGGATAATTCGAAAGAACGAAATATTTATTCGTTTTTACGAAATATTAATTCGCAATTACGAAATATTAATTCTTAAAAACGAAATGTTACTTTGTAATTATCGGACATTTTTTTTTTCTGTTTTGATTTGTCGATATTATTGTGTTTTGAAATAAATTATTATGTTTTTATGATCTCACGGTACAATTCATAAATTGTAAGGAATATACTTTTAAAAAAATTGATTAGATAAGTGGAAATATGGAGCCCCCCGCCCCTTTAGTTTTACTTATGTATAAGATAAAAGAAAGTAATAATATAGCATGTTTCTCTTTAAAGAAACATGTCAGAAAAGATAAATAAGATAGAAAAGATCATAAATCAAAATATTGCTGGTAGGAACATGTATTTGACAGTGGGGGAAAAAGTGGATATTTTGGATAGAGAATGACTTCTCACTTGAAAATCATTTGGTTTGATCCAGGCTTGTAATTGACCACTTTGTGAGATAAGTAGATTCTTTGTCAAACTCACAATGACCTTAAATAAGATTTCGTAAAAACGAATTAATATTACGTAGTTACGAATTTATATTTGATAAAAACGAATTTATATTTTGTAAAAACGAATTAATATTTCGTAAAACGATTTATATTTCGTAATTACGAATAAATATTTCGTATTTACGAATTCATATTTCGTAAAAACGAAACAATAATTCGTAATTACGAATTGATATTTCGTAAAAACGAGTTCAATCCCGCGAAAAAAGTGTAGAAAATATCACCTTATGGACACCGTATCTTTGCATATAATTAAAAGAAAATTTGTTTAGTTTAGCGCAACATCGAAATATATTTCACCTCGTGAACACAAAAAGACTGGTGCTTTACAACACATGTTATTGTAAGCGTTAAAAGTCTAGACCTTGAGCGTTAACCGCTGGTTTGTCTTTTGGATACACAAAACCAAGTCTTGTCACGTGAGAAACACTTATTTCCTCTCTCTGTTCTACCCGTGCATCTAGTACTTGATCTTGATTTTGACCGACCTTTCTTTTACTGTAAAAAAGTAATAAAACTCTCACGTAGTCTCGTACACAATATAATACACGATTTTTTCCCTATATATTTAAGTTAAAATAAAACGTTTGTATTGTGACTCATGAAAGGTAGGGGAGTAGAATCTAGATGACTTCAACCCAGCTTGACCTATGCAGACCTTTATCTAGGAAACAATATTTGCAGAGTCCCAAATTATGTTGTCTTGTTACTCTATTAGAATTTAGTCAGTGTTTACTTAAAAAAATATCAAATCATTAGATTGCATATGATTTGATAAAGTTTTTACGCACATAGATAAATATATTAAATGTTATAGACCATGTACAACAATTTAAAATCAACTTCAATGGTACAGAATCGACAGCCTCCAGGTAACTTACTTTAATTGACGGAGAATACGGCATTGTCTTGCATGGCTTTTTTGTAAGAAAATTGACTTTGCTGAACAACACCATCTATGATTATTCGTCACATTTACTTATACTTACCATTTCTTTTTTGCTGCGTAAATGACGTAAGCAAGAAAGAGCAGAAACAAAAACGAGCCAACACTTGCTGCTATAACCAACATCAGTTTCTTTCTTCCTGTGTCAACCAAAAATATAAACAGTCATGTTAATGCGTAAAAAGTTAAGTAAAACAATAAGTATATCTGCTACGTAATTACAAACAATTTTAAAAATGACAGTTTGAATCAGTGACTAAAATTATACTTTTTCCGACCTTGTCGCTTTTACATATAAAATGTCATTGCGAATTTTGCATCCGATAATGAAGCCATCACATGTATCTTTTGCAACCCTGCACGCCTCTTAACGCGATCTAATATAATTTTTGAAATATTCAAGAGTGAATAAACTAACTGTATTTCATATTTATAAACGTTACTTTCGTATTTATTTGGAATTATTATTTATTTATTTATTATTTTATTTGTTCATATAAATGTTTACATACAAATGTATATATGTATATATATATAAGCAAGGTATATTAAAACAAAATAAATTTGCATATAAATTACCTTCATTATTAGTGGTTTGTTCTTCACAAGAAAAGTTCCCGGGCTTATTCATACAAATTGAGGATATATTGCACGGATTGCTTGCACATTCGTCTAAGTCCACATCGCAATTCATCAAAACAGTTTGGACCTTTCCAACCGTCTTCACATGCGCACGTAAAAGATCCTTCAGTATTAGAGCAAACCTGGCGATCTTTGCATGGATTTTTTGTACACTCATTGACATCTTTGATGCAATTTTCCCCTTCCCAGCCAGTTGTACACATACATTTTAAACCTTTACCTCTTCTTCTACAGTTTTGGTTCCGTCCACACATGGAGCTGATAATGACAAAACAGTTCTTTAATTCTTAATTCATTGTTTTACATCTATATTGATACAAATAGATCTAATGGACATTTGTTAACTATCAGATGAATCAGTTAAACAACCAGATTACAATCAAGAAACTTCATACGTAATGTAGACAGCATCATCACCACCACTGGTACAAAGCGTGTAAGTTGGTTTTTGCCAACTGCCTTTCTCCGCATTGACGAATCAATGCAATGGCCTTTGTCTAAGCCCAAAGATCGCGGAACATTTCAAACAGTGCACTTATCGGAGTTCTTAACCGTCTAATTGTCCTGTAAGGATGATCATTACCAAGGGTTTCATATTCCAAAAAAAATCAAACTATTCCATAGGGATGACATACAACGTTACAACTGACTTTATCCGTATAAAGCTGTCAACAATTTGTGTAGATTTTTAACATTTTAAAAGTTGTATCTTATGTGTTACGGTAAAGTTATATTAGAAATGCTTTATCGTGAAATATAAAATGCATTAGAACTTATTGAAACCTTTGAAACTTTCTAGATTGTCCTCTAGATAGTTCTAGATACACCAAAAGAAGTCTAAGTGCTTTAGACAGAATAATAAAGATATAAGCAAAGAACATATTATAAAACCAGTATGAAATAAAACATGAAACGTACTCAATTAAACATTGGTCTTGGCACAAGTTACCCATCCATCCAGGTATGCACTTCCGGTAATTTATATCCGGACTGGTTTTGTTCTCGCAATGGATATGGAGGCTATTTTTCCAACCTTGTAAGCAGTCGCACCTGGGACAAAATATACTAACAAATGCAATGAAGTTATCACAGTAATTTGCATAGATTACTGCCATTATTGTCCTAAAGAGTCTTCTTTATCTACGAAACCCTAGTAATATAGTTGTATCCGACGTAAAAATATTTAAGCAGTATACAACCTCATCAATATTGCTGCTTGAGCATTCGTCACTTATTTTTTTGGGGTCTCCTTTAACTCTTGGTTAAAGTCGCTGATTTTGGTAACTACGCACAAACTGATTTCACCACTGTCAGTGTAATTTCCGCCAAATATTTTGAATTCTTTTTTCAAGACAGAAATTATCTGGAAGTTCATTAGTTCTACTGAAGTAACCGGAAGTTCCTATCGACACATCACCTTTATAATTGTAAGTGTGTTGTAGCATCAAATAAAATAGAAAAACTTTAACCTGCAAAAATGAATCATTAGCAGTTAGCGAAAGATGGTAGGATTTAGAAAATAACGAAGGAAGACATATGCTCTAACCGTTTGTACTTCCGAATTATTCCGCTTGTCAATTAACGTTAGATATATCATAAGTCAACGTTGTCTAACATTTTAACCATTATTAATATAAGAAACGGTACAAACAAGAAGTGCATATATAATAAAATAAATGATATATGACCTCCAGCAGATATTTTTGCCGCCGTTGCTGTGAAGTATATACTTACTCCCAGCTTCCAAATGTATTGCGGCAATGTCCTCTATGGTAGCACGGGGAACCAACTTCACATTCGTTCACATCCTCCTGGCAGGTGACGCCCTGTTTTTAATGTTATGTCATAGTTTATATAAAACTCTCATTCATATAAATCCGTGAGATTTAGTCTGTTTTACATGGAACAAAATACCGGGTACATGTATATAGAAAAAAATTGTGCGGGCAATATATGCCAGCCGTTCCCCTTTTATTTGATATACTCGGTCTCTTGCATATTTTTTCTCACAAATATATAAAGATTTAGAAATGTATTTTAAAAGAGGTTGACTATAAAACATTTACAGTTACAATTATTTTGATTTTATGGTTCTATACCGTTGATAGCTATTTGTTTTGTTATTTTAATTTTTGATATTGAAATCCCTTAAGAAAGGGCAAAATACGTTACACAAAATTAGTAGGTTAAAACAGTGCTCTCTCGTATCACCAAGTATTAAACACATAATCATTTCTGTAAAAGCATCATTTATATTCCAAATGGATGTTTTACTAACAATTGAGATATTTTATTGTAGGAAAGGATATGTGCTCGTAATATATTTTCTATTAGCGCCAGATTTACATCATCCTATTTACTATCATAACTAAAATCCTGACAACATGCATGACATTATGCCTTGATCCTCACAACAATCACAATACATGCATATATTTAGAACTATACAATTTTATTCAACAAACGTGAAGGCGTAGAACATTACAAAAATCTCACTTTGTTCGAAATTAAGAAAACTGTTTTATGATTGACCAAGTTCTGTATACAAGTTTATTAAAGTTTGCTTTATATGTTTTGTTATAGAATTCAGTTAATATCATTTTGAAAATTATGATAATATTTGGATAAACCTACATAATACCCATGTCGGCAGCGGCACGACTGTCCGTCGGTTGAACATTTTTCACTATGGTAGCACGTCCGATTCCCACACTGTGTTACATTCTTCGTGTTAATATCAATAATTCCCGCCTGAATATTTAAGCTTGAATAACTTAATATCCTAAAAAGTTGTTGCAGGTGTAAGCAAGTAAACTCCGAGAAAATGTACCAGACGGCCCGTGCCAAACATATCATGGGGAAATGAAAAAAAAAAATTTTCCGTCGGGCATATATCATTTACCGATTCACCTAAACAACTCTACATTGACTTATCTTCATTGACATATGTAAATGAAAAAAACCACAACAAAAACAACATCTGATATTTTACTTAATCAGTTTATCAATTAGTTTTTTTAATTATGTTTAAATCTTCATATTTCTAATTATGCTTTAATCCCTCGAAAAATACAAATCTAAATTAAGTAACATATGTAATTGAGCAATGGTAATTACTTTTTTTACCTCAGCTAGTTTTATTAAAGTTAGAAACGACACAAAAAGTAAAGGTTCCATTTTATATTTCACTCTTTCGGTAAGAACACGTCAAAATGAATGTGAGTTTTTCAAACGTTTCGTGCAGACTCTATAATTGTTGACAATAAATCTTCTCTATAAGTAACACCAGTGCCCGAAAGTATTTAAAGAGACGTGGATTTATAACAATGCATGCATAATAACTTTGTTAGCCACTGTAATACCTTCTACTCGTAGAAACCAAACAAGTTAATAAATTTAATAAAGTGTCGTCTGGCTAAAATCATATCATGTCTATAAACCGCTGCGTATTTATTACATTTTGTTTAATATACTCTAAAATTATAATTCGACTACAAACACAGTAAATACAAAGAGATTTGCACTTTCATTGTTGCATACGATAAGATATAAAGCGGAGTAATAACTTATTTTGGTCTGGTCGCACATGGTACTGTTGAATGACAAATTGAAGTGTAAATTAACATATCAAATATATAAAACAACCTGTTACTATAGTTTGCCAGTAAGGGAACATCGGCAGTAAGGAGCCATGTAATCTCTAATAAAGACATATATTCGAATTTTAAAATTAGTGAACCATGCCTATTTGTGAACTTTTAATGCGCTTAAATGTATTAATTCTGATGACTAGCTATAGGACTTCGCCCATTTGATATAGTAATGATTTCATTTTATAAGCTTAGTTTAAGCCTTGTAAGTAATGTTGTTGTTTTCATCCGAAAGTAACATTATATAATCCATTTGAACAAGCTTGTTTTTTTCTTTAGAAACAGCTATTTTTATCCAAATTTTAGCAATTAAGATTTTTCTTATGATTAACATTGGTGTCCAACCTGTTTCTCCATATAAACCATCTAAGTCTAAGGTATCAACTAAGAATGTACAATGAAATATAATTTAGTAGTAATGATTTATTTTATTCCCTGTTGTACATATCAACATTTGTTTTAGAAAAAAAATGAATTAATTTATCTTTAACGAAGCGTTAAGGGCTTCGATCAATTTGATCTGACATTTTCTTGCATTAATCATTGCCATGATAAATATCTGTCTCTTTTATCAAAAAATATTTCAAAATCTAAATGCCCCATATAATTTCTTACCATTCTTCAAGATTAATATATAGTCGATAGTAGATTTGCCTTTTTGGTATTATTTTGGTTTTATTAAACTTGCTTGGTATTATTAATTTTTTGCGTGTTCTCCAACCTTCGAGTGAAGCAGTTTTGTATTATTTTGGAGTGGATTTTATTAACATTTCCATCCCTTATTATGGGCATTACTATTCTCTCCAAAAATGTTTCGGATATTACTTATTAGGGAAAAGACAAAAAACAACAATCCTGAAATTTCATTAATACAAAGTAGTAAGTTTCAGCAATTAAACCGTTTTCCGCTGCTTTTGAGTTAGTTTGGGGAAAACCGCATCCGTTAATTATGACATAGTATTTTCCATCAAGTTCATCATAGTGTGTTTCTCTTTTCTTTTAATTCATTGTTATCAATTGATTTCCGTTCTATGAGTCTTTTGTTTGATTTCCTTATTTCTATTGTTTTAAAATGATTAGAATTATGGAATATCTGTTGCGGTCCGGCAAGCTTCATTATCCCCATTGGGCGTGTTTCCTCGTGACGGATATTCCAATCCGAACCACAACTTATGATAGATATTATAATTCCGGAATTTCTGGAACAAAAAATCTGAAGACAAAGTGATCCCTCGTAAGCATTAATCACAACAAAATTACATGAAAATAGCAGACTCGGTTTAATTGAGTCTGTACATGAGGGATAATGAATATGTGCAACATCATAGTTTGTCACAGTTAATTGTTTAATTGACGTTATTTGTCGGTACCGTTTAGCCTAGCTAAGTGTGAATACCTTTCTACATGACAAAGGATGACATAAGGAAAATTCAATGCATTAGCTTCTTTTTTAAGGACCCAGGTTAGTGTCAATTTGACAGTTTATTTTCTTTTCCAGACTGACATCTATAAAGCTTACATTTGTGTTGGAATAGATATCAATAAATTTAACAGTGTCGTGATAGTTGTTAATTTCGCTAAAAATGACAAAAGCTCTTCTTCACTGTTGTCCCAAATGCAAAACATGTAATATAGAAATAGTAGCGTATTGAATTTGTTCCCAGTTAGTGAACAGCTAATTTGGGTTTAATTGTTTCTAAATTTTAGGTTTATAAAAGCTGGAATTCTTTTATCACTATCTGGAACCAAAGATTCGTTAATTGAGTAACTTATACTTTAGCACAACATGCTTCGTTTTCATTGCATAATTTATTTACAGTGTTTAATCAATTAGAATTATCTATTGGAGACAAATTTAAACTTTTTGATAGTATGGTAGGCTCAGTTTTAAACTATGGTGCTGAAGTTTATGGATATCAAGAAGGAAAAAATATAGAAACGATACATTGTTAATTTCTCAGAAAAGTCTTATGTGTTAAGAAAGCAACAAACCTGGGTGGTCTTTACGGCGAAACCGGTAGACATCCAATGCGAATACATCGTAAATTTATAATGTTAAAATATTGGACAAAATTGATTAGTTTACAAAATGACTGTCTGCTTAAACATATGTATAATGTCTTAAAATTTGATGCAGAAAACGGTCTTTCTTATGGTGGTAACAACTGGGCATGCCAAATTAAACAGATTTTAAATGATATAGGAATGTCGAACATATGGATTAATCAAGAACATATTACAATCAATTTTCAACAAATTAAGAATAGAATATTGGACATTTACAAGCAAGAATGGTATAGCAATATAAGAAATTCTAGTAGACTATCGTCATACAGCATCTATAAACGCTCACTCGAAACTAAAGACTATCTTAATAAAGTTAACATAAACAAATTTCGAATATCACTTACAAAATTTAGATTGTCATCCCATAACCTAGCAATAGAAACGGGGCGATACGAAAACGTAGCGCGAGAAAACAGACTATGTACGAATTGCAATTTAAACGTAATAGAAAATGAATTCCATTTTTTGCTAGTTTGCCAAAATACTATAGTTTACGTCGCAAATATTTAAAACCATATTATTGTCGCTGGCCATCAATTCATAAATTTGAAAAACTAATGTCTACAACAAATACGCAAATGTTGAATAACCTGTCAAAATTTTTCTATTTTTCATTTAAAGAAAGAACTGACAACATTTAGTATATTTTTGACTTTGTCATATATTTTTTTTGTATTTTTCACATGAAAAAAAATGGACAACAGTTATTACTTTACTTGTCAAATTTTTCGTATTTCTCATTTAAAGAAAGAGTTGACAACAATTAGTAGCTTAAATTTATTCAGTTGTCAATTTTTTTGTATTTTTCATCTGAAGAAAAAACTGACAACAATTAGTATCTTGTCAATTTTTTGTATTTTCCATTTTAAGACAGAAATGACAACAGTTAGCATCTTAAATTTATTCAAGTTTTGTAGCACCAAATACAACATTCCAACTTTGTCAAGGTCTTTATATTATTAATGATGTTCTTCCATTGTAAGATAACAGGAACTTAAATTTATTCAAATTTTGTAGCAACAAGAACTTTCTCTGTAAAACATTAAAATTCGTTAAGGTATTTATATTGTATATCATGTTCTTACATTACATGATTGTTTACTGTATTGGCTATAAATGTATATTGTCATTTTATGCCAAATAAAGAATATGTTATGTTATGTTATGTTATGTTATGTTATGTTATGTTATGTTATGTTACTTTCCAATTGATAATTTTCCTCAAATATTTCTTTTAATTGTTCAGCTGGATTATTTTCAAGTTTCTCATAATATTTATTGTTTTCAATCTGCTTGTGATTTTCAATAACATAGTCAAAACGGTTCATAACAACAATAAAAGAGCTTTTATAAGCTTTTTTTATGATGATATTTTTGTCTTTTGCAAGGTTTCCAAGGCTTGTAATTCTTCTGTTTTGTTATATACCTACTGTGTTTGTTGTTTGATAGAATTTCATTTCTTATGGCTTCAATATAAAAATCAAGATATGAATATCTACCAAAAGGCGGAAAGCAGTGTTGTTTCCTTTTTTTCCTATTAATTTCATAATTATTTTAAGTGATATTTAAATTTTCCTAATTGTTTTCCTCTTTCGCTGCAAGATATTCATTTAGTCCCAGTTAACTTTTTAATTTTAAAACGTATCTGTTTATTATGGGGTTTCGGACATTTAAATTTTTGACGAATACGTATTACATGTATATCGTTTCGATAAACAAGAACAAATTCAATTTCAAAAGAGTATTAATTAGTTGTATCTAATTTGACACCTGGAAAAAAGTTAAGCACAACCTGCATTTTGCTTCAACTTTGACATGACCACAACTTAAATTTTTATTTTATCGGGGTGATGGAAAGAACCACTTGTAGTCAACCTGCAACAACTGGAACAAGCTTTGCACCAAAAATTTGGCTATAAAATGTCAATTTAGGTAACGTAATAATTGTCAACATTTACCAAAGAATATCCATCAGTAAATGTTTTGTAAACGCTCCAAAACCGTACTAATAAACACAATTTTGTTAAAAAACAAAACATTTGCTTAGGCTTCAATAATTTGGTTAAGAATAAACTAAACTCATATATTTACTGGTTTATGATAACTTAATTGGAATCGCTAGTTATCAAATTTCTAGTTCTTAGCTCAGTAAAGTCATTTGATGACAATGTTTTCACTCAAAACAAATTTTTAATGTCCGGGCTATGCTTTAATTATTTCCGGGTGTATATATTCGTGTGAGAAATGTTTGTAGTTTCAAAATCATCTAAAATTACCACTCACTTCATGTAATTTATTGAATCTATCTTGGATACCTTTTTTTACTTGAAAAAAATCATATGATTTATTATGAATAATATTTTGTGCCTTGACGTCACTGCAAACGAGCGAATCTTACAAAAACAACTACAACAAAAAAAAAAAACAACAAAAAACGATATTATAGTACGTAGCATTTTGAGTTTGTCTTGTCTTTCCAAATCAACCATCTTTTTAACGAAACATTATCTATTAACAGTTTGTTTAAATATGGTGATAATAAGAATGGGTTCACATTATAATACGAAATTCTATGTATTTTACTGGCACAATCATATGATGACATTTACTGTTAAATACTCCATTACATTCGTTCGCTCGAAAATTAATTTCTTAAAACTCTGTATATAACCTATATCCGACAACATGCATTATGTAAATAGGCGGAGTCCAATAATTCCGCTCGTTTAACTCATTTAACGTATAAATTTCACTGTATGGTAAATATTTAGGAAAATTTAAACAAAATAGAGCAATTTCAATGGCAGACAAACTTTGGCGAACTGTAAAAGTATATAACAAAAGTACCAAAGTGTACAAAAAAGGAGACACGCTTACCGCTAAAAGTAACTTATAAGAATTAATGGAATTCTAGCCATTGCATTCATCCACATATCTGAACAGGCGTTCACACTGCCAAGTCGCAACAATATTATGTGGTTAAAATTGGGATAGCGTTTTCTTTAATGCTGTACTCATTAGATATTTAAGTTTGTTTAACTTACTGACTTCAACACTCATTGATTATTTTAAAGTGTTAAATATTTGATCAAACATGAAAATGTCATTTCTTTATACTTTTATAATTCAAAATGTCTTTAAAGGGTATAAAGCTATACTAGTAATTGTGCGTAAACAGAATAAAATGTTACGGAACAAAATATTATTCTGCTAGTTTATGAAGGGTTTTATCTGTTTAGCAGTAATTGCATGTATGCTATATTCTCTTTAAAGGTAATTTACTACATGTAACTGATTTATTTTATACAATCATTTTGGAAGTATTCTTTTTTATAACATGCTTTTCTGTGGTTTAAAGAAATATATCAGTGAAATATAAAACTGATAATTTCACTGTTTGAAACAGTGAAATTATCAGTTTGGTAATTTCACTGTTTTGAATTTAAGCCCCTTGTTGTTTCAGTGAAATATCAGCGTGTACAATGCTGGAAACCAACTTAATGACGTGACGTCGTAAATGACGTCACGTTGTATTATTATTTGGCACGCTTTAAATTTAGTATTATGTTAAAATGTAATTTTAAATATTTCTTTGCATATAATAAAAAGAAAAAGTTCATATTTCACTCGTGACCTTTTGGTGCTCACTCGGTGATCTTACACTGAACTAAACAATATATCCTCCATAAAATTCAAACAATATTTTTTGCAGCAGTTACATGGCTCAATTCTCTTTACTACATACATATGTTATATCCATGTGAAATATTTTGAAATTAGTTAGGGTAAGTAAGCCGTCCTACATAATAACAAAACGCACCTGCCACAAAGAACATAAGGAAAAGTACCCATCAGGACATCTAATTGTGTTCGGTAATAATTGATTCTAGTTCGATAGTGAGGTTATATCTGGATAGATAAAGTCTGGATAAACAGTTTGATATTACCAAAAAGAGACACACACACGAATATGTCAAAACAATGATTAATAAATTATCGTCATTTTAAAACAATAATACCGTCATGTAAATGATTGTAACTTTTACATTCATATATATCATTTTATAGTCTCGGCAAATAAACAGCATGTAAACTGGAATAAAGGGGATAAATTATACAACATATATTTTAAACAGAAATCACTATACATCATATTTGAAAAATCGATTACCAGACATTTACTTGTAGTTTCTTGTTTGTTTACAAGTAATATTTGTCGCTTTTTATTCGTCACAATTTGACAGATATACCATTTTATTATATTACTTTTAAATGAAATATTGAGAATTGCGTACTTTCATTTTCCGTATTTCACTGTAAAAATTTATTTTTCACTGCAGTGAAACATATTTTCCGTATTTTTACTGGTGTCTTGCCGGACTACTTTCTTTTAAATTCTGCCATTACTCAAAATTTAAGGGAAAGTCTTGCAAATTTTAATGTCCTGAAAGAGAAAAATGTATAAAATAAACAAGAAAATTCAAGTTTTTTTCTATAAAAACATGATTTATTTTCATCTTGTGGCATGAAAATTACCATATTTCACTCGTGGCTACCGCCACTCATGAAATGTTTATTTTTATACCACTCGATGAAAATAAATCATGTATTTATAGAAAAAACTTGAATATCCTCCATCTAGTTCTTTTATCAGTATTTGATCTCTTGAAAAAATTTGGAAATAAAATAATAACACGTTGAACTTTAAAATTTTAGGACGTGGTTAAAAACAAATGAGCATTTTTGAACATTCTTTGACCTTAAAGATCCTGTAACACATTATTTTTATGGTTTTATATACAAATTATGATGCTCAAATTAAGATTTATCGATATTGTAAGTTTCAAAAAAATTATTTATAAAGATATTACCGAATTTAATATTTCATGTAAATAAAGGGAGGTAATTAGAATTTAGTTTTCTATAAATTCTAAGTCAATTTTTCCAATAAGAAATGAATGCATATAATTTAATGATTACCTTAAATATGTACAAATATTTGCAATACATATTTTACATATTCTTCCATGTTTGAAAATTGACAAATTTGCATAATTACATACATATATAATTCAATGAAGAGTGGTATGCAATCTCAATTACAAAACATACAGGATCTTTAAAGCAAGTACAAATAAATATTATTAGAACAGAACAGAGAAATAGAAAGGAAAAGCCCCTAATGTTACATATATAATTGATATTGAAAGCGATGTAACGATGTTTATAATTATAATTATATATATATTATATAATATTATATGCATATATATTGTTATATAATATTATTTATTATTATATATAAATAATTATTTTCTCGCAGTAATTTCAAACTACAAATAAATAACCTCAACATAATAATTCATGTCATGTAGTGTCGTAGCTAAAGAGTTAATATTGCTGTTACAGGTGTACACGTATGTCCATGACGTATCCTTATAGTTTCTTGATGATTTGAAAAAAATATGTAAATACAACAAATATAATGTACTGCTACCAGATCGTCTTTATAATTTGGAAATCCGATACTTGCAATTTATACGGCACAATTCCTGTATTTGTTTTGAACACCAAAAGATAACAGATAATTAACTATCAATTTTGTCCAATGAGACAAATACAATTAGTCCAATGTTGATCGCTATAAAAGAAAATAGTAATTATATTTTATAAAGAGTACTGTCTCTAATAAACACACATAACATTGATAAAAAAGTCGAGCTCTCAAGTTTTTTTAAAATGTAGTTTATTAGTAGATAGAAAGATTTTTTTATACACGAATATTAATTCAATAAATTGTGAGCAATCCTTCAAAATACTTAAAGCATTGTACTGAACTGTAATATATTTTTGCCAGTATCATTCCTTTATGATATAATCAATTAAGTAATTATGTAAAAGGAAAAAATACAATTAAAACATCTAAATTGAGAGACAAACATCTACCTTAATTTATGATTTATTTAAGATTAAACAAATGAAAATAAAAACATCAACCATATAGTTCCACCAGTATATTGTATTTTATTATGTCTTATAAGTACACAATATTATGTTGAAGATTGTTTGCGAATTGGTGTAAAACATTTATAATGGTAAACATTATCAATTCAGTTCGGAATCAATATAACATTTGACTTCATCCATTGAAGTACAATTTTGTCTCGGTTTAAAGAAAATATCAAAAATCAAGGGTTTGTCTTCCTATGACAGGCTTGTCGTGCTGGTACACGAATCCCTCTCGCACTGCTCTTGGGGCACCAAACTGTCCTGTCGCATTTCTGTGTTTCTCAGGAAGAACTGCAGTTTCTTTTTTGCGTTTTCCGTGCTTGTCTTTGCTGCAAAGGTTGGCAAACATTTTATAGTTTTTATAACAGATTAATGAATTATTTATAAAGTCATTGCTTACTTTCCTTAATTAAACTAGCTCAAAAAAGTTCGTATATTTAATACATGTAATATGTTGTAAGTGTTTGAGCAATATACACTGTAAGGGGTACTGTAGAGTACATTTGAACAATGTAGTTTTCTTAAACTTTGTTGCACTTAAATGACTAACACAAATTACACAGGCAATAGTCTGACATTTCTTCTTGCCGATTTTCATACAAAAATGTAAGCAATAACATGAATGTCAGAATTCGATAATAAACAAAATAGAAATAACAGCAACACGTTAACAAAAGCTAATTAAAGGAATGTATGTAGATCAGGAAAAGATCAATTCCGTTAATCCTAATAACTTGACATAAATGTGTTAGACATTGTGATGATACTGATGTGTCTCGCATCGGAACTACAATTTGAAGGTCAAGGTTACGCATCACGATTGTGAATAGATTGTCTTCCTTTTGCACCGAAATGAATAAGCATATTGAAATACACATCGTTGCACTATATTTTTTACAAGATTGAAATAATGACCATTATCATGTTTCTGACAATCAATGTTTTATTTTGCTCCCCGAAAAATTTCGGAGGAGCATATAGTCGCCGCCTTGTCCGTCCGTCCGTCCGCTTTTCTTGTCCGAGACATAACTTTGAAACAACAAGAGGTATCAACATGAAACTTTGTAGCTAGATAGATCTCAATGAGTAAGTGTGCGGTGCACAAGAACCGTAACTCTGCCTTGCCTAATTTTTGAATTATTGCCCTTTGTTTATTTTTGCACTTTGAATATTGTCCGGGACATAACTCTAAAACTATAAGATGTATCAACATGAAACTTTGTAGGTAGATAAATCTCATTAAGTAGGTGTGCAGTGCACAAGATCCGTAACTCTGCCTTTCCTAAGTTTTGACTTATTGCCCTTTGTTTATTTTTACACTTTGAACTTTGTCCGGGACATAACTCTAAAACTATAAGAGGTATCAACATGAAACTTTGTAGGTAGATAGATCTCAATGAGAAGGTGTGCAGTGTACAAGAACTGTAACTCTGTCCTACCTAATTTTTGAATTATTGCCCTTTGTTTATTTTTTACACTTTGAACTTTGTCCGGGGCATAACTCTAAAACTATACGAGGTATCAACATGACACTTTATAGGAAGATAGATCTCAATGAGTTTGTGTGCAGTGCACAAGAACCGTAACTATGCCATACCTAATTTTTGAATTATTGCCCTTTGTTTATATTTTACACTTTGAACTTTGTCCTGGCCATAACTCTAAGACTATAAGCGTTATCAACATGAAACTTTGTAGGTAGATAGATCTCAGTGGGTGAAAGTGCAGTGTTAAAGAATTATAACGCTGCCTTGTCTTATTTTGAAGTTATTCCCTTTGTTTATTTTTACTTTTTGACTTTTGTCCGGGACATAACTCTAAAACTATTAGAGATATCAACATGAAACTTTGTAGGTAGGTAGATCTCATTGGATAGAACTGCAATACACAAGAACCTAAACACAACCTTGTCTATTTTTCGAGTTATTGCCCTTTGTTCATTTTTACACTTTGAATTTTACCCGGACATAACTCATAATGAAACTATAATAGATATCATCACGAAACTTTATAGATAAATAATTTAATTCTCATTGAATAGAAGTGCAGTGTAAAAAACATAACTCTGCCTTGCCTAATTTTGGAGTTTTTGCCCTTTGTTCATTTTTTATACTTTCCTGTGTCGGGGAGCATCACCCGGTTCAACCGGTTCTTTTTTAATTAGATATTTACCATTTTTTTCTCAATGTGATAATCAAAAGGATAAGAAGAAGTAATAATAGTAGTCCACCCAGACTTGCCACAACTATTTCTCCTGTACCTATACCAGAGATATCAACTGAAAAGTAAAGGGAAACAACATATATATATATTTTATTTTTTCTATATTACAAATAAATTACATTTTGCTTAAACTATATATCCAGACCCAAAATTATCGCATAATTATAATACACCATTTAAAGGTACAAAGCAAACTATTTCGTATTTGTAATTCAACATTATGTACGGGAATATAGTTATTTTATGATGTTTAGTTGAAAACAATTAACTTTGATTTATCATCATTATATTTGTGTTGATTGTGACATTAATATAATTAATATAATTAATATAAAACACAACCGTATTAGTTTAAGTTAAATTAAGTAAGAATTAAAGAAGTTCTGAATGTATAGGTATACCCCTCTTGGGAACATCGCAAGAAAACGATCCATGTTTATTATGACAAACCAAGGAAGCGTCACATGGCTGACTTGAACATTCATCAACATCTTCCTCACAATTGCTGCCCGTCCATCCTTTTGTGCAGTTACAAGAGTACGATCCATTTGTATTTATACATGCTCCAGAGTTCTTGCATGGATTTTCAAGACATTCATTTACGTCATCAGAACAGGATTGACCTTGACGACCGACAGGACAAATACATATGGATAAACGCTTGGTGTGTTGGCATTCAGTTAAACCTCTACAGTGACTTCCATTGCAATTGGTGACTTCCTTGTTACATTTGATTTCTTCAAACCCATTTTTACACACACAAATATTCCCACGGCCATGTTTTTCGCATACTTGATTCTGTCCGCACGAAGAACTTAACAAAATAAATAATTGTCAAAGCATTAAAAAAAGAAAAAGTAAAAAAACTTTTTAAATTATTTAAAATTCAAATTGTTCAGCAGTCTACGAATTAATCATACTAACTTACTCATTCTGACAATTGTTTTCACATAAATTTCCGAACCATCCTGTGATGCATTTTCTATCATTGCTGGTCTTTTTAATTTCGCAGTGGTTCAATGGACCATTCACCCAGCCTTTTAAACAGTAACATCTGAAACAAATTTTTTTGTACATTACCTTATTGGCAAACGTTTACAGATTAACTGGTTTTCGTGCTATGGATAAATGATCCCAACTGAAGAAAAGAAGAAAACAAAATAGCATTGGTCATGAATAACAGTCCGAGTTTGCATGGTTAATCGAGCTAATTAAAGAAATGATATAACCTGTAACAAGTAAAGAATAAATATACCTGTTTTTTCAAATAGATTATTTGTTTTTATTCCCCTGCTTTTAAATCTAAACAGAATAAATTATTGAGCTTTTGTATCAGTAAATGCGCCTGAATTTCTTACATGAATATTACTGATAAAGAATTATTATTTCAAAAGTTACCCTGGACTTTCTCCAAGCTTTGTTATATTTACTTCGGGTTCATGGATGACAATATGTTTAATACGCCTAAGCCGGTGCGGTGCTAAACACGTTCAATATATTCGAATTTGCGACTTCCAATTATTTTTTATTTTTACCCATTCATGCCCTTGCTGCCAAAGAATATACATATTCCAAGATTGTCACTGTTTTGGAAGGCGATATCACCTTCAGATGCCGTCGTGAATGCCTTACAATTACAGCCTCCCATGCATACGCGTCGAAATATAATTCTTCGCTACTTAAGTTCAGCAGACGAACTAAAAAACTTTCAATGATATAGTATGAGGTTATAAGACACTCCGATTTCTATATGGACGTGTATACAACTGTCAAACCTATATTAGATGAAAAGATAGCCGAGTCATATAAAGCATATTAACAAAGACAAATATTCGTACTTCCAACTGCCAAATGTATTTTCACAAAAGCCGCGATGGTAGCATGGACTTCCCTTTTCGCATTCATTGAAATCGTCTTGACAATTGTGACCCTGAAAAAGTAAAGTTTTACTCATATTCTAAACACACACACACACATACACAGATATCACTTTTTTATTTTCTTTTTTATTCATCGAAAAATTTTACTTGAACTTCTGATACTTTTTATTCAGTCATGTATTTTTTCTCAGCTATAGGGAATGCACAATGTTAAATCCGTGCTCACTGCAATATGTTCTCAAATTTGTAAGTACACTCTGTTATATTTACATTCTGAATTCGGCATGAGGTAGTTTTGCTGTAATCGTCAGCTTCCATGTATCACTATCGACCTTGAAACAGGCCCAATCAACCCTGGTCTGAACTGTTTCAGCAACTTAATGGGGTTCAACATAATGTAGCTTATTAATTCAAATCAGTCTATAAATAAATAAGGTAAGGCAACGTTACCTTATAACCGCGACTGCATTGACACGCTTTTCCGTCTTGAGAACATATTGCTTTGTTGTAGCATGTGATATTCCCACATTGTGTGACATTTTTCGTGGCAAATGATTCAACCGCCTGTCAAGAAAACAAAATATTTATTTTGCTTTGAAATGTTCAGTTGTACAATTACACATTACATTTCGGTTTGGTTTAAAGGTATCAAAAGTAGTATCATCACAAAATGTTTTGTTTCATTCATATCCAAAGCAGATATTGCTTAAACTATTACCTTAATGTATGTATAGTTTCAAGATTTTATATGTTTCAGCTACAAGGGCAGATAACTCGAAAGCAAGATAAATGACTCCTATGTTGTTTTTTTTTCGCTTTAAATATTTCTATTATCATAAATTAAGATCACGCAAAGTTTAATGCACCGTTTTCATTCTGCTTTTTCTATATGTACCTTTTTACACATCAAACTATGTGACTAACGCAGTAGGTGGAGGGGACTATGTCGCATATTACGAGCTCTTTCTTGGTATCTACGTGAAATGTAAGTGTTGTTTGCAAGCGTAAACTTCTTTGTTCACTTTACAGAATTGATAATAAATTTCAATATTAGGGAATAATTGTCATTCCCGTTAAAGGACGTTCGCTGTTTTCATCGAGTTTTTTTGTCTTACAGGTAATGACCTTCATTAAGCCTGGAATACATATGTACGCACACACTCACGCACACGCGTGCTTGTTACATGCTTGTTACAGACTGACTATAAAACTGTCAATAAAATAGTCCGATAAGTATCAGAAATTGAAGTTCTGTTTAGTGTTAAGGTTTAATTTTTAACCTTAATATCTAAAATCAAAAAAATTCCGTTGACAATTTATCAATTAGTTAATCGGGTTTAAATCTATATATGCCATTTAGTTCAAATGACTGAATTTTTAAGATCGTTCTAGTTTGTTATCTTTTTGTTCATATTTATATAACATAAACTGATAGTATGGCATTACTTTAAAGAGGAAAGTAAAGCATTGAAAAACGTTTTTATACATGTACTTTTAAGTGAATTGGTCTAATAATAGAAAATTTGTAATTCAATAAAATTAAGTTAACAGTATTTAGCATAACAACAAACCATGGTAAAATTGTACATGAATGTTGCTGGCAAGTGTGAGATGTATGTTCTGATATAACATATATTTATATAACAGATAATAATTTTTTCAATAACCAAATGTTGATAAACTTATAACTCAGTATGACAATGTTATATTACTTGGTGACTTTAACTATGATTTACTTCAAAAAGACAAGGGAAAGCCATTGATGGATTTTATTGAACTATTTGATTTTAAAAATCTAATACAATCTAGTACATGTTTTATGAAAAATTGTACTCCTAACCTTTTGGATGTCATTTTAATTAACTCTAAGCCTCTTTGTATGAAAACAATGAATTTTGCAACTGGTATTAGTGATTGTCATAATATTATAAGTACAGTGATAAATAACACCATTCTAAAAAATCAGAAAACTAAAATTAGTTATAGAAGCTTCAGAAATCTTGATATTGATTTACTAAATATTGATCTTTCTTCCATAGTAGTTCCTACCCCTAATAGTATACAATGCTCTGAAGAAAAGGTAAATAAAGTATATGAAACTTTTGAACAGGATATTCAACACATTTTTGACAAACATATTCCTATGAAAATCAAAACAACTCCAATTAGTTTTTTCACAAATGTAGCAGAATCTATAGGGAAAGATTATGATTACAATGTAGAAAATCATCCTAGTATTGCTCAAATCAATGATAGAAATTATTTACAAGATGCCTTTAGCTTTGAACAAACATCACAATGTAATATATCTAAACTTATAAATAATCTAAATGTTAAAAAGGCCACAGGAGCGGATAAAATTTCACCCAAATTTATCAAACTAGGTAAACCATCATTAGTTGAACCGTTGGCAAATATAATTAACTTCTCAATTAAATCACATGCTTTTCCTACTAAATTAAAACAAGCACAAGTTAAACCACTTTTCAAAAAAAAAATGACGCTATGACCAAATCTAACTATAGACCAGTAAGTTTATTACCTATTCCATCTAAACTTTTTGAAAAAGTACTATTTGAACAGATCTCTGCTTATTTTGATGATATATTTGACAATTATTGATGTGCTTTTAGGAAAGGCAATGGGTGTCAAACTACTCTGTTAAGACTGCTTGAGGACTGGAGACAGGCCCTGGACAACAATGAATATGTGGCAGCAATTTTGATGGACTTATCTAAGGCATTTTATTGTCTGCCACATGACATTATTTTAGATAAGTTAAGAGCATATGGCTTATCAGGCCCTGCCACCAACCTCATGCAGTCTTATCTGTCATACAGGAAGCAGCAAATAAAATGGGCAATATTGTAAATTCATGGGCTAATATATCCAAAAGTGTCCCTCAAGGATCAATCCTGGGCCCTCTACTGTTTAATATTGGTTGACATATTTTTTTTTATAAAAAAATGTACTTTATATAACTATGCAGATGACAATACCCTTTCTTTTCGTACTAAAAATTTTGATGAACTAATATGTACCTTAGAACAAGAAAGTAACTATCTTATAAATTGGTTTCATTTTAATAAAATGCAAGCTAACCCTGATAAATTTCAAGCTATTGCTGTAGGGAAGAAAACATTCACTAAATCCCCAGCTTTCAAAATTAATACAAGTGAAATAACATGTGACGAAATTGTAAAACTCCTTGGCATTGACATTGACAAACAATTAAATTTTAATTTTCATATAAGCAATATATGTAAAAAAGCTGCTAATCAGTTAAACAGCCTCAAAAGAATAGGTCACAACTTAAATCAAACAAATAGGTTAACAGTCTTTCATACTTTTATATTGTCTAATTTTAATTTTTGTCCTATGTCATGGCATTTTTGTTCAGAAAATAATACTAAAAAGATGGAAAAACTACAGGAAAGAGCACTTAGATTTGTCTATAATGATTTTAATTCAAGTTATGAAGATATGCTGATAAAGGTTAATATAACAACTCTAAAAATAAGAAGAATGAGGGCTATGGCTATTGAAACTTTTAAGGTATTTCATGATATGTCTCCTGCTGTTCTGTCTGACCTTATTGTCAAGAAAATATCTGGTATAAATTTCAAATATTCAAATATTTTGCAGATCCCACAAGTAAGAACTACAACTGCTGGTAAAAAAACCTTTCAGGTATGCTGCACCTGCTTTATGGAATTCTCTGCCTGACAATTTTAGAAAATGTTCAAATTTTGCTCAGTTTAAAAAGTATTTCATTATGGAATGGTAAAATCAAATGTATTGCTTTTTTTTTATTTACTTCACTTTTGTTTATTTTTCTGGGTTTGAACATTTTTTGTCTCAGTTATTATTTAGTTTCTGAGTATGTTTTTGCTTTAAACGTGTTTTTGCTTTTCATCCCTGCATGATTCCAGCTTATTTTAATATTATCATTTAGTTTCTAGATAGGATGTTGCTTTATTTGTGATGTTTTGTTATTTGCTTATCTTTCCATCATGACTCAAGCTAGCTGTTATATGAGTTCAACTGTTGACTTACATGTATGATCCCCTCTGTCTTTGTGTATTTGTTTGATAACCCATAATTTCATATTTAAATTATATATAAAAAAACTGTTTGTTTTTTTAGTATTTTTATTTATTTATTTTATTTATTTAACACTTCATTAAATTTTTAATTGTTTAATCGGTATATTATTGAACTTTAAGTAATATTTTAGATACTTGACATTGTAAGCATAATTTAATGTACAAGATTAAGTAATCTATCATTTGAGGTTTTTTTTAGCATCTGATTCATTGTTATAAAAATATCTTAAAAGGACTATTTTATGTAAACATCATGTTTAATCAATTTTTATTGCAGCTGTTTTATCTTTGTTGATCTTATACTTTATGTTATATACAGTCGGTTATAAAAGCTCCTAGAGCTTATGTTGTACTGTTGTAAACTTGCCGACTTGAAATAAAACTAATCTT
The DNA here is from genome assembly GCF_026571515.1 of Ruditapes philippinarum. Classification (NCBI taxonomy): domain Eukaryota; kingdom Metazoa; phylum Mollusca; class Bivalvia; order Venerida; family Veneridae; genus Ruditapes; species Ruditapes philippinarum. The sequence continues at coordinate 286,486 of NW_026865464.1, read as the reverse complement.
ATCTTATCTTATGTTATGTTATCTTATCTTATTATTCATCATAACATAATAATAATAATTGTTCATTCTAAATTACTTTTAATTTCATTAACATTTTTTTCTTTCAAGCAATATTTTATGAGAATGTATATAAATGATACATATTTACAACTTATCAATATTTGAAATACTTTTGGAAAATGTGCGCATTGTAGACCAATTAACTTTTAAAAAATAGGACAGGTGCTATCATAATAGATATTTTCACAGTTTATTACTTTTTACTAATTATGTCAATGGCAATGACTTTTCCTTTTTTATCACAACTTTTGTCTACCTAGACCTACTCGCCTCGTGAAATGAGTCATCGTGCGTCCGACCTCCAAACAGTGATGTTATTCCGCGATTAAATCACTGTTGGTATTATCCTATTTCTTAAATAACAAATATGGAAAATTAACGCAAAAGTTATGTTTACAGGTTCCACGTTGGAGCCGCTCTACATCACTGAAGTGCAATGCAGCAGAATAAACAATTTAGAAATATCTATGATAAATTGTTAAACATCAAGCTTCTTACGGTACACTATTATAAGGGAAGAAAATTGTAAAACTGTAACTTTACCGATAGCTTATGTTGTTACTTTATTGTTTGTGTACAGAAAACTTAGGACAGGTAGATTTCTTTTCATCCTCCATATGAGTTAGAATTAAAATGGAGCGTTTTCATTGAATGGCAGTGGTGGATTTTACACAAGAAACTAAGCAAAAATGAAACAATTTTGATTTATTAAGGTGTGTGCTTAGTAAATAAAAGAATTCTTTTCAATAGTATTAACTGTTTTTGAGCAATTGCAAGGAGTAAATTAGCCCAAAATATCTTAATAAAACAATGAAAATTTACAATACTGTAAACAGACAGTGCTGCACAATGGTCGGCAATGAACTTTGGAATGAAATGCAGACATATAAAAGAAACAATGACCTTGGTGTATTAAGCTTACCCTTTGTACCCTTGTTTTCCTCAGATTTATGATACTGGCATCGCACTCTGTTATAATCACCTGAAAAAAGTGAAATATTTGAAAGTCTGAAAGAGACGCAAAGGCAATCAATTACAACAGCCTAAAAATGAACTTTTAATATCTTTATATACACATGCATAATGCATCAAAGGTAGGATGAATTTCAGTGGCCCAGTATGTAAGATGTCTTTCTCTCGATAATCAGCCCAGGCAGTGTGGGTTCGAGCTCTACTCGGGTCACGACCATGTTTCCTCATATAACACCAGTACCCGTAAGTTCCACAGGGGAATTGAAATCGATAAAAAAAGTTGAGAAAAAAAACTTGTTTCACAATCAAGCTTTAATAAATATGTTTAACTAAATGTACAGATACTCGTATGCAGAAAAGGCAATGCGGGAGGCAACACCAAAAAAATCTAAAATCTTAACGCGAATAATTTTTACTTGAATATAGTGCAATCGATTTAACCACCGATTAGTGTCATTAAAACCTACCGTTAAGTGGTCGATCGAACGCCATTTAAAAGATAATCATGGCACAGAGCAATTGAGAACTTTTATCAAAAAGATCATGACACATGGGCATATCAATGCCAGCATAACATGAACTTTTTAAAAAGAAGTAGAATATGATGATGATGATGATGATGATGATGAAGAAATTAGTTATATTTTTAATGAACAATATTTTGAGTGTACTTTTATAACTGAGACATTACAAAATCCAAATTGTCTTTGTCACCAATCCACCCTAGAATTGTTTCAAGCAACTGCTCCCCCTATCCCTAACCCCAACCAAAAAATAAAAATTGAAAAAAATAAGCATTATAACTGCATTAAATTAATTCAATCATAAATGTTATATTTATAACAGTAATATGTCTTTATTTTGCTGATAAAGCAAACGAAACAACTAAAATAAAGAACAATGTATTACAAAAATCCTACAATGCTGCTAAAATTACATTGATATTTTTCATAAGCATTTAATTGAAATTTCAAACAATATTCTTTCTTTTAGTTAAAATGACATAATTTTACGTTTAGGATTTAACATTTTTTATCATATTTCCACCCAATTGGTTTCAAAGATGTTGTTTATAGTTAATGCATGTTTGCGACAGTTTCATGGTGAAAAATTACAATTTTAAGAAATTATTATCATTCCCGTTTTAGGACATTCGCTGTTTTCCCGCGTTTTTATAGACAGAATGACATTTGTTCAAAGGATTTATATAAAATGATTATGGTTTAAGAGCATAAACATTAAAAATATAAGCGGACAATGGGGGACAAATTTCATGGAAAGATAGAGAACAGTTTTTTTGTTTTTCTTTTTCCTTTTGTTTTTTGTTGTTTTTTTTTTTGTTTTACGTAAACATGCCTCTTTTTAAGAAATGATCAATCTCTTAACTTAAGCTAAAAAGAGAACAATAATGTTTTATGGGATGTATGACATTTTTTATTATAGCAGATAATAAGACAAAAAGAGTTTTCGTACTTATATTTTAGTTATCTTCCTTGAAATTATCTAAATTAAGCCACAAAAAATTGAATTTCATGTAGGCCATCATGTTCTTATATCTTTCAAAGTTTTAATAAATTCAATGAAACAGTTATCATCCTGTCTTTATGTTTATATGAAAAACGTAACCAACGTACTTCGTGTAGAAACTGGTCGTTTTTACATAATAATATTTTTCGAAATGTTTGCTATCGATGTCGTAGAAGTTTCGTATCTTAGATTTAAATATCCATTTGTAAAACATGTTTGCCTGTCATTTCGTTTTTTCCTCGAAAATTAAAATTTTCACTTTCTAAATAATTCTGCATCAATCTTGTTTTTCTCATACATCTTTATATAAAATATTTTTGTTGCCTGCGAACTTCATTAAAATTCTCGAGGTCGCTTTTTGCAAATAAACATATTTTTATTATGACGCGTTAACTTTGATTAGTAGTTGAATCTGTATGAGTAGTGTTGTGTGACAAAAGTTTAATCAAATTTCTGGCAATAGCTCATAAGAGTATGCAAAGATACTAAAATATATATTATAAAGTTGATAAACAAACTAAAGCGTCCTAGTTAAATCTTAATTAACACCATTAAAGTAATCACAATATGTTAAAAAATAATCTAAAACTAGTCTATAAATTGAAATATTACCGTTAACGCAAATATCGTAATAAAGATACAGATGTAGTTCCACATTTCACAAAACGTTCGGTATCATTTAAATAATACGGCTTTATTAGCTTTGCTTTGATTTCATTACCTAACGCGTAAATAATTACTTCTTCGTTGTTATGCCTTAAAATGGTGTCTTACTGTTGTCAAGCTTCATGCAACCCTAGTAAACAACTTCCGTTTTATATCGACGTCATTCGATAAGGTTACCAGCGTGATTTAAGTGATTTATCTGACATATGTAAATGCAATACCGTGCATATCATGCTATATCTATTTGAGACAGGATAATCTGAAAGGAGACATTCCGTCACCCAATATCCTCATATAATTGACATTTATCAATTACTTATTGGATTTTGCAAAGGAATTATATCTTATATTATGACTTTGAGATTTTTCATATTTTTTTTTTGCTTTCTTTCTCGATTTTTTTTCTTAGATCATTTTTTTTACTTTGTGAAAATGCATTCATACGCTGTTTTTGTATAAGTACACGAGGAATCATTGTCATTTGTTTAGATAGGCACATTTTTCGAAATATATCAATTTGAAATAAAGTTAAATAAAACTTCAATAATAAGACATGTGCTTAAAAGTATAAATTATTAATGTAACGATTTCTTGAAAGAAATAATTTTACATTTTTTTGTTATCTTTTTATCGTATTAGAAATTTGGTAAGGCTTTATATTTGATAATTTCACAGTGAAAAACTACTTTCTTAAGATTTTCCGCATGTGGTATCTCAATTTTATTTTTGCTGACAATTCTGACAATGTCAGGCTGTTCAGAGAAAAGCAAAGCTGAAATTGATAAATTACTTAAATGTCAAAAGTAATAAAAAGGAGAAAACTTACTTTTATTCATTCAACTTACCAATCACCAAAAATCCTCTCTTTTTTTTTTGGGGGGGGGGGGGTATTTTTACAGTCTGAAAAATACATTCCTTCCACATGGATAACATTTGGGCATATTTAAGTATCCTAAGAGCAATAACTGCCGTATGCTTTATGAAAACTTAAAAAGCAAAGACAGCCAACAGCCCGAAGAATAAGTAAACAACCCAGCGCTCCTTAGGCAGCCTTTCAACAATTTCGAGTTTTCCAATTTCCTAGCCGCTTTTTGAATGTTTACTTTTCTGTTAAATCTTATTTATTGTTTGTTACAATCCTTATATAAGTTTTCTTTCTTTTAAAAAGATGTATGACTAACAAATCCTGAATCAAACACATTTATTGTCTTCCCGAGAAATACACAACTTTTAAAAATTGCGCCGCTTGCATTTAACAAAGCCAGGTCTAATATTAATTCGCAGTAGTAACAGAAATATGGATGGATGGTTGGACTTTTTCTCCTACTAGAATTGTTGTTTTTATTATTAAAACAAGCAATCATTCATATTTTTTTATAACATGAATAATATCACCGCCATTGATCGTTGATTGTCGAACTTATTTAACCCAAGACTTCTTGTATTTGATGAGCAATTCGACTAAATGAGCTTTCAATGGGGAAAACAGATTCTAATATTAACGTTAATATTAAGGAAATTTCGTTTTAAATTGTTTTTAAGCGTAAAATAAAAAGAATATTTGTTTGTTTGTTGTGTAAGATGTAATTTTATTTCATCTCGTAAACTTTAAAACCACTCGATGAAATAAAATTTCATGTTACACACAAACAAACAATTATCTCTATATCTTCCATGAGGGACTTTAATCATCTTCCATGAGATAAATACTTAATCATAGATACTTTATCCGTTTCCATGATGTTCTTTATCATCTTCCTTGAAGTACTTTATCATCTTCCTTGAGGTTCTTTATTTTTTTCACTTTATTATCATTCATGATGTACTTTATTATCTTCCATTGAGTACATTTCAACTTCCATGAGATAAATACTTTATCCTTTTCTATGAGATTCTTTATCATCTTCCATACAGTACACTCATACTCCATGAGGTACTTTATCATTTTCCATGAGATTGATTATTAATCATCTTCCAGGAGGTACTTTATTATCTTCCATGAGGTACTTTATCATCCTCCATGAGGTACTTTATCACCCTCCATGAGATAGATAATTAATCATCTTCCATGAGATACTTTATCTCATATATGATTACAAGCACCTGCTCTCCTGCTGAACATCGTATTTGTTTTAAAGCTTTCTGGCCGTCCTGCGCTTTTTAATTCTAAACTAGTTTAAGAGATTAACATTATAGTATCACTATGATTCTTTTTATAACGCTAATCAGTACAGTCGATTTATCTAAAATATTTCAGAAGAAAGATTTATATTTGAAACAGATCAATAGCCTTATAAATAAGTAAAGTGCACTGATTAAATGTATAAAGCTCTTTTTTTAATGGTTTTGAATTAACAGAAATCTTTTAGTGATGTCATCGCAAATTTGTAATTTTGATATTTTTTTCTATTTTTTTTTTTTTTTTTTGTCAGAAAATATGTTTGCCACTCGTATACTTTGACTAATTTGAGTCACTCTTGATATATATAATGCATCTGTCCATAAAGTTCTGATGTTTTCTTTCTCAAATGTCAAACATGTTTTATGAAAAAGTCTTTCTAATGCAGACTTAACATTTTTCGACATTGGCGTAATTTATCAAAATCTTGCCGATGATTTATTTTAACACTGTCATAATTGTGTCATGCATTAAGAACTGATATATCTGTCCGTGACGAAAACGCTTTTTTGTCAGTCAATAAAATATTGGTTATAACAGTTATGTTTTATCTTTATATGTAAACAAAATAAACGCCTGCATTAAAAAAATACTGCAATGTTCTGTGTTCGTTTAATACTTTTATAAAATGACCTTGTCTTGCTACTTAATTGCCTCATAGCCGTAAAACATTGTCTCTTAATTGCATAAAAAGGGATATTGCGATCCTTTTTATTTTTTTTCCATTCCATATAAAAAGGTACTGCTAAAATATTGCAATTTTGGTAACCGGTTTTATGTTTTTTTTTCTTCAGATAAAACGCTTACGTTATATTTTTCACAGTTTAAAACTTCTAACATACAATGTTTGATGACTTAATTTTTCTTCTTGCATTAACCGTATTTTTTTCTGTTTGACCTCAACGCTTTATATTCCATTCTAATTATTTATTCCAAATTATATGACAATCTTTATAACATTGTACAAACACGCTTAAACTTAAAGCAGCACGCCTCCAGATTCATGCTAATTTTCATAAAAAATTTGAAAATGTATCAAAAAGTAAAATTTTTTGTAAAATGAACAAAAAAATAAACTACACATTGCAAAAAGCTTAACAACCCATGTAAATTACCAAAAAGGGTCAAAACATGCAATAGCCCTAACTGCGTTACTAACGCAATAGAAAAATGATGAAAAATACTGCAAAATCGTTTATTAATCGCACATAACATGGAAATTATTACTTTTATTTTGAACATTTTTACTTTTCTTAAAAACTTAGTACCTTATTCTTAAGTTTGATTTTCTTGAAATATTTTGGTTCATCTGGAGGCATGCAGCTTTAATAACAGCGTGATTTTGTCGCTAAGGAAAACTTGATGATAAGGGAGTCTCGTTGTTAAGAACTGGTACAATGCTTGTCCTTTATCTTAATAGGAAGAACATCGGCTTTGATATTTCGGGGTCAGCATGAAGTCATGCAAAGCTACTGGAGATCTATTTTTTTTTCATTTTGGTCCAAACCTCATAACGACTTACCAAGTTTATTATAGGAATTAATAACTGCGGCTAGTTTAAATCTTACTAGACAAAGAATTTATGCGCTTTCGCAACAAAGGTAAGAAATATTACAGTAACACCAAAAATAGAGGGCTTAATATCTTAATTAATTGCTCTGGGGCAAGTTTAATTGCTCGGGGGCATGTTAAATTTCTCGGGCATGTTTAATTGATTGCTCTGAGGCATAGGATTAAAAATTTGTTTTAAAATGTGATAACTTATGTCGGTGGATTTGAATACACATATCAATGATTTACATTAAATAAATGGAGCAACAACTATCTTACTAGTACGATAAAAATTGTTAACAATTATAAAAGTAATTGCTTTTATCATAACTCATAAAACTCTATAAAATCATTTTCAAAATAAACAAGATAATACTTCTTATAATATACATGCATGGTATAACTGGAATGCAGGAAAAATACTTTAAAGTGATTTTAATCTGACATATTGATTTTACAAATTTTGAAAAAATATCTTAAAGTATACTTGATCCACCTCATAGCAGATAACTCTTATGTCAAAACGAATAATGAGGACTCGATATAGCCCTTATTAAATGGCGATAGATTATTTACAAATTCGTAACCGTCACATAATCTGACATTATTGGGCTGCAAAGAAGTCGAGTCTTATAGGATTTTGAATAAGACGCATGATTTACTGCGGGATGACACGATTTATTTTGCGTGTCGTCAATAAAACACAAGTACATAAAAATAGCATTCACATATATCAGCTTTAAACTTCAGGACCAATTTAAAATGTTTTGCTTTGTTGCAAACCATTTTTTATTTACATTTTCTTCAAACGGAACGACAATATTTCTTTCTTTGCGTATTCAAATAATGGACTAATGGACTGTGCAACTGCCTGTAGTTACCGAGATTCAATATACACGTACTTCAAAAACTTTAATAGCCGCCTTTTATATACAGTGTAGTAAAGCGAGGTCATCCGTGTGTTTTTTTTATTTTGGTTAGATATGGTAACGTGTCTGATGCCTTTCATGTCTTATATACTATGTTTATGCTTAAATTTGATGTTTTATTATCGGTCATGTCGCAGTATAAAAAACGAGTACAACTAGTACGAACGTAATGGAATGGTGTCGTAACGCTTCCCCTTTAATTTCAACAAACAGATCAAAACAGGCATTCGTCTAGGTAATGTTTTGTTCGGTTATTCTAAAGGTATGCAGTGCACAGCTGACCATTCCTTAATGCGCGTAAAACCTCGTTTCTATAGATACAGTATTGTATAATTTCAAGAAATTATTAACATTGCTTGATTTATAAGTATAATTTTTCAATTCTTTATGTCACTCATGCTAAACAAGCATGCTAAACAAGACATAATGAGGCAAATATCAAAAGAAATACGTACACAGTGAGAAATTAATTACACATTAACAATACAAATAAGTACAATGTCGGAGAAGTTTCCCAGTCCGAGGATACATAATATTACTCACAAGTTAAAATGACATTAGAAACTTGTCTGTTTTTCTTTACACATTCTATGTTTATAACTGAAAAATAAAAATACACTGTAAAGAGTTTCGTGTTCAAGTTATGACACAACTTTTCTCATCGAGAATTTAGTTTTCATGATAATGTCTTGTACATTGCTCTTTCCATTTGCAGCAGTTTGACCAGTTGAGGGACTGTTGTTTTCGGAACCTTCACCTACCATAGTCTCTGCTTGATGATCAACAGAAATAACTTCGACGCCGTTTTTGTCTTCTTCAACCCTATTTAATCGCCTGAAAGAAATACAAATGTCTCTCGAATTTGAAGCACCGAATGATGATAAAATTTAAACAGTCGGATGATGCTGAAAGCAATTGGAAATTTCTGATAAATGGGGAATTCAATATCTGAAAAGAAGGAAAAATGCCCTCATTTTGTAATGTAAAAGATATACCAATGTTTTTGCTTAACATTTTTTCGTAATTATTTTAAATGTACAAAATGAATAACAAATAAAAGAGTTCAAATTCTTAAGTGTAATATAAAGTTATATGTACCACATATATCGTATTAGAAAAGCCAGTGCAAATAGTCCACCTACAGCTATTGCGCAACCTACGACAATTCCTACAATTGTTCCAATTGCCATTGGATCGTCTTTTCCTTGAAAGATACAAAGCATTGCATAAACCAAAATGCTATACAAATATGCTTTTGCTATATAAACTGTTTTTAAGTATCCATTACTTGTAATTGACGGATTTTTTATTGGTAATTTGTTATTACTTTGGTTTGATATCTTCATTCAAATAAAGGAATTCCTGTATGAAATTTTGTAGGGAAATGTAATGTTTATTTACTACAATAAACGTAATAAGAGTGACATCGACAAAAATGTTATTATGACAATGGCAAGCAAAGGGAATGCATCATTAATCGGGTTCGTTATTACTTTTGCTTCCATGTTTTGCTACTTATTTCAAACATTTTGTTTAATTGTTAGAGATATATTTTCATACCGTTTATTGTAGAATCACACATAGGACCTTGCCATCCTTGTTTACATTGACATTTGAATGATCCTATTGTGTTGTTACATACACCATTAGGTCCACATGGCGTGCCCACCAAACATTCATTAACATCATCAACACAATGAAGTCCGTGCCATCCATTATTGCATATGCAGGAGTACGAACCATCCATGTTTATACATCTTTCATTTGTCATACAAGACACAGTTTGACATTCATCAATATCCTTATCGCAAAGAAATCCTTGCCATCCTGTTGCGCATGTGCAAGTAAATGAACCAGCAACATTAATGCAGGTTCCTTTATTCGCACATGGTGTATTCAAACATTCATCCGTATCATTTATGCAGTTTTTACCGCCCCATCCTGCTGCGCAATTGCAGTTGTATGAACCGGGTGTATTTACGCACGTGCCTTGGTTCTTACATGGGAGTTTCACGCACTCGTCTATATCTTGTGAACAGGATTGACCTTCCCAACCAACATCACAAAGACATTTGTAACTCCCTTGATTGTTAGAGCAAAGTCTATGTACACCAGGACAAAGAGAGCTTCCACTAAAATATAGATATTCAAGATTTTACACTTAACAATGTCATCTAAATTTTTGGCCATGATCAACCTATAAAGTTTACATTTTATTACTTTAATCTGGGACTATCCCTACTATTACTTCAAAATCAAACAAATATTTGTTGTGCAAAGATCGACCTTACAATAACTATAAATATAAATCAACTTGACACCTTTAATCAATTAAAATTGGAAAACAAATGTACAAGTGTATTGTTTATGACATTTACCAATGAAATATACAAGTGTATTTATTTTTATCTTACATTCGTCAATTAAATATATAAGCATGTTACTTTTGGCATTCATCAATGTCTTTATCGCACGTGTTTCCTGTCCAGCCAGGCATGCATTCAACATTGACAGACGCACTACGGTTCGTACAGTGTTCGCCGTTCCAGCCTTTTAGACACGTACATCTGTGAAAGGAATTCTTTATTAGGTTTTCAGCGGAACAAAAAAGTTAGAAACAATCAGTTTGTAATTCTACAAGTCTATCTTAAAGAAGCCTTCAGCTTTTCTGAAGGTTGAAAATATTAATGTTAAAAAATCATTTTTATTGTCAGATCATAAGAATTAAGATGGAAATCCCTCGATACCTACCTATAATTTAGTGGTCCACTCTCTATACTAAAAATTAGAAAAGCGGAGCAATGAAAATGAAATTTGCAACTCAGTTTGAAATTGTTGATGAGATATAATTGAAAGTACAACATTTCTCACGCCCCACTGGAAGCGGCTAAAGAAGTATTCAACGTTAAAGTATTGAGATCAATGATTCTGAAGGACTGGACAGATGTTACAACACTAACGTCAAGTACAAGCTGCCTGGCACCTCCTGGTATGAGAATTAAAACCTGGGAAAGGGTAGATCCCTCAAGATCGTTGTAAACAAAGTAAAACTTGCATACACTTGGTTTGAAGAGTCTGTTTTGTGACAGATAGTGAAAAGTGTAGCATCCTCAGTCCGCTAGCATCGGCTTAAGAGCAGTTTTCAATCTTCAACAGAATAAAGTATAATAGTGGAGCGGAAAATAAGGTCTCTCCCATCAAAATAGTGCAAATTGTGATACAAGCATGAAACTTACTGGAAATTCTCTTTAGACTATAGAAATTCCAGAGGTGAAGTGGGCCCAAAAATATCTCTGCTCATCCAAGATGGTCGCCATTTTCAAAATGGCCGCCTTATAAATTTGACGTACATTATAGCTCATTCAGTTAAATTGTTTGTACAGACCTGAAACTTACACTAAAGCATTATAAAGATTCTCCTTTACAAAAATTTAAATCTTGAACAAAATCCGCTTTAATACCTATTCAGAACTCAAGATGGCGTCCAATATGACCGTCGATTTTATGAAAAACTGATATATCTCTTTTGTCATATAATAAGTTTCAGGTCTTTATAAAACTTTTGACTGAATGAGCTATTAATATTCGTCAAATTTATATGGCGGCCATTTTGAAAATGGCGGCCAGTTTGAATGGGCAGAGATATTTTTGGGTCCTCTTAATTTTTTTAATCTACGTGGTTTAAAGATGATTACCTGAAAGTTTCATGTTTGCATCACCATTTGCACTATTTTCTCAATTTCCGGGCCCACTATAACAAAAGATTCCGAAGAACGACAACAACAAAAAAATGGAATCACTAAAGGACACACAAAAACGGCAACATAAAATATGTTGCATGCTCGATTTAATGGGGTCCGTTCATGTATGTTAGTTGTGATTGTAAACACTGAAGTATAGTACGGGGCTACTTTTTACATCTACCACACAATACTCGGCCATCTGCTCTTGTGAGAATTAAAGTCTTGATAAGATGTTATTCCTCTACACTCCAGCAATGGAGATGAAAATTGAGGACTTGTTTTGATTAGTATATTTGATATGTCCATGAGACATAATTAAAAGTACCACGTCTCTTACGCACCCTGACACCGGCTTAAGTCTTTTCAATATTCAAAAAAAATATTGGAATCATTATCCCGAAGAACTAAAAACTATAACAACCTATTTATGCGTGTATGAGAAAATAAAAATAAAACAGAAATAGCCTTGGTGTATATCATAATCAGATCTAGTAAGTAAATAAAAACTGATTGGTTTATAAAATCATCTCTCAAATTATGTCTGTAACACACGCAGAAAATACAGGTTTACAAATTGCTTGGCAAGTAATCAATTTTTAATGAACATACTTATAACTTCCAGGGGTGTTAACACAATGTCCTGTGTGGCCACATGGTGGTGTGTGAGCTCTGCATTCATCTCTGTCTTTATTACAGTCGTCACCCTTTAATTAAAGTAAATTTTGTACAAATAATTTAAGCATTTACGGCATTTCTAAAACGTTTAAGTGAAGAATAAAAGTCTCTTTCAATCAAAATCTTTAGAAGCAATATCGTTTAAGGATTTTTAATGAAGATGTTATATTGGTGTAAAATAGAGAAAATAAGAATCCTTTAAAAGAAAGACCAACACGGCAAAATTGAAAATGTTGCAAGCTCGGTTTGATTGGGCCTGTTATTGACGGAACTGTAGCGTAAGACCAGCACACGCTTCATAATTTATATTCATAAATAGAATTCTACTCCCAATTTACTTTCCAACTAAACATAAATAATATGAACAAAATTAATGTTTCTTCAGATGTAAAAAATGTACTTCTCGTTAAATAATTATCAGTTATAAAAAATCATTAAACATTCAATATTCGAAATAGAAAAACGTTCTGTAATTATAAAATGAAAGAAAAATGGAAACATTTGTAAGAAATTTAATCCTACCTACATTCACATAGTTATACCTGTATCTGCAAGATGATCCATTTTGGTATTTCTTGTAAGATGGGCAATGATTCTTTTATAAGTTTAAAACAGTTTTTTTAATATCATCATCAAAATTGTTGACCAGTTGTTAGATTGAAACATATATTTATGCTATACTTTGAGTCTTATCCATCTTGAATAATAACTTACCCAGCTTCCAACTAAACAATTACACACGCCGTTTGAAAGACAACCTCTAGCATTAAGTGAGCATGTTACATTCCCGCAGACAGTATGGTTCTGTGCCCTCGATAACACTTTCTTAAACACAAATATTCAAATTTATTAAAATATGCATATCTTTTTAAATAAAAGTCTGATCAATGTACAATATGTACAATTTAACAATATAAAAATCCAAAGTACTTAATACAGAAAAACTAGACGGCATTTACATTGTTGCAGGCTTGTCACTTCAGTGTTGTTATATTTTCTGGTCCTTCGGGATCATTTGATGCCAACACTATAAAGTGTTGAGAAGCGAATTGAGTACCGCTCTAGCCGGTTGCTAGGGGGCGTGAGGGATGTTGCACTTATTCATTATCCCTCATGTACAGACTCAATCAAACCGAGTTGCAATTCCTATGTTATTTTGTTGTGATTAATGCTTCCGTTTCCAGGAAATTGGTTAGATTGGACCCGTTCGTAGACGATAGTGGCAAGTGTAGGCATCTGTACGGTACGTAATCGGTTCGGGCTGATTTGGAATATTTCCGTGTTCCTGAACTGAATTGGATTTTTTTTCACCGGATTGATTCAGTTAAATTGGATTTTGAGCTTGACAAGGTAAGAAAATATATAAAATAAAAATATTTACAACTGTTAGTCTTTGAATATTCTACTTGCACGGAACATTAAAATGTTTAAGAAATTTATATACAACTTAATAAGGTTTGTTAACGGTTTTTAATTAGTTGGAATCCACATGTGATCACCTTGATCTGTCTATTCTCCCCTGACAAACGATTAACTCAACTATATATAAGGAATGATGCCATACGTTGCCCAAAATAACACAAATGCAAAGATCATTTAATCAACAAGAAAAACGAACAAAGTTTTAACAGGCTTCTGCAATATTTGATAGTCCTCATGGCCTAAACCCATACTTAAATTGTGTCTCGTATGTTTGTTTTGTTTGAAAGGGTTACTTCATTATCACATACAAATATGTATAATAAATGTGTTTTACTTTTTGTTAAACACCTTAAGACAATTCTATGAAATGACAAAACAAATTATATGCCTTAATTAAAAGGAATTTTTTTTGTAATGAGTTATGACAGTAGCGTCTAAATTCCCGTCTGAAAAGAATAACAAGTAATAGTAATCAAATAAGCTCTTATATTTCCGAAAAAAGAAATGTAATTAGGAAAGCACAACCAATTCTCTACTTATATGAATAAAACTTACCTCGAGTGATATTAAAGCAAAACACCAAATAAGTCTTAGACTTAAATTGCCTTTCATGCCTGTATGTATATCTTGTCATTTGAGTTTAGTATCGGGGAAATAGATCAACTATGTTGACAGAAATCTCAAATTGTTATATTCATTTCACTCATATATGTATATCAGTATTTATGGCACCCATAAAATGGAATCAAAGACAAACATCTAAATCGTGATATCTTTCAGAAAACTGACAAACAAATCTGCATTCACAGTTAAAGATATCCACAAAATAATTCTGCAATTCTTATCTCTCAAAATAATCATCATTTTAAACATTTTATGGCACGGAATTGTAGATATCGTCCAATATTGTTTATATTTAGTAAAACTAAATCTTTTATAAAACTTTGATCAAATGATTGATAATCTTTTTCTATTAAACAAAAGTGAACTATGATAAATGTGATTTGACTGTATGCTAACACAAACATTAATATCTCTTCTAACACAACAAACATTGCAATATAATAATTTATGATCACAGATGTAATTTTGTTTCAGATTTTTTTCAAGATTCAAGATCTGATTTTGTAGGTCTCGGTCTGCAGATTGGACAAAAACATGAGCTAAAACATATACAGCTGCATTAAGGCATTAAAAATGAATCAGTTCACAATGATTGATAGCATTAACAATGAGGACAACAGAACTATTAAACCAATTTGCAATTAATAGCGATACTTTATTTCACATGAAACAGCAGGTGTATAAGATAATTTTTATTGCGTGATACTTATACAATAATTAATTGACTTTCGTCAACTTTTTTTGAAGTGTTAATCGAAATATTGATAAAATTAAAAAAATAAAGAATCTTATTATTATTTCCATATATTTTCCGCTGTTTAGGATAATATATTTCGCGCGTACCGCCCTATGTGAAGATGTTATGTCATGTTCTTATTTTGAAATCTGACTAATGGTGGTTCTTGTCAGGTTTCGTACTTCTTATTCTAGTTTGCATGTTCCAAAAGTATTTCAAGCATGAATATACATTGTTCAAACACTAATAGATAACACTAGTTACTACGTAAAACAATTTCAGTCAACACCAGGATATATTTTGGCATTCGTTATAGTTTAATACACCATGAATACACATTTCATCCGCGTCACGACAAAACCAACATAATGGGTTTGTGACCAGCATGGATCCAGACCACCCTGCGCATCCGCGCAGTCTGATCAGGACCCATGCTGTTCGCTATCAGTTTCTTTACTTGTTATAAGGTTTGTAAGCGAACAGCATAGATCCTGATCAGACTGCGCGGATGAGCAGGCTGATCTGGATCCATGCTGGTCGCAAACGCATTACGTTGGCTTTGTCATGACGCGGATCATTTGTGTCTTAGTCGGGAAATCTAAATTTACATATAAAAATACATTTTATTTCAGATGTGTGAACTTACAGCAGCTAATATGTCCATATTTGCAAGTGCAAAAGTGAAGTGTCAATAAAACTATTGTTGAAGAATTTGTTTTACATAATTTAGCATTTGAAATACGCTTCAACACGTCTTCTAGTCTTTTAAATGATAACAAATGTGTTCTTTGGTCGTTATGTTGTTGTTTCTTTTTAAGACAAAAGAAATTATATATTGGTTCACGAATTTTATGTTACGGGTCATGATATTTAAAGTTGTGAAAGAATAACTGGTAAACGTTCTTTAATAGTTATTGTTAATCCTAAAGTCTTTGTATTTTTCGTTGCAAAAAGGTCAGTTTAAAGTTTTGTATAGGAAAACTGCATCTTTTGCAAGAAAATGACATCTTTTACAATGAAATGAACTAAGTTCATGGTAAAAAGATATACAATATGTACGCCCAGATAAGCTTTTGTAATCAACTACATGTATATATAATATAAGATATCATGTATAAAATCAAAAAGGTAATAGGGCAGCAAGTAGAAGACGGTAGATATTCTGAAATAATCTTGAGTATCAGTGATCACAAACGTTTTGAAATATCTCAATTCAATAATTGTAGTTTTTTAGCGTTTATGATTGCAAGTACGGTGGCACAAAGGTGACATGTGTGTGTTTTTATTTATCTCGTGGCCACGAGATACTGTGTCGTGGCCACGAGTTACTAAGTCGTGGCCACGAGATAGCTAGGTCGTGGCCACGAGTTACTAAGTCGTGGCCACGAGTTAGTAAGTCGTGGCCACGAGTTACTAAGTCGTGGCCACGAGTTACTAAGTCGTGGCCACGAGATAGCTAAGTCGTGGCCACGAGATACTATATCATGGCCACGAGTTACTAAGTCGTTGCCACGAGATACTATGTCGTGGCCACGAGTTACTATTTCGTGGCCACAAGATAGCTAAGTCGTGGCCACGAGATACTGTGTCGTGGCAATGAGTTACTAAGTCGTGGCCACGAGTAACTAAGTCGTGGCCACGAGTTACTAAGTCGTGGCCACGAGTTACTTAGTCGTGCCACGAGATAAATGACCAATCATATTACACCATCTATATGAATTTCCATAATTAACTAGACATGTGTTATAGTACAAGGATGTCCCTACTTCACCAGGCTGTAAAAGTGCCATTTATACTACTTATTGACTGGTCAATAATTGTACATTTAGCGTCACTGTGACCCTGATTTTTGGCCCTATGACCTCGAAATTATTACAATGATTTTTCTGGGTTTTATAAACCATGGCTTAATTATCTCTTCTTAATTATTCATCAGACAAGAATTTTACCTTATAGGCTATCTACTGTCCATGGGCAATGTCCCTTCCAAATAAAATAAACCAGGACTTATTCCTTCTCATGTTATCGTATAAACAAGGTTAACAGGTCGTAGTACGTACAAACTGACCAATTCGATCACAAAATTGTCCCAACAAAGAGCTATAGTCAAAATTAATGTCTGATGGGCCTTGGAAGGTGACTTTCTAATATGATCCTAAAGACAAGTTCAATAGTATTCATAGTATTTCGTGGTCACGACTTAGTAACTCGTGGCCACGACATAGTATCTCGTGGCCACGACTTAGCTAGAATGTAATGACACTCATCTCCCAAATCGTTTAGTTGACAGTGTTGGCATTTCCGTTCAGCATGTGGGACAAAAGAATGCCACCACCTGCCTGTTTCTAAAGGGAGGCTGCGGTTATCTGTTCTTAAGTGAAAAAAGTCAATCTTTGATAATTAGGAAATGTAATGAGGTACTGTTCGAAATTATTGTCGGATTTAAATGATTGGTATGTTAGACCTTTTGACGAACCTGTAAGTGAACTATTCAAGTTTTGCAAAAATTGGTCAATTAATGCACGTTTTATTTTCATACTGATTTTTTAAAGATTGATATTCATTTGGTTTTCCTATATGTATGTGTTACCTGTATTATTTAAAATTTGTTTTATATACTGTAACCATTTAATTATAACTTAGAATTGAGCGTTATATCATAACATGCTTTAGAAATTTTATTTCTGTTACCCATAACCATGCACATATGGTGCAAAAGTTGTGAACAGATGATTGTGTGTAACACAATAGTTGATTATTGTTTTCTCTTTCTTACTACTCGTTTGTGGTTAACCCCTCGAGCAAGGACACGAGTATCAGCCATAGTTAAACACTATAGACCTTAACAGCTATATTAACTTTTTAGGTGTGAAAATTTAATAGCATTACTCAATTTTTTGGTCACTTATCTGATTATGTATATAGGACTTCCAAAATAGTTATAAATCAGAGCGGGCGCTGTGGTGCAGTGGTAACACTGTCTGACTACAAGTCTAGGGGTTGCGAGTTCGATCCCCCGCTACTCACACACTGACATGACATACCGGGCACTACTCACACATTGACATATAGGAACCTACTCACACACTGACATGACATACAGAACACTAATCACATACTGACATGATGACATATAGAACACTAATCATATACTGACATGACATACAGAACACTACTCACACACAGACATGACATACAGGACACTACTCACACACTAACAACTAACATGACATACAGAACACTACTCACACACTGACATGACATACAGAACACTACTCACATACTGACATGACATACAGGACACTACTCACATACTTACACGACATACAGAACACTACGCACACACTGACATGACATACAGGACACTACTCACACATTGACATGACATACAGGACACTACTCACACACTGACATGACATACAGAACACTACTCACACACTGACA
Source organism: Ruditapes philippinarum (assembly GCF_026571515.1). Lineage (NCBI taxonomy): Eukaryota > Metazoa > Mollusca > Bivalvia > Venerida > Veneridae > Ruditapes > Ruditapes philippinarum. The sequence goes on along the minus strand of NW_026865464.1, from coordinate 267,958 downwards.
TGACATACAAGACACTACTCACACACTGACATGACATACAGAACACTACTCACACACTGACATGACATACAGGACACTACTCACACACTGACATGACATACAGAACACTACTCACACACTGACATGACATACAGAACACTACTCACACACTGACATGACATACAGAACACTACTCACACATTGACATGACATACAGAACACTACTCACACACTGACATGACATACAGAACACTACTCACACACTGACATGACATACAGGACGCTAATCAAACACTGGCATGACATACAGGACGCTCCTCACACACTGACATGACATTCAGAACACTACTCACACTGACATGCCTAACAGGACACTACTAACACACTGACATGACATACAGGACGCTACTCACATACTGATATACAGGCCACACTATTCACACATTAACTTGATATACAGAACCCAGACATATAGGACACAACCTAACTGACACACAGGGTATGGCTCACACATTGACTTGACAAACAAGCCACTACTCACAAATTGGCAAGACATACAGGATACTTATCACACACTTACCTGACAAACCGGATACTTCTCACACTCTGACCAACTGACCAGACAAAACATTGAAACTTCTCACAAACATGACACTACTCACACACAAGCCTGACAAACAGGACATTCCTCACACACTGACCTGACGAACAGAATACTACTCACATAAAGACCTGATAAACAGGACACTTCTCACAGACTGACTAGACAAAAGGACACTACTCACACATTGAGCAGCTAAAACAGGACGGCGTGGCCGAGAAGTTAACGCGTCGGACTAGTAATTTAAGATTCGAGAATGTTTCAATATAGCTTCCGACACAATGGAACTAAAATAAATTTGTATAAACTAAAACAGGACGATACACAAAAATGAGCAGACTAACAGATATTCGAATAACCTACTACCTACTAGGTGGAAGTTGTTTATTCGTAATTCCGAATTATTGAACCGCTGATAGTTGGAAATTCAATCCGCTATTAAGAACACATAATACATTCTTAAACATAGAATAAAGGAGGGGACTTATCTTTCCCCAATAGCAGTTGATAGGTGGCAAACAGGTGACCAATAGGCGATATCGGTGTTAAATACGTTGTCATTGGTTCACTCCATAGTTTGGCTAAAAAAACTACCGATCAATCACCGATGACTCTGTGTAACTGGGGTGTTATTTCGTGCGCACGAGGTAATATGTCGTGGCCACCATTTACTAAGTCGTGGCTATGAGATAGTTAAGTCGTGGGAACGAGATACTATGTCGTGCCCACGAGATAATTAAGTCAAATTATACAAATTTTCTTGGCGATGAGGGGGACTGCCGCCCCTTCAAACCCGCCAAATAGAAGGGGGCACACCCCCCTTCTGGCTACCCCTCATGTATCATTTTGATGGGGACGCGCAGAAAAAGTGATCACTTGTTTAAACAACATTTCTCAAACGAAAAAACAGTGTTTGGGCCTAAATAGGGCATTTTCTCACTGTTTTGCGGCCTCAAAAAGAGAGAGGGGTGGGGGGGGGGAAGCCGTCAAAAACGTTTATATGAGGGAAAGGTTAAAGAATCAAAGACTTGTACTTAAAGAGAAATTGTTATGTTTAACTTCCTAGCTTTAGTGATTAATGAAAAACAAAGCTTTGGCTTTCAAGATCAACAATTTTAGACGTGAAAACTTTCCATTAAAATTAAACTGGACACTAAGATAAGAAAAGTCATCAACAATGTTAAGTTTAACATTATCATAAAAGGATTCAAATTTATTTTTATTTAAAATTGGAATCACTAAAAATAACTTCTTTTTTTTGCTGCATTAACAGTTAATCCCCATATAGCGCACAATAATATGTGAGGAATTTGATGCGGTTTAAGCTTTATTTCTCTTTGGGTTCTATTAGAAATACTCGCTATCAAAAGTCTCGTAACTAGTTTTATAATGAAAATGTGCAATTTTATTTGCAAATTGTAAATTGTATTTCTAAATAGGGTGAATTGATAAAAGGTATATTGACGTGAGTTTAATATGCAGTACTGTCATTTTGTCAATTTATATCGTAAATATTACTCCATTTTCCATTGTCCCTCTCCTTTAGTACGAACTTTCAAAAGTACGAATAAAGTGAATCGGAAAACTCTGGCTTTATCGCCGGCGAGGCGCATGTAGAACTGTCAAAATTGAAATTTTGTAGGTGGAATTTTAAGTAAAATGGAAGACAGCTGTGTCCATCACGTAGAATTTTGTGTCAGGGATGGGGAAACTTTACAAAGAACATTTTTACAACAGTACAAATTTTCTCTAGCTGCCACTCGTGTGACAAAACTTTTAAAACAGTGGGTTTTAAAATCAGGAACAGCAACTTGTTTGATTACGCAACAAATTTCGTCAGAAAATAACCAATCTCAAGATCAGTATTTCGTGGAATCGGAAAAGAATTTTGATTGCAAAGAAAGGCAACAGACGAGAAAACTCGATACAGTATTTAATGTTGCTTTAAAAGTTAAAAATGTAGCCAGTTCTGTTGAAAGACTCTCAAGGTCAGGAGTGAAAGTGTTGCGTCCAGTTGAGAAATACAGTGACAAGTTTGGTGAAATCAGTATAGCAGTGGTAAAAAGTTGTATAGGAAATGTAGTACACACTTTAATTCAAGATGACGAATATAGTGGTATATTCTTGCCAGGATTTAATCCAGTAGATAGTGTACATAACAATGTTTCTAGTGAGGAAACCCTAGCCCCGACCCTAGTGACACATTTTGATCATGTGACCTTTGCTTGTAATTGTGGTGATACAAATCATATTCTAGAATGGTATTCAAAATGCTTTGGAATGAGAAGGTTTATGATTAACAGGTATAAAATATATTTGATCTTAATCCATAATCTTTATTCAGTTATATCTATTTCCGTTTGTTACTAAATGTAGCACTAGCAATCAGTCTTTTTGCTTGCACCAGGTATAGGTTAGAGTGCATATTGGGTGTTCTTCGTAAATAAGAAAGCTAAAAAGGAGCGGAGCTTGCGAAGCGACTGTAGCTTTCTTATTTACGAAGAACATCCAATATGCACTCTAACCGGCTTAGTGCTCCGCCCACTTGCGTTTTATAATATAAAACCTCCAGTTTATATAAAATCTGTTCTATTAAGATTTGTAACCTGAAAATTTGAAAAATCCTCGTCGGTGATTGGCTTAAAAAAATTGGCGAGCACTAAAATTAGTTAGACCTACAATAGTTCTTTTAAGTTTGAATACAACTCTCATGACTTGCTGACCTCCTATTTCAAGTGTCACAAGAAGTCATTCATGAAATTTGTCAAAAAAGTGTAAGGCTAAGTGCTGATATACTGATATTATGTGTAAATATTAAATATGAAATGAGGCAAAGCCTATGAAGTGGGAAGTCGGTTAAAAAAATGGTTAACTTTTCCGTTTGAAGGTGTCATTGACTCATTCATGCACCGCTTCCGTTTTCACTTAGAACACTTGAAGATTATTATTAATTTCGAATTTAATTTAATTATTTCTATTTCAGTGATGAGGACAGTGAAAATGGGTTTGTTATAGACACTGAAGACATAGGTGTAAGGTTAAAGGCTTTTGAGTATTGGAAATGTGCAGAGACAGGCTTGTCGCTAGGTAGTCATCCGGAAAGTATTAAATTTGTGATAGCAGAAGCTTTGCCAAACCAAGGTAAACACAACTTATGTATACTGCTGAAAGTATCATTTTTACTAAGGTGGGGATCAAACAACAATTTTGGTAAAATTCCTGGTCCTAATTTTTAACACATAAAATACTAACAAATTCAGTGATATAAGTGTTTCACTTTTGATTGATTAAATAATACTCTTATATAACAGTGCATAAATGGTATGGCATGAAACAGTTTCAATGTATTCAAAATTTTCTAAATGTCAAATAATCTAATCATGAAGCTGCATTGAAACTTTCAAGACATTACTTTCCTTAGATCAGAAAAAAGTTTAGTCCAACTAATTTTACTATGCATTGAGGTATTGTGTTATTTTGTGTATGGGCAATATCTGCCTTCTATGAGATTCTGACCTAGAACAAAAATATCTGAGAATCTAGCTTTGGCAATCCCCATATCAAAATATTTTGACTAAGGAAAGTTGGGATTGGTTTTATAAACTTTAATGTCATAATTATTCCTCTGACTATGCTAATATGTTTATTTATGTTAATTAACTTAATTTGACATGAACATAACCTACATTTTTTTCCCATATTTAAATTCTAGAACAAGAAAGGAAGCAACTTTATCTAAATGTACAATTTTTTTTTTTAGATTAACTATTAACATTATTTTACCACACAGTCACTTTATCACACTTCCTTCAGAAAATCTTTTTTATTGATAAGATACTTTGGATTGATTTTCTTTAAAGGTCCCAATCAAGTTGACACATTTTTACATGACCATGATGGTGCTGGGATACAGCATGTAGGACTACATACAGAAGATATAGTCAAGACAGTATCTTGTCTCAGTGAGAACGGGGTCCAGTTTGCTGAACCCCCCTATACATATTATACAGAGGTAAATATAGGGAGCTATTTTTTTTTTGGTGGGGGGAGGTGAAATTGACATTAAATGATATAAAGATCACCTGTTATTGATGGAATGTATGTGAGTGACATCTTGATAAAAAATAAATCATACTTGTATTGAAAGATTGAGTTATGCAAATATCTATAAATAGGGGTAGAGACTAAGACTAAAAATATTTTATATTTTGATGGGGAAACATTTTATTCTGTTTTCTTATATTATAATTTAAGTGTGTTAACCCTTAACATCATACATGTGAACTTTTTTCAATGATCAAGTGGGAGATTTTTCTTCAAAAAGAGGGAGATTTTAGAATTTGCAATAAACAAAGAAGGAAGTTCTGACATCAAAAAATAGGGAGATTTCTTTAATTTGTGAAAATACCCCTTATTTTAAGAAAAATCTTTGAAAATATGGCTGAAGAAAGTGTGAGTCTCCCGCCTAAAGTGGGAGAGTTCACATGCATGCTTAACATGCTAAATAAATGGAATTGATCATGTTTTAGTAACTTTCATCCTTGTTGGGACAGATTTCAAAATTTTTATTGACTGAATAGCTAACAGGGTGCATTGATCTTAACTATGCTGGCCTCTCAGTAAAATTTGTCGCCACCAGCAGGCTAAGTGTTAAATAACAGAAGCTCTCTACTAATGTGTCATGTGACTATAAAAATTTATACACTAACTTTGTTATTTTCTGATTTATATTGCATACTATATGATAACGTGAATTCAAACTGAATTTTTTCAAACTAGGTAAGACCTTAACTCAGTTATGCAATATTTTGTATGTTACAGGTAGGGAAATATGAAGAGATCTGTGATATAGGTCAGGACGTTGACATTTTACGTAAGAACGGAATACTTGTTGACGCTGAAGCTGATCCAGGGGAGACAACTGATGGTTCACAAAGTCCAAATTTAAGGTATCACAATTTTTGATATTTTATGAATACACTTCCTTTTAGGACACAGTGAAAAACGAATCATGATATCAGATGACATAGATTTTGACCTTGTGACATTTAGTACAGAATCTTAATAAGCAGTTGATCTAGATTTTGACTTAGTGACCCAGATTTTGAATAATTTCACAGAAATGATCTGGTGGTTAACATCTATGTATGAACGTGGTTAGATTTAATTTAATTTAATTTGATATCAAACATGGCCGCTAGGGATTGTGTATACATTATTAATGGAAAACTTTGGATAACTTCTAAGAAATAACTCACTTTATATTTATTTTTTTATTTTGATTTGACTTCATATAAAAGAGTCTATAGCAGCCATCTTCAAATTTAGTTCAAATTATTTTGATTTGTTAAAAGATAAATAAACAACATTTAAACACTCCTCTCAATCCCCCCCCCCCCCCCCAAAAAAACAAAAAAAACAAACGAAAAACAACAACAACAAAAATAACCCCAAGAAAGAAAATATGGCCTCTCAAGTAGGGGCATGATCTTATCATATACCATCTTTATATACATATAGGAGCAAACTAAAATACTGAAAACCTCCTAAAAACAACATGTATGTTTGTATACATAGAAAATGACAATCAACTTTGTTAACTTTGTTGGTTAGATTTTGAGTAGAAATGAATCATAAGTGACTAACAAGAAAATTGAATGTGGTTGTATTTCCCAGTATATAATCAGATGAGTGATATATAACCAGCTTGGCCTTCTTGTTTGAAAATTATTGTGTATTTTCCTATGTAACACCTTTGTATGATGAATGATGTAGATATTTTTAGTATCATTATAACTCAATTCAATTAAAGTATAAAAGTATTGACTTTTAGAATAAACCCGTATACTTTGTGGTCCGGAAAAAAATGCTGTAGTAATTGATGATTTATCAATATTTTGATGTATGAATTTATTCACCATTTACCTGTATATATTCTGTTACATTTATTTTGGATAAAGTTGTTGAAACAACTTTCTGTATCAATTATTTAATAAGATTGCTGTTAGAAAAATTATGATAGTGTCAAATTTTATGACACACATCACCGACTTGGTAATACATAATTATAGCTATGTTACACAATGAGTATTATATCAGTTAAAAAGATTTTTGACTGGTTATATGACCCTATATAAGTAGTTGTTTATATAGAATCATTACCATTAGGTTATGGTTATATTTAAAAATGTATTTCTATTGCAAATAACCCTTGATATACTCGTATATGGCCATATAACCTGTTAAGAATCTTTATAACAAATTTATTATACTACAAACTTCCTTCATATCTATATAACAAATTTATTAAACTGCAAACTTCCTTCATATCTTTATAACAAATTTATTATACTGCAATCTTCCTTCATATCTATATAACAAATTTATTATACTGCAAACTTCCTTCATATCTTTATAACAAATTTATTATACTGCAAACTTCCTTCATATCTATATAACAAATTTATTATACTGCAAACTTCCTTCATATCTATATAACAAATGTATTAAACTGCAAACCTCCTTCATATCTATATAACAAATTTATTAAACTGCAAACTTCCTTCATATCTATATAACAAATTTATTATACTGCAAACTTCCTTCATATCTATATAACAAATGTATTAAACTGCAAACCTCCTTCATATATATCAACAGACAGACCAGTCACTTTACTCTGTTGAAGTTCATCTTAATAATCATGGAGCTGCAGTTTTTGCTAAACAAATCAAGGCCACAATAAGACAAGTACTTGACATCAACCCAAGGAAAACACCAGGAAATTTTCGTCAGGCCACTCGTCCATACAGATCACTGCAGTACCAACCACACAAGAGACAAACCAGGCCTTGGGGCTTTCCACACTTCAATCATCCAACTGGGGCGTGGAGCTTACCCCCATGGATGTACACTTATCCACCACTTCAAAGATAGAAAACAGTCACTGTGACTTCCTACTTGAACAGCAGACAAATTTGACAACAATCCATCCTGAAAGTGAAAAATTTTCAAATGCCAATTTTAATGTAGATAGTGTAAATATTGAAAATCATTGCAAAAATAATGAAAATACAATAGATAACAATGCTATAGAGCAAACCATACCATTAAGCTCTAATGAAACTAACTATCTATCAAAGCAAGGAATTAAGTTTCTCCATCTTAACATTCATTATCTTTATCCAAAACTTGAAGAATTCAAAATTTTGCTACATCTTCATTCTTATTTGGATATTATTGGGCTATGTGAGACATTTTTGAACAGTTACTTCTCAGACAGTGAATTTGAGCTTAAAGGTTACCAAATGTTTCGCAAGGACAGGAAAACAAATGGTGGTGGACTTATTTTATATGTAAATGAAATCTTTTCCTGTGTTCCTCTGAATGATCTACAACATGAGGACATTGAATCTATCTGGCTTGAAATAAAAAACAATCAACAAAAACCATTTATTTTTGGCTATATTTATAGGCCACCATCATCACCTGCAAACTGGAATTCATGTTTAGAACAAATTTTAGATAAACTATATATTGAAAACAAAGAAATCATATTGACCGGAGATTTTAACTTTAATTATGATCCATTAACTATGTCTACTAATAACACTTCTTGGAATAACATTACTAACAGTTTCAATTTGAGGCAGCTAGTTGAAAAACCCACCAGAGTAACTCAAACATCAAATACAATTATAGATCATCTATATACTAATTTCCCTAGCAATATCTCTGAAATCAATGTACCTGATTTATCAATCAGTGATCATTTTCCAATCTGCTTCACACGCAAAATCTCAACAACTGCTATCAAAGACCCTTTACATCAAATTATTCAATACCGAAATATGAAACAATTTGATGAAAAACATTTTCTTGAATCTCTTGAACAGCAGCCTTGGTCAGTGTTAGAAATATATGATGACCCAAATGATGCTTTGGATTATTTTAACTCTTTATTCAATCAAGTATTAAATGCTCATGCTCCTCTTAAAAAGAAACGTGTAAAACATACGCATCTTCCAGACTGGTACAATCCTGATATTCTTCATGCCTCTAAACAAAGAGATAAAGCTAAGAAATTAAATAACAATGAAGAATATAAATATTGGAGAAATAAAGTTAAAAATCTAATCTCAAATTCCAAAAAAAATTACTATTCAGAAACTATAAATAACAATAAACACAATGCAAAAAGAAATGTGGAAAAATCTCAAACAATTATCAGGAAAATCTACAAATCACCAAACAAATTATATTCAAGATGAAGAAGGAAATCAAATCAAAGACCCATTAAGAACAGCCGAAGTATTTAATGACTATTTCATTGATATCTTTAAATCTGCACCTGGATATTGCTCAACTTTATCACATGAAGATGAAATAAAATTGCATGAGTATATTGAAATGCATTCAAAGGATAAATGCCCTTTCAACATACCTGAAGTTACAAGTCAATTCATATACAAAGAACTACAAGATCTTGATATCAGAAAGTCAACAGGTCTAGATGGTATAGGAGCCAAATTTCTTAAAATAAGTTCTAAAATTATATCCAAGCCTTTAGAAAAAATATTCAATCTCAGTCTATCAAGTGGCTTATTTCCTTTCGCCTTTAAGCAGGCAAAAGTTACTCCTATACATAAAAAGGGCAACAAAAATGAAAAAGGTAATTACAGGCCTATATCAATACTACCAGTTCTATCAAAAGTTCTAGAAAGACATGTTAGCAATCATCTTAAGTTATTTCTTGAAACTAACTCTCTTTTTCAGCCAAATCAGTCTGGCTTTCGCACAAATTATTCATGCGAAACTGCTCTTACTTCAATTATTGACAGCTGGATCAGAGCAATAAATGAAGAAAAACTTATAGGGACTATATTTCTTGATCTAACAAAAGCATTTGATTTGATCAATCATAACCTATTATTGAAAAAACTACAACTGTATAACATAAATGAAAATTCAATTTCATGGTTTAGGTCATACCTAAGTGATCGCTCACAACAAGTATGTGTGTCTGGAAAATATTCTGAAGCTCAGCATATAAAATCTGGTGTGCCTCAAGGTTCAGTTTTAGGCTCTCTCCTTTTTATTATTTATATCAATGACTTACCTTTGCATTTATCACATTCTACATTAGACATGTTTGCTGATGACACTACAATTACCTCATTTGGACAAAGTATCAATTCAATTTGTACAAAACTTCAGTCTGACCTTAATTCCATACAACGGTGGTGCAACAGGAATTCAATGATTCCAAATGCTAATAAAACTAAAGCTATGTATATTTCACCTTCAAATAATATCTACAATACTATCAGTAATTCTAGTGATTTCCAGATCACTCTCCAAGATGAAAGCTTACAGTTCTCAGAAACCGAAAAACTTTTAGATGTCCACATGTTAATTATACACTGAACTGGAAAACACAAGTCGAAATGACACTGAATAAATGCAATTCATTTCTATACCTGCTTTTGAGAATAAAACAATTCTAAATGTCCATGTACGGAATTTTTTCTTTAATGCATACATTCTTCCCCACTTAGACTATTGTTGCACTATTTGGGGAAATTGCAGTAAGAAACTCTTAAATGACCTGCATAAATTTCAAAAACAGGCAGCACGAATAATATTGGAAAAAGATTTTGATGCACCCACTGATGATTTATTTTCTGAATTAAACTGGATGAAATTTTCTGAAAGAGTAAACTATAAAAAAAGCTATTTTAGTGTACAAGTCCCTTAACAATCTTCTCCCTATATGCAAAATCTTTTTACTTACACAGAAAATACACAATTAAGGCCATATCAACAAAAAAAACTTCAAATCCCAAAACCTAGACTTGAGTTCTGCAGAAAATCTTTATCATATTCAGGGTCAAAACTTTGGAATTCTCTTCCCTTAGATATCAGAAATTCCACAAATTTACAGTCGTTCAAAAATAATTATCTTAAATGGTGGTTCTCTGGTGGGAATAAAACACATCAATTTGTATTATAAAATGATAAATGTATATCTGAATTGCAATGTTTATATTCTTATATAATGTTTTTTCCCTAGATTTTCGTTTTATTTGTTTCTTAACTACAATGTATTTGTAATTTTGTTGTTGTTTTATCATACCTTTTGTTTGTAAATGTTTATATTATGTACATTGTATATTTGATAGAGGCTCATAGGGAAGACTGGGCATGCCCAACTATGTTGCCTCTTTAAATAAAGTCTTTATTATTATTATTATTATTATCTATATAACAAATTTATTAAACTGCAATCTTCCTTCATATCTTTATAACAAATTTATTAAACTGCAATCTTCCTTCATATCTATATAACAAATTTATTAAACTGCAATCTTCCTTCATATCTTTATAACAAATTTATTAAACTGCAAACTTCCTTCATATCTATATAACAAATTTATTAAACTGCAATCTTCCTTCATATCTATATAACAAATTTATTAAACTGCAATCTTCCTTCATATCTATATAACAAATTTATTAAACTGCAAACTTCCTTCATATCTATATAACAAATTTATTAAACTGCAATCTTCCTTCATATCTATATAACAAATTTATTAAACTGCAAACTTCCTTCATGGTTCCTTCATATCTATATAACAAATTTATTCAACTGCAATCTTCCTTCATATCTATATAACAAATTTATTAAACTGCAATCTTCCTTCATATCTTTATAACAAATTTATTAAACTGCAATCTTCCTTCATATCTATATAACAAATTTATTAAACTGCAATCTTCCTTCATATCTATATAACAAATTTATTAAACTGCAAACTTCCTTCATGGTTCCTTCATATCTATAATGACTATATAACAAATTTATTATACTGCAAACTTCCTTCATTAGAAAAAAAGAAATTACATGTAATCTATAAATCATTTGTGTATATATATATTATAAACATCACTATTATCCAATGAAAAACAACATTACAAGCATGCAGTATTACATTGTATAATCTTATGGTCAACATTAAGGAGTACCGAGATCTGGCCACATTATGTACACAGTTTGTGTGGGTCTTTGTTAAAGCAGTTCACATTCAGCACATCTGTCATATTTGATCCTGGCCAAGCAAAATGTACTCTTTCCTTTGAAAAAGTCCAAGGTCTAGATAAATCAATAATTTATTTATATTTTTTTTTATTATATACTTATAAATGAAATATTGAGAAATATTGATGAAATAAAATGCGTATTTTCATTTTCCGTATTTTCACTGTAAAAATTTATTTTTCACTGCAGTGAAACATATTTTCCGTATTTTCACTGGTGTCTTGCCGGACTTCTTTCTTTTAAATTCTGCCAGTACACAAAATTTAAGGGAAAGTCTTTCAAATTTTATCGCAAAAAAGTGAAAAATGTATATAATAAACAGAAAATTCAAGTTTTTTCTATAATTACATGATTTATTTTCATCTTGTGGCATGAAAATTACCATATTTCACTCGTGGCTACCGCCACTCATGAAATATTTATTTTCATACCACTCGATGAAAATAAATCATGTATTTATAGAAAAACTTGAATATCCTCTATATATTTGATAAATATATGAATATGATAACTTATAAATATCTTAAAGATTTATTAATCAATTGGATAGCCAATGATTACGAGAATTAATATGCATGATTTTAAATAATGATTTTAATCTTCTTTCAGATATTTAATGCAGAAATTTACCAAGCCTCTTTTTGATCGCAACACATTCTTCCTAGAAATTATCCAGCGTGTAGGAGCTCGAGGCTTCGGCTCGGGGAACATCACCGCATTGTGGCGATCGGTACAAGCTTATTTAAACAACCAAGAAAAGTCTGACGCTAGCTGATAGCTATATGTTATTCTAGCTTCATTAATGAACATTTGCTTTATTATAACACTTTATGAGGGCTCTATGCAAAACTATTTAAAATAGTTTTGATGTTCTGCGTTACCTTATGGGAACATTTCTCTCAGCTCAATACAGTTTTAGAGAACATATGTCAGTAAAGTATACAACATAAATTGAATGATATTTTATCATATCTAGTTTGAAACTTGAATATTTACATGACATCAGTCATCAAAACCACTGCCATCTTTTTTGAAAAAAATGTGGACTTTTATATACATTGTACCTGTTTGAGCTTGTATAAAACTATACACAGTTAAAAATACACATGACTTTAGATACATCAGTCACACACAAAACTACTGCCATCTATTAAAATGGTGTAATTTGATATACCTCATGTGTTAGAGTATGTATGAAAGTCAAACACTGATTTTGTGTAACATACATTTCCATGTTGACACTATACACTGCTCATCATTCATACCTTTTATTCTGTGTTGGTTTTTCTTATTCCATTTTTGTTAAGCCTGTTAGACAGTAGTGGTAACATAATTTAACAGATCACTTTTCCATCGTCTGTCAGTCTGTGCATACATTTTGGTACTTAAGTGGCTACAGAACCTGTACTTTTTTTAAATGTCATTCATTCCGTAAGCTCTTAACATGGCTATATTTTCTCTTATGTGTCTAAAAGAACAATAGGAAAAACAATAGAGTAGCCATCTAAGTATACAAATCTTAGTATGTCCGTTTGTCTGTCACAAAACTTGTCACGACCACTCCTCAAAAACTACTGGTGTCTTGTTGTACACATTTTGGCATTTTACAGTTGAATGGTTTTTGTCTGAGTTATAGCCCTCTAATGATATTTGTGCGAGTTGTATCTTTAAAACTGGTTGAAGGAAACTGAAACATATTGGCAGACATGTTAATCATAATGAGACATTGTGCAGAGCACAGGTTTGACCTTCCTTAGGTCAAGGTCACACTTAGTGAAGTTAGTGATGTATGAATTTTTTTTTCATCCAAGTGAAGGAAATTAAACTTTTTTTGCAGAAATCAAATATTTAACTGGGGGTCAATTAGTTTTGCCCCCCTTCAAAGAACTGGGGGTATATTGCTTTGTATTTGTCTGTCTGTCCGTAGGCCAAACGGTTTCCGATCAATAACTAAAGAACCCTTCAGCCTAGGTACTTCCAACTTGTAATGAGGATTGTTCATGATCAGTAGATGACCCCTATTGATTTTGGAGCCAAAAGTCGGCACATTGACCTTGTAGGTAAAAACGGTTTCCAATCAATTAAATGACAACCCAGGGGCTGTTTGCCCTCAAACTTCGTAGGTGCATTGGTCTTGACAAGTAGATGACGGCTAATGATTTTGGGGTCAAAAGTAAGGTCATATTGACCTTGTAGGTAAAAACGGTTTCCGATCAATAACTTTGACAACTCATGGGCATTTTGCCCTCAGACTTCGTAGGTGCATTGGTCTTGGCAAGTAGATGTCCCCTAATGAATTATGGGTCAATGTCATGTTGACATTGAAATAAAAAACGGTTTAAGATCAATAACTTAACCACCCATGGGCGATTGGCCCTCAAACTGCATGGTAGCAATTGACTTGGCTAGTGTATTAACCCTATTGATTTTGGGGTCAAAGATCAAGGTCATTTTGACCTTGTAGGTATCCGATCAATAACATCAGAACCGATGGGCCCTTGGTCCTCAAATTGCATAGGTGCATTTGTCTTACCCAATAGGTGACTCCTTTTGATTTTGGGGTCAAAGGTTAAGGTCACGTTGATCTTGTATGTCAGAACTGTTTCCTATCAATTACTGGACAGCCCATGGACCCTTGACCTTCAAACTTCACAGATGCATTGTTTTTGGCTCAATGGGTTTTTAGGGTCAAGGGGTCAGAGGTCAAGACCATATTGACCTTATAGGTAAAAATGCTTTCTGATCAATATCTCAACGACTCACGGGCCCTTTACTTTCAAACTTCACAGGTGCAATAGTCTTTGCCAGTAAATAACCCCTATTTATTTAAAGGTTAAAGTCACATTCACCCTTACGTAAAAACGGTTTCCGACCAAATAACAATTCAAGTTGCCTTGGTCGATTGTTTTATAAAACTAATAATGTTTATGGTGTACACATTTCAAGGTCTAATGTAATTTAAGAAATTGGCTGCCATTAAGGAGACCTACATGATTCAGAAAATATATGCATTTATTATTTGGTAAGGTTTGTGATAACTTTTTTTTATAAAATTGCTGCACACAACCTTTACGGTCACAATTACCTAGCAGCAGATAACCCTTTTTGTTTTTTTGGTCATTAAGTCAAAAGTCAAGACACAATAATCTGACCACATGAATAATTGGCGGCTGATAGGGGACATACATGTTTTACAAATATATCTTTTTAATTAAGAATTTTTATAATTAACATCTTGATTTTTTGACTCCCTTAACTATGAAAGCCAATGACTTAGATATTTGTCTGGTAGCATTAATTTGTAGTTCTCTACAAAAGTTATATGAACTTTGACCCTGAGGTCAAAATTAGCCCGGTGCTATGGCTCACATGCGTAGACTGACGAATAATTCTTTTTTTGTGTTAAAAAAACAATGCCAGAGCCTATATCTTTGGCATGTAGCATTGCCTCGTAGATCTCTGTAAAAGTTTTATAAATCATGCACCTAGGATTAAAGAAGAACGATAAGTGAGCACATTTGTCGCCTCATGATAGCCATAATCTAGTAAATATCATTCAACCTGAAAACCTGTGTGATATGCACAAGAAGTTGAGCTATCGATCGATCCTGTAAAGTTTCATTGAAATTGCATTGGTATAAGAGGAGTAGTCCAGAAAACTTTTAAAATAATAAATGGGCCATAACTGCGACAAATTCAATGCACCATAAAAAGTCGACGATATGCACAACTAGACTCGGTGTAAAATTTGGTAAAATTGCACCACTAGTTTTGAGAAGTAGTCTGAATCTGACAACACGTAACTCTGCTAAAAAATCATTCAATGTGCTTGAAATAGTACAAGGAAGGGCACCGGAGGTCTTTCTCCACAGGAAGTCGCTGTAAGACCTCTAGAGTGTCAGAGTGTTGGTATAACTTAAATATTTAAGTTATTAACTTAAGGTAAAACCTAACTGAAATATTTGTAAAAAAATGACATTATACCGATGTCTTTATCATTGACTAAAAATAATGATGTTTATTTTGTTACGTTTAAAATCACATAAAAACAACTGACATTCATTATAGTGATAAGACCAAAAATCAATAAGTTTAACTCTTGACTCTTACATTAAAATCCACGATAAAAAATAACTAAAGATTTGAAGAAGAAGAAAAAAATACATGAGATAATGTATTTGTTTGAACAAAGATTAAAATTAATCAGAGAGAATATCCCCCACTCTCGTTAGATTCGTGTCAGGAATTAGTAAAATAAATGTTTAATCTTATCACTAAGCTTAAAGGCAGACATGTCAGTCTGTCATGTTAACATAAAGCTTACCAAATCAACATACGACTTTATTTACAGTCAATATGTGATACTGTTAAACTTGAGCATTGACATTCTGTGTGTAACTATACAGTATAATCAGTATTAAAGATCATGAAGTGAGGAGTGTTTCATGAAAAACGCTCCTAGGCACAATTTTATTCCAGTCCAAATTTTTGTCTTATGTTTAAGACTTACGATTCTTTATAAAACGTAAACCTGCTAAGGACAAAAATCATCCTGTTTTTAAAGGCAACCTGTTGACTTAGCTTCTAAATAAAGACCACTTGTTTATAAAGACATAAGATAAGATAAGATAGTTTATTAAAGTCTCATCATCATGTACAATATTAAAATAATACAAATATAAAACCTACGACATTGTACATAAATGCCACTCATAGATGAGATATTAGAGACTATACATAACTTTACAACAAATCTAACATACTGGACATATCTACAAAGTTACTTAAAAATAAAACCAAGTATTTTTTTCTTCTTTTTAAAAAAATAAAAATAAAATAAAAAAAATAATGTGAAGTGTTGAGACAACCAGACTGTATTTATTTTAGTTGAAATTCTGTGTAGTTTGTGTTTTTATTGCTGGTTGTAAGATTTGAATGTTACAGCAGTGTACAAGTTTACAGTGTTCCGAGAAACGCCCAGATATATGCAGATCCTACACACATCCGAATGTTCATCCAAACATGACATGCTCGGTTTCTCCTTTGAATGATCTTTATTCACGGTTTGACTGTATATTCTATATTGCGCTCTTTGAAACTGGTAAGATGTTTGATTGTGTCTCGTTAAAAATCATATCAAAATTAATTAATTAATTAATTGCTTTATTAAAATGATGTTTGTTAAATCCCTGTTAAGTGGTTGTTGTATTCTATACCCATGCTAAAGTACTGAAAATAGCCATTGAATAATTTGTTAGTTATCATTCTTTTTTATCTTTTGAATACTGAACGATCTTTATACATATATAACAAAATAAGCAAACTTATTTAAATCACTCTAGAGACAAACCAGCCCAAGTTGGAATCGAATGGAATCTCGAGACAAATACACTTGACAATCTCTTCCCGTTGCTATATTATTAATATTATAACTTAGGTAAATATTTATTGTTTTTAAATTCTAAAAGTTATTCTAATTATTCGTCTTCATGCGCTAGGCATAGATTTTAATTTACGAGGTAAGTTAACAAACCAGTGACTTCTATAATGTTTGAAACCACAAACCCACGTATGAGAGAAGATTTGCTTAACCAAATGTCCACCTTTTTATCTACACGTGTTTCATAAATCAGTAGGATATGGAAAAAAAAACTGTTTTCGCCATTTAAGTAAATTGGTTTACTGACTGATTTTTGATTTATTGAAAATCAATTGATGACAGTTTGACAGTTGAATCATTGTTGAAATCGACAGTGCTTAATTAGTCTTTGCCACCAGTATAGCGCCAGACCAACAAGCTGTTTATATGTATGACTAGGTTCTTAACTGTTGGCAGCTCAGTATTATTTATTTAGTTTTTTTATATTGAAACCTTTTAACTTTGGATGGACTGTTCCAAATTCAAAGCCAGACGATTCCATTGTACAGATTCAGCAGCCAGCCAGATGACGGTTACCTTTCTGTACCGAAGTGTAATTATTCGAAATGCTCACATCACAGAAATATATTTAACACGGTCAACAATGTTATTAATCCCTTAAACATTGAATGGACTGTTCCAAATTCAAATTAGAGCAAATCCGTTTTACTAAGTAGCAGGTTAAAGGTCAAGGTAGTAAAATGAATAATCATAATATAAAAACGTAATTAATGCCCAGTAAATTTATTTTAATACTACAGCAAGTTCTAAACACGACATAAACGGTTCAAGACATGGTTTGTTACATTTTAAGAATAGATGATCCTATGTTGTCTTAAAGCATTTCTGTGGAAGTCACCTCTGTAATGCGACCCCACTTTTGAAGAAAGTTTGGAGGAAGCGTTAGTCGGTCTGCCTCTACCATCGTACCAGCATTCTGAAATATATAAATAAAGGATTTACATCTTTAAATTGCAAAATATACTGTTACTATTTATATATGAATTAAGCTGTACAATGATATTGGTTTTATACGTATAGACACTTTGGCTATGACTGCCAACAATAAACTAAGAAATAATGATTGTATTTTTTCCAGGTATTTAATTATTTATAAGTCAGTGGAGCTTAACATCTTTTGAAACTCAGCGACAATTTAACTTACAGTAATAAGTCATATTTTAAAGTATAATAGACTGAATATATAAATGCTTTTTATTTTCTGCTTAAATGACAAAAAAGACGCAGCTTACCTCAGCTTTGATTTGGTTCGCCCAGCTACTAGCACAATATGAAAGATGTTCGCAGATTTCTGAAATAATCCGAGATCCAAATTCTCAAGAGACATCCTGACTTGCTCTGCGTTAACTCGATTATAGCATAAATATTTTTGATACGTTTCTATACTTTATTATGTTACAAGGCTAGTCTTACAGGATTCCTGAACCACTTTACATATAGAGTGAGGATCTCGACTTTTCTTTGAAAATTATGAAGTTCAGGAAGATCTGTTTTTCAAACAAATGACGTTACATGATAGTTGTTATTATTCAGTTTTTCGTGTAGTTAGGGCGAGGGACACGCGAATTATTATTCACGAGAGCATATTAGTATTGTTATCTAGCTATTGCTATCATTCATATTTTTATTTTAAATTACATACGCATTAAATCTCATGATGAATATCCATAACGTTAACTCTCTAGTAATACCGATAAAATATTAATCAGCAAAATAGTACAATAAGAAAGTGTATTAAGTATATTGAATATTTACGACAAGTAACGTAGTTCTATTACCAATCGCCTAGCCAGTTAATATGAGTCACCAGAATTGGCTTTTAGTTTAATGATCTGACAGTGATTTGTAACCAAATCCTCTCCCGAATTTTCCCCAGGGGAGGAATTTATAGATCCGAACGGAGAGGTGTATCTTATACCAAAGACTAATTAGACGTGAATCCAGTTAATACAGACAACTATTCTTCAAATCGAGATTATATAAGCAACTATAAACTTCAATTAAATAAATCACTCATAATTGGTGGACACAGCAGATTTTACAAATAAGATAAATAATATGAGTATAATTAACAAGTATTTTATTACTCATGTACATAAGATCTCACGGAAAAAGCTAATACTAATATAGTGCTTTGTAACTTTCATCCTCGATAAGCTAGACGTCTATCAATACCTAATGTTTAATAGCAATATTCTGCTGCCCTTACTGATCATCCGATCACCATAGGTTTATGAGCGTTACTATAAATATTGACGTACATTATGGTAGCATAAACACTTAGGACTTTCTAATTACAAGATTATCTACTGTTATAACTATCCAAAAAGATATAGCTGCTGGTATGCGAGGTTTCCAAGAGAATATAGGATAACATATAGCAGCAGTTACTGCCATCTTATACCAAATGAGCAATAAGATAAAAATATTACAAATATTCGACTACACAACAATTTTCTATAGAAAAATTCGTTAAGAAAAAAAATGTCATAATAATCAACAATAACTGGAGTCAATTCGAGTAATATAACTTGCGTTCTCTGTCTTGATGAGCCATTGCATTACAATAACATATCAGCTTTTGTATTGTGTTACATTTACTGATGCTTGATATAGTAGCAAATAAATGATTAATTAAAGAACCATCTTAGCTCATAAGATACTCACATTGCGTATTAGCATCACCTATATAATATCTCACAGATACTTTGTTAGCTTACCCATCTGAAGGAGACTAACGAATGTTAAAGATTATAGTCGGATCTTTGTAGCATGACCGACCGGACAGGTCCTCTTATCTCAAGCATAACTTATGCAGTCCGTTCTCGAGATCAGTGATGCCTCAATACCTGTACGAAGAATTATTCTACTTAAGATGCTTATTCTCGTAGTGAAGATCACAGAACAAGAAGTCTATCTGTTTCTGTTAATCAAAAAGATACGTCCTATTGATGATCGCGATACTCATGCCCTCTTTTTTTCCGTGTCAAAACCAATATGACCTTATCATATTTTATCACGATGTGTTTCTTCTCTAGTTACTCAATTATAAGGTATGACATGAAGTAGCTAGACTTAAATTGACTAATATAATAGTTAGATTCGGCTACTATAGATACTTCTGGGCTACCACTGTCTAGTCTCTATATGCGCGTGTGAGCGCGCGCGTATGTTAAAATAATCAGTTATCTTACTTGATAGAAACTGGTCAATAGAAAAGTAATGAGTTCAGAATGCAGAGTTTTAAAGTGGTTGTGGTGTGAAGTATTGTATCAATACAATACTGAAAAATTTAAGTCGATCCTTGGACAGTTAACTAGATGTGAATATTAAGATAAACTATCCAGTAAATTTAATGTGGTAGACAAATAATCTTTTACATTCTTATAGAAGCACTATTACCCTATGACATCCTCTGTTGCATTTTAATTATTCCGATTATAGAAGATAGACCAATACACTGAGTATATCTCGTTCCTAGATTAGTAATATTTACCTCATAAGGTACAATATATTACACATAGAGATATCACTGATTTTTGTTAATTTATAGATCATGTACTTTACAATCTACAATATTTGTAATCAGACTACCAGCTTGGTCTTCACAAATGTTTTACACTATCATATTCCATTTACAACATAAAGTACCTAGTAATATACGCAGTTTAAGGTTCGTAATCTATTGAGTAAATTCTCATAGCCATTCTATCATTAGATTAATCATTCGTGGAAATGTATCATTATACCTCAGATACATGTGCTGCGTATAGTGACCATTATGACCTACATATAGATATAAATATGGAGAAACTTTATTATGATAGTCTTTTTAATTGAACTATATCACTAGATGACATGTTATTCACTTCCTATTTAGCGTCTTTAAGTCAGTTCCAATACGCCTTATTGTCATGTACAATCAGTATATGTTCAGATATCGAATATATATGGACTATCTAACAACTTAGTTGTATTTATATAGAGAACTTGGTCACAATCTCCTCTTGTCGATGCTATTGAGACATCGTGCGTGTCCCATTTTCTCATTAAATCCCTTCTTTTCATATAACAAACACGGATTGTAAAGCTTCATCTTCACTAGAAACCCTTTTGAAAAGGACAGAATGGGGCATATCTTTCATAAGAGATTAGTATCTTGGATTTTATATACTGTGATTTTAACTGTGCTATCAAAAAGGATCATCCAGGATTCAGATTACACTAGTTATATTTACTATTTTATTAAACTGCACTGTTTGCTATTAAACCTATATGTTTGTTATTTGTATTTTTCGTTTATATAATTTGTCTTTAATAATATTTGTATTGTTGACAAGTTTTGTTAGCTCGTCTTTCTTTCTTATCGGTTCACGCCTGCGTAAGCAGAAGCTTAATCAGAGAAAGATAATGTAAAGAATTGGAGGCTCGTATCCGGGATCTTGCTGTACTTGTATTTTCTTTTGAGACTATGGAAATTAATTACCAGTTAATCTGACTTTGATTATTAGCTCCGTGTATTACTCAACTTGAGAGATAATCATAGTTTTGTTCTAATATGTGTCACCTTCATTTTGAAAACTTTTTGAAACACATCACTTCTGAGTTAACAACAGCACAAGCATCATGTGCTATTTCAATTTAGAAAAGTGTCGCAACTCTTACCAGACGCTATTTGATTTGCTAAGAAAAGTATCTGATGCGCTCGATCTTCGCAGAAAAGTATACATATATATCAAATTAAATTCTTCAATGCGGCTATATGACAACATTAAAAAATACATTCGATATTGTTTTGTGGTATCGAAATTATTTTTGTACAATGCACGTTTACTCTGATTGGCTCCAAACTCAATCCTCAAGAATTCAGACTCAAAAGAGCTGAACATGTCACATTTAAATTTGAACTAGAAACAAAGTGCAATTCGAAAAAGAAGGGAGAAAGCACGTCTCACAGTTGTAAAAGATCGAAAAGGGAAAGAAGACAGATTAGAATCAAAGACATAGGGAAGCAAAGACGTTGAGAAAACAGTAAGTACTGTAAAAACCACAACAGAAAGGCGAGTTGAAAATGACAAAGAGTTACAAGAGGAAAAGATTAAGAATATAAAGAACCACAGCCATATAAGTCATACTTTCAGTACAGAATGAGAGTATTAAGAAATTCTAAGAGAGAACCAAAATCATTCTGACTTAGAATAGCAATTCTAAAAATTGTCAATCTTTTCGACTAAAAAATAATAATAGGCTTTCCACCTTTCCAAGAAAAAGAAGTTGATAAAGTATTTTTCTTCATTTTGACACAGTATCATACGGCCCTGAAAATTAAATGGCCAAGCAGCAGCAACTGGACTTTATCTATTTACAGGCGTCCAATAACTGGTGAAAGGCTCGCTGAAACTCATATATACACAATCTTATGTCGATCAATAATGGAGCATCTGAAATTGATGGACTAAATGTTAAAAGAAAACTTAAATCTGACAATCGGTTTAGCATCCCTGAGATACCAAGGAGCCTATAACAGCAAAATTACAGAAATACTAAAGAAAGAAAATTGTGCCTCAAAAAGACCACATGGTCTTATATTTGCCAGAGAAAAAGAAATCAACATATGTTGATGCCAGGTGTATGTCTCGTCATTAAGAAAAAATATTAAAAGAGAATTATTGAAGCTAGAGCGTATGTTAGTTGGAGATCTGTTAAGATCGCTTGTCATTTCCATCAATGTATGTTAAGTCTTTTCCATAGATGAGAGAAAACAGTAGTAAAGCGTTTGTAGAGCAAGACTGCTATCACCCCGTATTAAGCTGGTAGATATTCCTGGAATCACACCCACAACTTTAATAAAGGAATTGACACACCTGCGCATATTTATTTCATCTCCTAGTCGAATTCTGAGTCAATTTATGTGTCTGGTCTATTTGAGTCATTCGTCCAAAACTCCTAGAGACCAATGTCTTCTATATGACATAAAAGCTCATAGTTCCCCTTATCATCGTACTTGCAGTTCAAGTTATCGCTCAAGAGGATATAATGGACATCCTTGGTTCTGATTGCTTTATCTTAAAAAAGAGCTACACAATACACACGTCTGTGCATCCTTTAACGGCGTAAGATAGGCCAACCCACCAGGTCTACACTTCAAGTACTGCAACCTCAGGATCTTATCTAGATATTGCATAACAAATGTCTCAAGTTTTGATATGGTCATATAGCACTCCAAGTGCTGATTCTGTTATGAAATCCCAATTAAGGACTCTCATTCGTACCGTTCTATCGTTCTACTCTAAGTCTGTTTGGATACTGTTGGTCCACCTTAATCCTATGTAAATTTAAGAGCACACCTAGAGCTCTCAATCTTCTGTATTTAGCATATACACTGCCTTTATTCTGAGAGAACTTCTTCTGAACTGTAGTTTCCTTATCAGGTAGAGGTGGGTTTTTCTATGTCCCTCTCCATAATATTTATTTTTCCTCATATTTGGGTAACTGGCCGTGGCTTAGTTATAACGCATCTCTTACCCTTTAAAGTTGCATTTATTGCTACGGTAATGACTTAGCGGAGATAAGGTAGTGTAAATCCACTTGTAAACTACACTCCTGTGTGGATTCAATACCTATCCATTGAGCAGGAATTATCTGACCTTTACCCTTTCTGTCAGTTACTCGAGTCTATGTCATAAGGAATGCCATCAAGAAACAATTTTTGTCTTCAATATTGACTTAGCTGATACTTAATAGTCAGTCTTTGATGAATAATTTTTCTCACACTCCTACTTGCCTGAAACTCAGACAGATTCTTTTCAATATCCTGACTCTCTACTCCAAGACTAAAGATCAAGGTCATGACACGCTTCAAGCACACTTATCCAGGAACAACAAAATTCCTGAATTTCTGTCCTTTTTTCAAAAGCTTTTATGAAGATGAAGCTTTACAGTCCCTGTTTTATTATGAAAGAATTGGATTTTAACTGAGAAAAATGCGACCGCCCGATGTCCCTGCTGAGGAGGAGTGACAGTTAATCACCAATTGTGGTCCCTAAATCATATTCGCCAAGAAATATTAAGCTTCGGCTCATGAACACCCATGCAGGGTCATTTAGTGTTAATAAAACCTACCATAAAATTCTCAATCATTTTTATTGGCCTGGCCTTAAAGCAGATGATCTAGTACTGTAAATCTTGTCTACTTGTCAGATGTTGGAAAACCCTAACCAGACATACCTAAAGCTCATTTACAGCCTATTCCTGCATTTGATGAACCTTTTGTAGAGTTATTATTGACTGTGTAGGTCCATTACCAAAACTAAATCAGGCTTCTCAGTACTTATTAATATTATGTTGCTTCTACGCGCTTCCTAAGCTATTCCTTTTAAGGAATATTAAAGCCAAAACTATTGTTAAGGCTCTGTGAAATTTTTTCACTTTTGTTGGTTTTACCTAAAATCAGTACAGTCTGATCAAGGCTCAAATTTATGTCTGGTATATTTTCCCAGCAGGTCATGCATGAGTAGGAATACTCAATATACGTCTTCAGCTATCATCCTGAATTCAAGGTGCAGTAGAAAATTTCACCAGACTTAAAAATATGATAAGTCCATATTTTGACACGAAAAAGACGGGATAAGGCATCCTTATTTATTTCTGTAATAATCTGTTCAGGAATTCTTGCTTCACTTTTATAATGGTCACAGCCGGACCCTTAAAACTTTAAGAGAATTCCGTCTAAGATGACTATCTTTAAATTTGCTCAATATGTATCAGATTTCGAAATAGTTTGACTAACCGCAGCTGAGTTAGCTAGCTTAATTTAAATTCAACACAAAGTAAATAAATCAAGGATATTATGAGAATGCTCAGAAAAGTTTAACCCTGGTCATAGAGTACTTCTCCTTTTACCTATACCTGGAAACCTACAGCAAATACTTGCTCCTTTAGTATTGAAGAAAGTCAGTGACCTTAATATATTATAATACTCCTGGGAGGCGGAAAACAAAAGCAAACTCGTCAATGATAAACTATGTTAGATATTTGACCAGACATCAGCAAATAGCCTCACACGCGTATCTTTGTAAACTCTGTCCACCAATCACCTTTTAATGAAGCTATAGTTGTGAAATTGAAAAGTCTATCCTGTTCCGCAAGTTGAAAACTACTGATATTCTGAAAAATCTCGATGAAAAACTTCCACTTAGAACGTCCAAACGAATAACTGAAACGCTATTATGATTAATATGAACATTATTCCTATATTCCACACTACTTATAAAATACATCATGACGTCATTCTTGAAAACTCTGAACCAAGTTAAAACAACAGTCCATAGCTTAGTAACAATCCTTTAAAAAAAATACTTAAGACAAATTCAGTATTTATGATTAATGATTCTTATTAACCAGTCAAAGCATTACAGCTCTCCATGTATTCTTGTACAAAACAAATGGAAATAAGATGTGTACAGATTATCGTAAAGTGAACTCGTAACAAAAATGATGAATTTCCTACCAAGAATTGCAGACTGTATGACAAAATTGAAAAGCAAAGTAGTAACAAAGTTGATCTTCTAAAATTATTCTGCAAGTCCATCTTAATAAGAGCTAAGAAATTATCAGCCTTTTAACACCAAACGGCTTATATTCAAATAAAGTTCACTTTGGTATGAACAACTCACCAGAACTTTTCAGAGATTTATAAACATGTAATATCTGTCTACTGGATGGACGCTTACATGATGACGGCAATCATAGTTCTGATGAATGAGATAATCTCAAAAACAATAAAGCATTCTTCAACGACTTAGTGATGCTAAATGACTGTTAATCTTGCCAAAAGTGAATTTTTCATGCATTTTAACATTTTTTAGCGACAGTAGTGACGGGTAAAGTAAAACCAATAGAGCTAAGGTCAACTATCTCTGAAGATCCTGTGCCTACTTGTAAAAGACAACTGATGCATATTTCTTGTTATGGCAGGGTATTATCGTAAATTCAGATAATTTTTTCGTTATTGCAAACCATTGACAAAATGGTTTAAAGAAAAAGAAATAAATTCATTTGGAGACAAGTGCCAAATGGCATTGACACCTGGAAAGCCATACTTAGAGGTGCCACCAGTCTCTCTTGGCACCAGATTTAATAAAAAACTTTAATAGCTGTAGATGCTAGTGACATAGTCTGGAAGTGTATTGATCCAAGAAAGACAACAATGGTGTTGACCATCCTGTTTGTTACTTTTCTAAAATTTAATGTAACATCAGAACAAATTACTCTACTATAGAGAAGAGTGCCTTGCTCTTATTCTTGCTATTCAGCATTTGAAGTTTATTCTAACTTCTTCAAAGTTTGCCTGTTGTTGTCTTTAAGTGATCCACAATCCCCTCACTTTCTTGCATAAACTTAAAAACAAAAAATCAAAGGTTGTTGAGGTGGAGCTTATTTTGCAAGAATAAGTTCTTGACATTAGACACATTAAAGGAAAGATAATTTGATCCCTGATGCACTTTCACGTGTCTAAACTGTTATTTGCAGTATTTTAAATTAACAATATATATGATATGATTGGTTATTTTTTTTTTGTTGTTGTTTGCTATTGTTTGTAATACACATAGTATATGAAGTATAAAATTGTTTAACATTTCTCCTATGTTATTTGTTAGTTACATTGTTTGAATTATGTAAAAGAAATATTCATTTCATTCATATTTTCTTTTTCTTGAAGAGGGGAAGTGTTATGTATGCAACATATTACATGTATAATAGTTTGTATCTGACAGTTGGTTTTTCCAAATTTATCATTGTTCTATTTTAGAACATTAATATCACATGTATAACTAGAAGGTTCTTAACTACTTTAGAAAAACTCAGCATTATATAGATAGAACTTCGGGAATACTTTATTGGTGAGTTGCTAGATTATGATTACTGTAGAAAAATGGAAGACTTTTCAGAAATTTTCTTATTTAATTTATAGATGACATTTTTCATTACCTTTACCTCTTTAAGTCATCATTCCCTTTTTCATCCAAATTTTTTAAAAATCAATTTTTTGGGATATTATTCAACTGGAAAAAAAGGGATTTTTTGGGATTTGGGGATTTTTAATTATTCTTGGGGTTTTTATGGGGGGAAATTTATTCTAAATGTTCTTGTTTTAATTTGATTAACTGTGCTATTAAAAAAGCTTTCCCGGATCAACAACATTAGTTTTTAAACATTTTATTTGGACTTCAGGTATTTGTAAACGTAATTTGTTATTTTATTTTTCTTTAATAATTTTTCTGTAATAAATTTGTTATTGTTACAAGTTTGTTGCTGGCTTTTCTTTCTCGTTACGCCTGGCTCGTAACAATTTTGTAATTTTAAAATGACCAATGAAAACTCGTTTTCTTATATTCAATTCTTCCCTGTAAATTTTACAGGAAGTCAAAGTGATTTTAAGGAAATTCCAATTAAAACAATGAAACTTCAATAGAAGAATACATTGAGAGTAGTTAAAAAAAAACCTACTATGATACAATAATCGATATTTGGAGACATGGTTTGGTTGTGTTAAACATACTCTCGCCTTGTTCCGGTTATGCTTTTCTGAACTTATTTTTTTGGGGCTGTTTACATTTGTTATTTTCCGTCTTGGCGTAAATATACTCAACTGCACACATTATTTGACCAATAAATAAAGAACTCTCATTAAACAGATACTTGCCTCTCAGCAACACCAGGATACATTTATCAAAATTGCGGGTTTTCTGGTTCAGAAAACATTCAATTTCGCCATCATTTTGAGAAATAAACCAATTCTCGGAAATGCGGGACGCTTGCATGTGTTATTTCCATTCTGTCCTGCCAGTTATAATTACCTGCATTTTCCTGAGCTCTTCCGCATTCATCAACGGATCGTTTCAAAGCTCTTTCAAAGTCCTCGCATGCTTCGTAGTTGAAATTGCTGAGCTTTAAATATAAATTTATCAATTAAAACAAAAAACTTTCAAAATAGCATGTGAATCTATTAAAAACTATTATGTGTAAGTATTAATATCACAGTTGTCGTGTTAAATTTTTTCAAGAGAAAATGACAAGATGACAAAGGGACTTGTTTCCATTTGTCGTGTCAAACATCGTAGCCAAGGAAGACCCTTTATAACTGCTACAAATCATGAAAATGATCATTTAGCCACATTTTACTATTAAGGGGAGGTCATAACTTGCCATTTTACTCAAAAACGAGCATGGTAAGGCATATATTTCTTTATATTTTCTGTAAGCATACCCATAACACAGACAAAAATGTCAAAATTTTGTCTGTTCATCAACCCTTCGGTTTAAGGTTTTAGACATAAATTCCATCTTTTTTTACCCAAAATGTACTGTTTTTTTATATCTGTTGTATTTTAAAATGCTCAATAAATATCATTTGAAGAAGAAATCATGACTTTTATGTATATTTCTGGTTTTTTATTACAATTATTGATTATAATTGTCTGAACATCATTTTTTAAAGACATACAGAGTAATGGCCCTTGAGAAAGCGACATTGTGAAAAAACGAGCATGGTGACCCCTATTTTTAAACCTGATTTTTGTTCTACATAACCCATAGAACATATGTACAAAAAAGGAAAAAATTCTGCGCGTAGAATCTTACTCCAGGATATGTCTTTAAACACAACCTTGTAATTATCTTTCGTGTTGCTGTAATGTCATGGAGCGCGTCATCGTGTTTGCGACAACACGCCGCACAACAAAAACAGTAAAGTAATATATAGAAATCAGCCTGCATACAAGTTTTTGATTGACACTCTGAAAATGTCAATAACTTAATCATAGTCAACCTTAACTTAGAAAATCGAATCAATCATATATTGGTTATTGCAAAATTTGCTTATTTCTAACATAATTTATATATTACATAAATAACCAATGACTTCCTAACCACAAAACATATTTCATTTATATGTATGTCATTTTGACACACTATTTAAAATTGAAATATTACATACATTGTATTATTATGTAGTAATTTTATCATTTCAGCTACAAAATGTTCATGTAATTTCAGCTGTTTTTTGGCATATTGGAATTTTTTAGTTATCATATATGCATGTCGTTTGCCCAAAGTTCATTTTATTAGAAAAAGATAAAAACTTCGATTGTTTTTTTAACAAATAATGTCATGTATATAATACCTTGTTTGAAGTTGTATTACGGGATAGGCCTACATGCAGCTTGGATGTCTTAGCAATGAGAGAGCAAATGCGTAATAAAGTCAACTATATATTTTTTTATATAGCTAAAACAATTGGTATTCCGAGGTGCCAGAAGAAAACATGAAAATACGTCAGTCAAAACTTTGTCGTACTTTCGAACATCGAAAATACAACATGGCACAAATAAGCCACCAAAGGTTTCCGAAATAGAGTATTAAGTAAAGACACGAATTTATATCTTTAGAACAAGAATGATAGATATTTACTAGCATATTAGTTGCCGGCGAATAAAGCCGTCAGAGTCCGGCGGCAAGTTCCATCTCACGTTACATTTTCCATAGTTTTGATTACTTCTGTCCTCGAAGACGTAAATCTGTATCCAGTCCATTCCGTCAACTTTCTATAAATGAAAAAAGTTATATGCCTATGTTGAGATATTTTTGTTTGTAAAGTCAATTTTCATTGGACAAAAATGACACGCGCTAAGTGGATTATGTACTTAAGCATACAGCTGTTTTATCTGAGGAAAATATTTTTTAAATTATGTAGAGTCTTGACCAGACAGTTGCTTTATTTCATAACAATTGTGCAAAATCGCCAATATTGTTTAGAATTATTCAATTTTCTATAAAATCTATAACATTCTTTATTATAAGTTAATCAAACGGTTCAAAACAAAGTTTTACAGTTGCGCGCTTGATTTCGACATGGAAAAAAAACACAAAAAAAACAAAAAAAACAAACGGAATTGGGACAATTTCATATGAATATTTTCTACGCAAACTCACTACTTTTGAAAACTTGTTTCTTGTAACAAAGCATATCTTTTATTTCATAATTTTCTTCTGTATACATGTAGGCATTTTTCCATATTTTGACATAATTACATGAAACCAACCTCTTCCAAATCTTGCAGAGTAACTAGGTCTTTAGGAGACATCCTACATACCCCAGCCACGCCAACAAAGGCCCACACTAACACTAGAACACCGCCCAACACGAACGCTACATCGCCGGCTCTCAACATGCTGGATTATACATGTATAATAATTTTAATTTATATTATGAAGCAGAGATACTTGTCTTCTAGATCTAATATGTACACAGAGAATCAATGTGTCTTTATCTTGTTTTCTTGGTAAAACGTTGCATTTAATTCTATAATGCATTTAATAATAATAATAATAATAATAATAATAATAATAGTAACAATAATAATTAATATTATTATTATCACAACAACAACAACAAAATAAATGATAAATTCAAACCTTTATCTACAATCTATGAATACGCACGTATTCCTGTATAAATTCAGAATGACGTTGTGTTTGGGAAACAAACCAAAAATCACACACACAAAAAACAGTCATACATCAGACGGGAAAATATTTCAAAAAGTCTCGTGCACTTGCCCTAGGCAGATGTTGTTCAATTTCTAAATAAAGATTTCCACAAACACCACACTGAGATAGGATTTTAAGGCCCTGCATATTATTCTTAAGAATATCCTTAAGCATAAACTTATAAAAAAAGGCATCCAGAGCGCTTAAGCAATAGATTAGTCAGAACTACGGAAGAGAAAACGTAATTGAGGGTCAAACAGTTATCATGCATTTGTATATAGTTCGTCAACCTTACAACCTTCAACTTTACGAGGAGGAAATATATATTTTTAAGTTGTATTGAAATGTAAATCATCATGGCCAAATCAGTGGTTATATCCTTGTTTTATGGTATACCATGTGACAAGATTAACAATACTGCTAAATTAATAGAGCCTCAAATGTCCTAAGGTAAAATTAATAAATCTGTGAAGTTCTTACAGAAAATGTTTTATTTGAATAAGAAATGCACAATCTATGTTTGGAAAGTTGCATCCCCTATTACTATTCAAGTAAATTTGCTCCTAAAAAACAAACAAAAAACAAACAACAACAAAAAAAACAACAACAAAAACTGCCATTCCCATTTTACCTTTAGTATGTGGTGTTTAAAACGTAACATATTTTCTCTGTATGTACTCAACAGATTAAAAAAGAGACTGTAGCAATAAAATTCAAATTTGAGTGCAATATTTCTTTAAGCTATATTGCGGTATCAGATGTAAGGTCAGACGGGAAATATAATAATTAAAAAGTAACCATATATTATTTATTTCAATCAAACAAGGAAATTGATAAAATATGACATTGCAAGAAAGTTAAAATCATTAATAGCAAAAAATCATTTATTTGGTTTAATTATTTGCAGATCGATATCTATTAAAGACAAACGTGGTAAGCATGGTTCACAGTTGAGACGTTAACATCACCTGTGGATGAAAATTTCAAGTAAAAGTTCGTATTAAAATGTGTTTAACCGCATTTTTTGCAAAAAGAAGAGAAAGAAAATCTGCATTTTATACGGCGATTAGTTAGAATGACGTTTCTGACGTTACAGATAGATAACAGCTTTTAGTTTATTGTTATCGCTAATCAAAACCGATTTCTATTTACATTAACATCTTCATCTTTTGATCGTATTATTATTATTATTATTACTATCATTATTATTTTTTGAAGATGCACTTCAAAATAATTATATGAGTCTGAGCTAGTGACCATGGAATTTCCAAGAAACCAAGGGCCATTTTTCATTAAAAATTCTTGCCATAGTTGTGGGTCTTGGAAAGAGACTTTCAGTCAGTTCCGAAGTTAAGTAACGTTTCAATTGAATACCATCATGCAGTAGTTTAAAAAACTCACAAAGGGGTCATGTGGATTTTCGAGTAATGACCCCCAAGATATGCGAGTTTTGAGAGGAAAACTTTAAGTAGCTTTAATAGTTAGACTAGTGTCGCGTGCAAAATTAAATTCTCAAAGGGCCATAAGTCAGTAAGAATCCATGTTATAGATTGTGTTATAAACATTGGAAAGGGAACAACAATCATGACCAAGAATATATTTAATAAGCTTCGAGTGAATATAAATGTGTATATAATAGATTTAAAGATTATACTTTACCAAAATATTCAAACCAAAGTTCAAAAAGGTCAATTCCTACGCTGGTGTTAAAGTTGCATGCCACCAGATGAGCAGAAGTATTTCAAATAAATTAAAAAAGAAAAATATAGTAAGATTTTAAGTAAAGTAAAAAGATTCAAGATTGTACGGAGGGGAATGTCCACTCAAAGGTATACATGTATGTATCTCGATGACATGTTTATATCTGAATGTCATTTATCCATGCCTGTTGATTGCATTTTTATTTATTGATATGCAAACTGAAATGTGAATATTTCAATCTGTGTGTTTAATCTTGCTTTATTGCACATTGCTGCTTATTTAACAGTAGAAAAAGGGTTGCCTGGTCTGGATTTGGAACGGACCTCTCGCTTCTGAAGAGAGCGTGTAATCCCTTGCCCACGGGGAAGTACATTTTTTCGGGGGGGGGGGGGGCAAAATCGCCATTCGATCGGAACTGCCTCGGTTATTATCCATAATAAACTCGGAAACAATACGGATTGAAGTATTTCTACCAAGTGGTTTCAGATGTAAATAGAAACACGAATTTACATATATTTGACATCTAATGACTGTTCCGGTATCTCTTATGCTTGAAAATATGTCTCACAACAATTTGTAATTTAAATATGCCCACTGATGTTCATTTTTAAACAAATCCGATTAAATGTCAACAAAAGGTTGGTTTTTTTGTACTTTCGGTTTCTACAGCCATAATAATAAATATATAAATAATGTATTGTTTGCTTTTGTACCAATATGACTTCACTTGTTTAGGCATAGGCACTTGGTTTCGGGATAAAAAGCCTTTTGAAGGGTTTGTTTAACTCAAATTTGATTGAATGTAACGATTTTTTAACGTAGATGTCTCGATTCTAAATTCGACATTTTTCCGATATTACTTAAAAAAAACACGTAGACATTTTTCATATTATGACATAACCGCGCGACACCAACCTCTTCAAAGTCTTGTAGAGTAACTAGGTCTTTAGGAGACATCCTGCATACCCCAGCCACGCCCACAAAGGCCCACACCAACACAAGTACACCGCCCAATACGAACGCTACATCGGCGGCCCTCACCATGCTGGATTATAAATGTATAAGAATTTTAATTTATGAAAAGAGGGCCATATGGATTTCAGACTATGATCCCCAAGACAGGCATAACGTTTCAAGAGTAAAACCTTTAGCAGTTTTGATGATCATAATAGTGTTGCATGCAAAGCTTCAACCAAACATTTCCTAAATCAAATTTTCAAAGGGCAATAAATCAGTCATAATTTTATGTCATAGATGGTGTTATGTACATTGGAAAGTGAACCCCAATCATAATCAAGAAGACATTTATATAGTTTCAAGTGAATATACATTGGTATTAAGTACATGTAGTTTTGAAAAAAAAGTATTGTCCAATGCAAATCTTTTCTAAGTTCGCCAAAAAAGTCAATTCCTAGCATCAAAACTCCAAACCGGTGTTAAATAGCCGATAAACACCGATGTGATGATATTATTTCTGTAAAATTAAAGAAGCGCAGTCCAGTTCACGTCCCAGGTGAACTATAAATCATTGACGTAACATTACGTATTTAATTTTAACTACCAATGTTTAATCTGTTCAAGTACTTGTGAAGTGAGCATTGTAAATGAAAAAGGTCATAGAACGTTAAAACATAATTTTTTCAACATCTTTAGAAAGCAGTAAAATTAAAACTCGACATTTTTTAAATTTCATCCGATTTCAAGAGTCGTGAAAACTAATGACAAACCAGAAATAATGGGATATTTTAAATATATTGCTCTTTGAAGACAACGTTATGTTTTAATACTGATAACAACTTATTTTATACTTATGAGTCGCTAATATGTAAGGATTTATAAAGTCGTTTTTGTAAAAAACCAAGTCTTTAAGAAATTTTAAGCATGTATGGCGGCCATCTTGGATATTTTCGGCCATATTGGATTTTCAGAAATGGGTTCCTTGCTCATTTTTTTCTTATATAGCCCAAAGTTTATTTGTACCAAGTTTTGTGTTTTTCCCATTTTCTGAAGTATTTTTTCACAAATTGACTTGACTATGAAGGATGACTTGTATAGCAATGCAGTGCAGGAATGATTCAGGTTCGAGTTACCACAGGAGAGGAACCCCGTAACCTTCCGCTACTGGATGCATTGCCCCCTATTAGTCCCAAATATGAAAGAATTTCAGACGGCATGCTTTGATTTTAATAAATATCAGTTCACTAGATTTTTACTAAAAACCACATATGCCTGTATTCGGTTTAGCACTAATTAACCTCCCATAACTACTATGATTCAACAATAATATGAGCAACAACATTCCATTTTTATATATATCCATTTTACAATGACTATATAAGAAAATCATCTACATCTAGGCTTTAGATGTCCTTTAGTTGTTAACCAATTTTTCTCCTACAAAGTTAGATCGATGCTCTAGAAATGAATATAACTTCAGTAACAACAATGTTTCTAATTCCACGTTTGCTGAATGTGCATTTTATATACATAACTGTACGTATCAGTGACCTCCATATCCAATGAGTGAACGTCGACAAAGTTCAAAAAATAGTTTAAAACAAGTTCACATGAATTTTTTATATCAAACTTACACAATGTTTATGCATTCTTAAAGTTTCTAACCTGTAAATGTAGTTTCAGATGATATTTATGAAAACACATTGTATTTGATCTTTCGTTTTTTTTTAACCCACTTCCTCGCTCAGAAGCAACTTATGTTTGTTGCCGAAGGACACTTGTCACATGTTTATAGGCCTACTTGTTATAATGTTGTTAAATTGTTGCGTGGCACACAAAGTATATGTACTATTGAAAGAAATGAACCTATATATATGCTTTTCAATCTGTGAATACACATTTAGATTCGTTCAACTACTGGAAATGGTCATAAAACCAGTGGTATCGGTTATATAACCAGTGATATTGTCCCGACTGGTACTCGTATTTGCCTGAGATTACAATTGCATTATTGTGGACATGAGTTAAACAACTGACCTTCCGGTTGCGAGCTAAATCGTAACGTTATTAGAAACTACTACAGGTATAACGAATAGTATCTTAGTCGGATGTTGCTAGCTGGAAAATCGCGACTTTGGCACATCGTTTCCCTTTTGCGTAATTTACTGAAACTTTTTGTTGTTGACTGATCATCAAATTTGATTCATGGCCATCACATCAGGGAATGCCCAGCGTATGTACAAAAGGGTAGCGGTTCAATCTCTCAATATATTTTGGTGCAAATATTAGTTTACTATGGAAGCCTTGTAGGGTCACTTTTGAGTTTCGATTTACGGATGTTTTACTTTTGACTTTCGACTTTTGATTTGTTACTTACGTCTTATGACTTTTGACTCACCCATTTTACACGTGCTTTAGAAGCTGAAAGCAGCAACTTTGGTTTCAGGTATGTTTTCTAAACGTTTTAAATAATTTCATTGAGATATGTCATGGAGGAGAGGATGTGTTAAGGAGGGAATTTAATGTTATTTGATATAATTCCATAGTGGTAATATATCACAGACTTTAATTTCACAAGTGTGACTGTGTGTTTTGTGCAACCTGCTGTGTTCTAAATATGTTCATTATATTAGTGCCTATACATATTTTGTCCTCATCACAAAATATGTCCATGAGTAACAAACAAATTTTTACAAGTAGTCAGGGAATACAAGTTTTACGTCTTAAAATGGCATGGTGCACAGTATTAAACATGTATCGCAATTCAGCATTTTATTGAGCTAACACAGACTCGATCAGTATTTCTCTAAAGTACTTTGATAGTGTTGACCAATTTCATAAAGAACGGCAAGTGCTATGTTTATACACACAAGTACAAAGTTAATTGAGCACCATTTGCATTTAGCATTAATATCTTATTTTGTTGTATATTTTAACAATTGAGAAAAGAACACTTAAGAGCAAACATAGATATAGGACCAGTTAGAACAAAATATCCTACTAGCATTTTAAATGTTATATTTTCTCGCACCCATCAATCCTTAAAAGACGGAATTAAGAGATTAACCGATTTTATATACTATTTCAGACACAACTGCTGGACAAAAGGTAACGAGGATGAAAATCTTGATGTTGATCTGTGTCTTCATCATTATACTGTTCGGCATTACCAAAGCTACCATGCCAAGATACCTACCCTCAACATCTATAGCAAAGAAAACTCTGCTGAAAATAGAGTACTTTCTGGTACGGCATGGCATTACGATGTCATTTAGTACAGTGAATAGACTTTTTAAACGAACGGCGTAATGGAATATATATACATGTACTCCTTTTGAGACTGTGTCTGATGTTATAAACAGAGAAATACAAACCAGTGGGCAATGCATAGTAAACCGTACACTATGGCGTAGGTTTATGCTGGATTACCACATGTACGTCAAGGGGGTCGACGTCACGGAAATAATAACAGATGGTATTGAGATGCGGAAAGCTCATCGCCAAAGGACCAGTTTTATGACATATGAACGGTAAACTTAAACCATAAGGATTTTGTATTCATGGTGCTGTGAATGGTTATAATAAAAAATAATATGGTTTGAGGTTTCGGACTCAAAAAACAACCCACACCTTATTGCAAGATACTTTAAGACACCTTTACTGAACATTATCAAGAACCCCCACCCAAATACTACGTTGTGATGTTGGTACGGGAAACTGCATTGCTTTACTATTGCAGCAATACTTCAGACACGATTCTACAGACCCGATTGCTGGTACTCGGAGCATTGTAGCTGGATAGAGCACATCTAACCAACGCATTGAGAAGTGGTGGTGTACATTACGACAAAATGGAATCAATTGGTGGATTAATTTTTTCAAAGACTTACGCGATTCATGTGTATTTAATGATCTGGACCCGATACAATGTGAGAACTTAAAAGTTTGCTTCATGGACCTCATACAAACTGAGTTAGACCGGTTTGCACATGACATAAGGCAACAGTTCTTCTGTTATTTGTGGTAAACCTGACACAATGTTTTTTTTTACCAGGTCTGTATGAAACTCACGACTTCGGCAATGCAGTTAACTTGAGAGACGTATATATTTGCAAAGAACATGTATTCACACCCAAAAAGACAAGGTGGGGAATTTGTAGAATTACCACCCCTTCTGAAGCCTTCTATTGATGCCATTGGACCCTGATTTAGCATTACAACTGTGTACCAAGTTGAACGATTTGATTTTGAAAATAAATTTAATATAAATACGCTTTAAAACGACTAATAATGATTTTGTTTCGTGTTATTGATATATACTAGGTTTCTATAGGTTAAGTTTCAAAAAATGATGTTTTAAAATCATAAAGACGATAGTTAACCATTTCAATTCATTATATGGTTGTTTCAAGATATTGGTTTGGAAATATTTAGCAAAATGTTTACAAAATATTTGTGAGTTATCATTTAAGTTATAACCACTCTAATTTGCATTATAAGGCATTGTAAAATTGACAGCATTGATGAGTGGTATACCTAAAGGACACCTGCATGCAAAATTTAAGCAAAATTTACCGTAAGGATGTTGAGTTGCAGGCATTATTATGAGTCAGAACATATACATTAAAAATGCTTTTTAAAAGAAATACATGTATTGAAAAAAATATCCGTTGTCATCTAATCATTATCATGTTTTGATAATATATCTATATTATATATAATATCTATATATCTAATATATAACGTAATATCATGTTTTGCAAGTGATGTTTGTTTAGATGCAAATAATAACATTCAAGTAATGAACTATGCATGTTAAATGCATGACTATTCTCGACACGATAGAAATATGCATGGAAATGTTTCTTTACCCCACCCATTTGAACATTTTCTATCATATCATTCTAAATTTTAAAAAAGCACTAAAATTACATTTAGTCAAAGGGCTTGTATCAAAGTTTGCTAAATCTTTCTAGAAGTATACTGATTCATTCTGTGAAATATGTAAGGCTTTTACCGGCTAGTTTGTAATATACATGTATAAAGCATTGAAAATGTTATATGTCGAATTTGCTCTTAGATTTAGCATTAATTACAAAATGAATTAGGCAATGAATAGCTGTAAAAAATGTTAATAATAGAAAACGAGCATATTTTTCCATCTAAATATAGCTAGAAAAACACAATAATACTGAAGAAAAAAATGAAGAAAAAAAAGTTGGCTCCTATGGGATTCGAACCCACAACCATCTGATTTCATGCAACTAATGTTAATACTCTTGAAATGGAGGTATTGCATTACAATGGTCATACCATAACATGTCATTTCTTAAATAGTCTTTGCATGTATTTTTTCACGAAAAGCATACGTGTAGTGAGAATCTTCCTAAAGTTATTTAAAAAATCAAATCTAAACACATTTGTTGTACAAGTTAATGGTTTTTCCAACTCAGAAGCCTGTAAATATTAATTTGTAAAGTTTTTACATCACAATATAGGTATGTGCAATTTTGTGACTTTTTACGTCAAATACATGCAGTATTTCTTTCTTTTTGTTTTTGGCAAACGTGGTACAAGATTAACTGCACTATATGAATCGACTTCTGGTTGTATCTCTTCTATCAAGCACTGGTTACAAAACGGCTGCCCGACTAGGAATAGAACCTCGGTATCCTGCGTGACTGGCAGGGACACTTTCCACTATGCCAAATGTCACAGGGGAGAAAGATATGCAGCCATACCGGAATTCGAACCCGGGCCCCTTACAGGGCTAGTTCTGTCCCGACCGAGATTGCACATCTTCTACTGAATATATTCGTACCGTGACATATAAGTTATACGTGTAATTTCAAGTATGTGTAATTAGATTCAAACGTTTTTATTCATTCGCAACAATTAACAACCATACTTTTTATGATGTATTATGGTATTTAAAAGAAATATACATGTATAATTATGATTGTTATTTCTAAAATAATAATTGATCTTTGTTATAAATGCTGACTTATTTTCTCGTTTTTTTAGGTTTTGCCTTGTGACTTTTCACTTATAATTTATCACTTTTTACTTATGACTTTTATCTTTTGACTTATAACTTTTGCTATTTTCTGCTACTCTTTGTTCTTGGTATAAACATTAGTTTTTACTTGATTTTAGATTAATGAAAATAAGCATATTTGTGATGCAATCACCAAACGCAAAGGAGCACATCAGCCGAGAGTGGTGTTGAAATCATATAATGTTTACAAGTACATTTAGCCAGCAGCCTCATTTTTGCATTATAAAATCCTCATTTGTTGACAATTTATTATTGTGTTATTGTAACTTTGTTATAACCAAAATAAACTTGTAATTTACCACCGCAATAAAACAGTATTAAATGTTACAGAGATTGTTTTAAATCCATGTAGAGATAGTGTTCCCATTAAAATTATAAGTAAGAGGTTGAAATGAGCAAAGTAGAAATAGAATAGCAATCACTATAGAAGTAAACTGTGTTTAACCAGCCAACTCCCTCAACAGACAACCAAAATATACCTCTACCGAGAGACCACACTACCAAACGTTTTTACCTCACGGTCTAGACCGTGACAGGTTGGCAGAGCTATCAATACTGTTTTGGAATAAATACGTTTAAACAGATAACAACAAACATTGTTTATTCTTCAAACGTGCTTTATTTTGTTTAACAAAATTGTTGTATTATAAGAAAACAAATGTATTAGATATGCAAAAACAAACTGCATTTGAGCTTCATTATATTTAATTTGAAAAAGA
Organism: Ruditapes philippinarum; assembly: GCF_026571515.1. Lineage (NCBI taxonomy): Eukaryota > Metazoa > Mollusca > Bivalvia > Venerida > Veneridae > Ruditapes > Ruditapes philippinarum. The sequence goes on along the minus strand of NW_026865464.1, from coordinate 227,851 downwards.
GAAAAGAAATACAGAGGTAAGCATTTTGTTTCTGAAATAGCACATATGCCTTACTTAAAAACACTAAGAAACAGCTAAAAATAAACAGTGGCATCAACAAAAACTTCAAGTATTTACGTCACAGAAGACATATATACATGCAATATTTCTACGAAACAACACATTGTTGATACGTTACTGATGAAAAACTAAGAAATCATGAGTGTTCTAACGAAGCTTTTGAAAACATAAGATAAATTAGGTAAACTAGCAACGCTAGAGTGTCTGTATTGTAATTATTGAAGTCATGATTTTTAAAATCATTTTCAGAGCGTTATTTCTTCATTTCTAAATGTTCAAAAGAGAGAAAAAGAAAAAAACAAACACAGTCTCTAGCTAAAAAATTCCAAGTTAACTTTAAGAAAATGTATACATTGTATAACGTATATTGTAAATAACGTCCACATGTTGTTTTTTTTTTTTTTTTCGAAGAATGACCGACTTTATATGTAATGGAAATCTCATAGTCTTTTGTAACAGCTTACCCCAACCCCACAGCATGTCGAAAAAAGGGAATGTGTAACTTAGGAGAACGATTAAATGTTATAACCAATTTTTTTTTTTCAAAACAATGCACTCTATCTCGCCGAGACATATCTGCCAGTAAATTCAAGTTGATGTCTTCAACAGTTTTTGAGATAATTATGAGTTTAACAAAATCTAAGTATGAAAAAACAAAAAAAAAACAAAAAACACACACACAACAAAGGGGAGTTTCTAAAATGTATGTTAGCTATGATAGCAAGAAGTATGTTTTATTCTGCCTCGCCAAGCTATATGAACATGCAAAGTTTGATTTCGATACATTTCATATAAGTTTTAAAATTTACAATGGCCTTATACTGAAATTTATGAAAGCCAGAATTATGAATTCATGATTTTTTACACTTTTCTCTGTCTCACCATAACCTGTCTATCGATACAAGTTTTATACCATATTGGTGATATGGACAGGATAAGACGTTTCCAATAAAGCGTCCACAATAAGTGATGGGGTTAAAACTTGAAAATTATCGAGCGTCTGAAACAAGTGAGAAAAAGTAACACTCGTATTCCGAAAATGACTGAATAATTCCATAGACAATAACGAATAAAACCAAGTCACCAGTGTTTGGACATTGTGCATTTGCTAAACTGTACTACTTTCCACTCGGAAGGAATGCTGTTTTGCAATGAAACCTCTTTGTCTTCTAAACTGACTCCGAAAACTTGACAAATTGTATTGCTGATGCTCTTGCAACTGCTCTGTATAGATGAAACCCATTCGACAGCACGTCCTTAATTCCTACAGGTAGCTTTACAAGAATAAAATTTAAAACATTAAAAGTATGTTTTATCTCAATTGAAATGATATACATATATATATACAAAATGAAATACCAAAAAAAATCCCTTAATACATAACTGTATACAAAAGTTTATATAGAAATAACAAGTACTTTATACTTGGTAGGTGTCCTAAATTATTGATACTGAACAAGTGTATAAAGTTTCAATATTATATCATAACTGGTTTATAGGACCATATTTCATAAACCTTCTGACAAAACATTTTAGCTTTAAAAATGGGCATAAGTATGTCAAATTGTGAGCCACTCATACGAAACTTGGTCATTGACCTTAGATGTTAACACTTAATATGTGTTTAAAGTTTCAAAGGAATCGTTAAAATAGTTTTTGAGAAACTTTTTTTCATGAAAATTCTAAACCATAAATTCAAAGTAAAAAAGAAATACTATTTTGATAACAATTAAATTCAGAGATTTCTGACTTAGAGCGTGTCCTAAACAAGTGTGTGAAGATTCAAAGCTGTATGATTTATTGTTTTTGAAATACCATTTTGCATGAAACTCCTTAACTATAAATTTCTTTGTCAAAATAAGGCGGGCCTATAATTTGATCTATATTTAATATAAGAAGAATGAACTACGAGTGAATACCGATTGAAACTGCAGCTAACAACAATGCGAGACTTATTTGGATTTAAAACTGGAACCCATTTAAAAAATAAAGCGTTTGATTCATACGCTGTATGTCAATTTGAGATTATATATGCCTGTTCTGGAAATCAAAATCAAAAATGGATACCCAATGCAATGCAATGCAAGCAAAGTATTTTCTTTTCCTAATCAATTAAAAAGGCTTATATAAGAATAACATTCTGTTCTTGCATATAGGAGCCCACATATTTTGTTTTTTAAATAAGTCACCAGGAAACTTAGGTAAATGGACTTACCTCGTCTGAATCGTTATCATATTCTGCCATATTATCCTTGGGAATTATGAGGCAAGCACGTGGGACAATAACAAAATCCACAAGTCAAAAATCAAAAGTCATAAATCAAAAGTCACAAATCAAAAGTCATAAGAAAATAATAAAATAAATCTATAAGTCGAAACTCAAAAGTGACCCTCCAAGGCTTCCATAGTTTACACTGTGTGCAGTTGAAAACAAATACATGTAGTATCGTGCACTAGTCTAGGATATATTACTCCACCGATACAAATATATTTCAAACCTAAGAGTTGTTCCCCTTTAATGAAAATAATTATGTGCAAACTAAAAAAAAACAAAAACAAAAACAGGAAAAAAAAAAACAAGAAAAAAACGATTTCAATAAACAAAAAAATATATAAATTTTTTTCTAGATTCCAATCATAAATAACTTCATCCACCAGAAAACGTTATTTAAATCATGAAAGAGGCAATGGTGGTGTCTTTGGATCTATATATGAAACAGCGTTATAAAATGATAAAAACAATGTAATACTGTAGAACTTCTAAGTTAGAATGAAATGTAATTTATAGTTCTACATCTCAACAATAATTCTCTAGACGTTCCACAAAAAAAATCTGGCCCTCAACCACGCTGTCCTTAACTTAGATACTGTTTATGAAAAAGAAAGTTTGCGCAGACACAGATTAATGAAGGGGTGCACTGCCCCTCCTACTCCCCATTCCACCCAATTATTTTTTCCAAGCAAAACCTCACTCCCTTCCCCACCCTGCCCCCACCCCCAACCCACTTTATATGACCAAAACCACAGTGCAAGCATTCAAGTGTCTCTTGTCTAAAATATCAGTAAAAATATTTGTCTAAATTATCAATAAATTAATAATCAATCATACTATCGACAACGTTTTTTCTTTATTTTACATTTGTAAATATTTTTAAACCTATATCCAGGCACAAATAATCTTCAGTGAACTGAAAAAGTGTGATATTCACAAGATAATGATGTTGTTCTCATTCTTTTATCGATTTAGAATATGTCTGCGAGTGGATAAAGTCTTTCGCACGCCATGCGAGAATATCCAATACGAGAAAGAAAACAAAATCGTACGATTCGTGACGCGAATTGTACAATATTTACATTTCCCATACGACTACGCGTTTATCATTATTTCTAATTTAATCCGATCGGTTAACCGCGTCCCCTAAAGCTTTAATCCCTGTCATTGAGTGCATCTTGTACACATGTGTGGATTTAGTGTGTACAGGTTTTGTAAACATGCTGCGGGGTAGAAGTTCGCGACCCATTGAACTCTCCGGATTACACATTGATAGCATTTAAAAGAATGTAACCATGCTGTTGTGTACATGAAAATACTGGATATGTCGTAAATACAGGTATGTTTGCTTATGATAGCTTTTACATTATTCAAGTATAATTGAGTGTTAACAATTTGAATTCGACACACAAAATAAATCTGTCAATAAGGCTTAGCCTTAGGAACTTTTCTAAAAATGTAAAGAGTTACTAAAAATTCATTTAATTAAATCAGTGAGTACGTTTGGTCTATCACTCTAGTCTCTATGAATCTATCGATGAATCATCTTGTGACGGATGGACTTCTAATTAAAAGATCTGTTCCGACCTACATTATTTTCAAATATCCATATTGATAAAGATCTAGATCAGCAGTGTTAAATTACACTTCTGTTTAGAAATGCGACAACAAATTGTGTCCGATTACATTGTTGATTTTATATGGACTTTAAGATAACTGATTTTAATTGTATGATAACACTATGTGACCATGGTAACTTGAATTGTAAATTAGACTTAGGCAAGTAATAACAAACCAGATCCGACTGTCCTGACCTGTTTTTGTTTCATTGATAGCTGAACAATCGTTCTAATAAACACTATCTTAAATTTAACTGTTTAAAGTGAATTGGTCTCCATGGGCAGGTTTTCCACAAGTATTTCAAATATTGATAAAAGCAATATAATTTTATCATTTGGATATTTTATGGAATATTTCTGGCAAACAAAATGGTGAAAGATTTCTAAAGTGATTTATTATGAACATACATTATATATGATGAACAATCATATTTTGTTGCATCTTAGAACACTATTATCAGTGATTTTCCTACTTATATAACAGACTCCCAAAAAGGGCCTCTTCCCAATTGAAATTTTCTTTAAAATCATGCAGTTTTCCCAAAAATCTGAACTTAAACCGGCTTTTTTCTTCCCAAATTAGCAATTTTAGCAATAATTTTTCCCAAAATCAAGAGACTAAGGCCTCTTCCCAATTTAGCGAGAAAAATCACTTATCTGCTTTATATTGATATGTAATAACTGATCTTACACACAACATCCATATATAATTCGTTTTCACTTGTTATACTAAAATTAATACTATCAAGGCCACTCTTAAAAAATTATCTGTTTGCTATTGCCGGCCGACCCAGCGAAAATGCCCCGACTCAAAAGTTTTTTTCAGCTTAAAAAAATCAGATTTTTTTTTATTTCCGCCAAATCAGCCAGGGCATTCCACCTAAAAAATTCCCTCGAAAACAAAAATAAAATCGGAGGAAAAACACACATTTTATATGTAAAGTAACGAGTGATCATTCATGAGGGCATTCTGTGCGTTACTATTTAAAGTATTTACATAAATAGCAACCAACCAGGGAAGGATATTTTCCTTACGTCACGCAGTACTGCATGCGCGCTAACTAATAATAGAACGTATCAAATTAAGGTGTGGAAACGGGATTAAAAATAATGTTTGTTCAGTTAATGAATATTTGTAAAGCTTTTATATGGTCACTAGTTTACCATGTGGTAATTTTAATGTGCTTTGGAGTACATGTTCGTTTGTTTATGACTGCCGACACAGATTAAATACTTAGCCCATGCAATAAAACATTTCTGGTAGCAGCGGGGATTCTGTCATAAAATTTACCGAAAAAATAATTATTTGGAAGCTGTGGTCATTTCATATGCATTACTGTTTTGATAGCAGACACAAGTATTGCAAAATATCTTCAAGATCATAAAAATGTAAATAAAATATCACAATCAAAATCACAGATTTACATACGTCTAATTAAACTCCATGTCAAAATGCACTTACGATTAATAATATGTCAATAATTGACACGATAAATATCCAACATTTTTTACTTGAGCAATAATTAAACATGTGTAATCATTCCTTGACAAAAAGAAATGACAGTTTTTTTTTCTGATATATAAAAAAGAGGTGGAAGTCAATTGAGTGTCGGCATTTACATAACTATTTATGGTATTAGAGATATTCCATTAGAGACTAACTCACTTTTTAAAGGTTACGATAATAATTTTGTGAAAAATACATTTAACATTCGTTAATGATTCATTGCGAAAAAAAACAACACAATCTTAATTGTTACTGTAAATACATAAATTAAAATTTGAATATTTGTAAACCTCTTATATTGTGTGCTTACTTATTTATTTATTTATTATTTATTTATTTATTTTTTTATTTATTTTTATTTATTTATTACATGCTTTTCGATGGTTTATAGAAATATATCAGTGATTTAAAACTGGTAATTTCACTGTTTGAAACAGTGAAATTACCACTTTGATAATTTCACTGTTTTGAGTTTAAGCCCATTACATTGTTTCAGTGAAATGCCAGCGTGCACAGTACTGGGTACCAACTTAATGACGTGACGCCGTAAATGACGTAAAGTTGTATTATTATTTGGCGCGCTTTTAATTCAATATTAGGTTTTATGTCTTTTTAAAACGTTTCTTTGCATATAATAAAAAGAAAATTTGTTTAGTTTAGTGTAAGATCAAAATATATTTCAACTTGTGAACACCAAAAGTTCATATTTCACTTGTGGCTGCGCCACTCGTGAAATATACCTTTTGGTGCTCACTCGGTGAAATATATTCCGATCTTACACTGAACTAAACAAATATCCTCTATTTATTTATTTATTTTATTTATTTATTTTGCAACATCGTAGTTATGTGAAATTGTGGATAACAGTAATTACGCCTAAACTGTCATAGTTATATGAACATAATCTTAATTTGGCCTAAACTGTCATAGTTATATGAACATATTCTTAATTTGGCATAAACTGTCATAGTTATATGAACATATTCTTAATTTGGCATAAACTGTCATAGTTATATGAACATATTCTTAATTTGGCATAAACTGTCATAGTTATATGAAAAAAATCTTAATTTGGCATAAACTGTCATAGTTATATGAACATATATCTTAATTTGGCATAAACTGTCATAGTTATATGAACATATTCTTAATTTGGCATAAACTGTCATAGTTATATGAACATAATCTTAATTTGGCATAAACTGTAATAGTTATATGAACTTAATCTTAATTTGGCGTAAACTTTCATAATTATATAAAAAGAATCTTAATTTGGCATAAACTGTCATAGTTATATGAAAAGAATATTAATTTGGCTTTTCATATCAATCGTTGTTTGCAAATATGAATTGATCATTTTTCGTTACCACAATGTGTAACGTTCTCATAAAAATCCGGCATAGGGTGATCCCTATGAGACAATGAAAACTGTACCAATAATATATAAAAAATTAAGGCCACAGATTGAGTCTGTTCATGAAAGATAATACTACATCGGATTCTGCCCTTAGGGCCCTAGTACTCAATGAAAAAAAAAAACCCAAAAAACCCGTGATCCCAAAGGACCACCGATTTCAATTCATTACATTGAAATGTTAATATATTGAAATGTTAAGATTTAAGAGGGCTATTTTATAACAAAAAAGCAACAACAAAATTAATAACGTTAACAGGCTTCCATCATATTGCATTTTGATAGGTAGGGAAATTATTATAACGCAAAATAAAAAAAAAGGTTTTGTTTTACTTTTCGTCATGTTCACATGTTAATTCTTTAATGTTTTGGTTAATTTTGAAGCTTGATTTAATGAAATCTATATATTGCAGGCCCTACGGTCATATTGGCCTATTTCTTCCGTTCAAGGTCACCTTTAATATATATTTTCTATTCACAAATATTTTTTCAGCGTTCATATGCCAGAACTCATATTTCATCCCTTTCGAAATGTTACTATAATTAATGATCATTCTGTGATTGTAAAGGTTCATCAACAAGAAACTTGAGCATTTTAACGAAGTCCCTATATAATATTACAAACTTGCAAAGAGGTGAAAGGGGGAGACTAACCTAGATATTCTTTTTGTGTCCATATTTAAATATTGAAAAGAAAGAAAGAAAGAAAAACATGTTTGGTAAAAAAATATAAAAACTTACGTCGGACTCTTCGATGATAGGCATATGGTAAAGTTGTAACTTGTGGCGGGAACTTATTTTTTTTCTCAGGTTTTGTAAATAAACAAATTGCCGACTTTCGATCTATAACATCGTGTACGATACATATACTAGCAAAAATCAAGAGAAATAAAACTGCGACAGCACTTTGCGTAAAATCTTCATTTGTTCTTTTCTGTTCTGTTCTAGTCGAGAAATACGATCGTTACTAGAAAATAAAGCTTTAGATGTCTGGTACTTAAACCAGACCTTTTTGCATTAATGGATTAATTCGATATCTTATCAACGTAATAACTAACCATCAACTATATAGTGTTCTCCTGTATAGCACGGTAAACTTCGTGCACACACACAAAATTAACGTGTATTAATAGAGCATCATGTGGTTCAAATATTGTTCTTGGCATCGGTTCTACAATTAATTACAGCTTGTTTATATATCAACGATCAGTCTGTCATCGGAGAATCGGTGCAAGTTTTGCACTTCCTGTCTTCTCTGTTATACTCATTTAATTGTAAACATGTCTAAATTTGCACGCGCTGTTTAATGCGTGATATTTATTAGTGAAATTCTATAAGATCGTCCCAATGTATATATAGTTGTCAGCGTTCAGTCTCTTGTACTGCATGTCCAGCTTTATATACCTGTATTTTTATATGCCCACTCCACTCTTTTATATCTTGTTTCGTAATTTGGTTAAATTTGAAATAGCGGCGTGGCCGAGTGGTTAACGTGTCGGACTTTTAATGAAAGGATTCCTGACCGCGCGGGTTCAAAGCTTGTCAAGAGCAAGCCGTTGTTTACTTGAAAAAGAAACTTTACATTCATTGCTTAGTACTGTTTTTTCCCAATAACGGATTTTTAAGCTTATAGCTTCCAACACAATCTAACTAAAAACAAATTGTATAAACTAAATCTCGAATGCTTAGGAATGTCCTAATATGTTGATATCGGCGAAAGCATTGCTGGCTCGTTCTGCAGATGCTTATGCACGGAAACTTCCTGGTACATTTCTGTTCAAACGAATCACCTAAACTATAAAGAAACACTAGCAATAAGCAAGTAGGTGAAGTGTTGTCTAAGAACAAGGATGTGGCTAAAATACAAGTGCCTCTTGTTTTGTAAATAAAAAACCGCTTTTATACAGACATTACTAAAAATTGCGTCACAATCGAAGCCGGATTGGAAATGTTTACGAAAGGAATAAATTAAACAAGGGCGCAGACATAACATGATGACCTTAGATAGCTCGCCTGAGATCCATTGCTAGAAAATGCCAGTGTGCTAATAATTCTAATCTATTCAATCTAATTGGGGAGGGCTCATTTTGACCATCAGGAGTATGATTTCATTTTAATACCTGGGCCATTGTTCACAACTTTTGTAAAGGACTACCATGATGCCTCATACTCTGAGCATTAAAGTTTCCGGGTAGGATTGTGTTTTTATAAACTTTAATTTTGAAGTCTTATTTTAGCTCAGACGGCAACCAGGTTTCTAACTTGTAGAGGATCACATACAAGGACCAATTCCTGTAAAGGTTGGTCAAACAGTTGTTTAGGAGGAAATGCTCTTGAAAGGAATTGTGGACTGTTCATCTGTTTATCTATGATTATTTTGTGCTTAGAATAAGAACCAAGAACTAGAAATGTGTTCATAGGACACTATGGACACGGGTGTCCCCATGCTGATCAACATTCCTGTAAGGTTTCATAATTCAAGGTCTAATATTTTTTTAGCCACATGCGACACAAGTTTTTACTAAGTCAAGGGCAATAACTATACAAATATTGAATAAATCCACTAGCAAACCCCACGGTGCACGAAATCATTCCACAGATTAAATGTTCTGGAACAAAACAGTTTCTAGTTTGATGTGGATATTTATCTACAATGGGGCTCATATTTTTCAATAAGTTTTTCAAATATTGAAAAGAAAATCAGTAGAAATGTACCATATGGATATTGTTATAAAACGTGTTGATTAAGTTCTTAGTGACAAAAAATGAACATTTATAAAATGTTTGTTTTAATGGGTTTTACGTCTCACACTTGCCAACAACATCTACCATATATATAATTATTTCATTGTTTGTTAACATGTATGGTACTAAAATTATTTATTGTTTTTACAGACCTTGCATTATAGAGCACTTCACTGTAAGTAGCAGTGACGTCATGCATGCGATTTTCGGTCTTAAATATATAATTATACAAACATATTTCTTTCATACAGGTATTTTGGAATTAATCTTTTTCAAAATTCAAACAATAATTTAGTAAACTACAGGCAATATATATATATATATATAGCTTTATACATTCTTAAGTACCTAAGTCATTTTTTGTGGAAATTATATTTTGTCGTAAATTCAGACGATTTTATTATAACAAAAACTGCTGTTTTGCAGAAACGCTCGTAAACCACAGCTCAAATTGCCGGCAATCAAAACTCAATTAAACTACAGGAGTCAAAAGGCGTGCTGCCAGTTTGAGCAATTAAAGTTTTTATATGATTCTTAGATAAATATCAGCAGACGATAAACGCAACTTGTTGGCGTGATTTTTATGTTATAAATCGGTATAAAAGAAGCTAAAGAGTTTTTGTTGTTTGTTGTAAGGATTATCCTATTTTAAATGAAATGACTTTGATGAAGTTGTGCTCACTTTGGTCATTAATAACAATCTAAGAATCTTGAGAATATGTATGCTAATTTGAGCCGCGTCACGACAAAACCAACATAATGGGTTTGCGACTAGCATGGATCCAGACCAGCATGTGCATCCGTGCAGTCTGATCAGGATCCATGCTGTTCGCTTACAAACCCTATAACAAGTAGAGAAACTGATAGCGAACAGCATGGATCCTGATCAGACTGCGCGGATGCGCAGGCTGGTCTGGATCCATGTTGGTCGCAAACGCACTATGTTGGTTTTTTCGTGACGCGGCTCATTTATTATTGTTTGTGATATGGCTGGAAACCAATATCGCCTGTAACACAATATTTAATGTGAAGGACGTTTGTTAAGATGCATGTACGAGTTGTAACCCCCGACCCCTGTCGCCACAGGTAACTGCACGATAAGCTATTTCAAATCTTATCATTGGGGCGGTTTTCTTATTAGTGGAAGGGTGGCGTGTGTGTGTGCGTGTGTGTGTGTGTGTTTGGGGGGGGGGGGCTGTTGAAGACAGATATGTCCAGGTTGTGGACATTAAGACGCAGAACCGGTATTTGATGGCTTTGTTAATCCAAAATTGAAGTGCCTCTTCTCCCCGGGGGTTGGAGATTAATGTAGCATATGCATATAGCACCTAATGATTTATTGTTAAGGGTTAAGCATGTTTTCTTTGTAGTCGTTAAGTATGTTCTTTCACGTGCGATTTTTTTTTATCTCCGAGTAACATCTAAACATTTATCTGCAAACAATTACATTATTGCTTTTGTTTGCAGAACTTTATCTTCTGTGATTTTTAAATTAAATCCAAGATTTGCTTAATAGATTTTCTATATTTAAATTGTTTTCTAATCTTTTGCAAAGTGTTATGAATCAAAATATATCTGAGTAATTAAATTGCCACTGTTATACGAGGTTTATGTTCCTTGGTTGTTTTTGGATTTTAATCATTGGGAATTTGATAATCCAGAAATCCCCGCTATTCCTTGGTGTGGGGGAGGGGCGGCACAATTTACTGGTACATTAGTGACAATAATTTACTTGAAAAAGCTACCCAGCTCCCTTATTGAAGGTCAGAGGTTCGATCTTGTTTGGTTTCTTCTCGTGTCTCAATGAACTGCGGAGCATCCACTAATGAAACTGGAACGTCGCTGTAATTTTCATAAACAAAAATAATTCAAAACTAACAACGTGTTTTTTTACTGATTATCTACATATGTGTTTTACTGTTCCTCATACGCACTTTATCGCATACTCATCGATGGCCATGAACTTTTTGATGTAGATGCAAAATTTAATGATGAGAAAAGCATGATACTGTTTATCTATCTAAGGTCATCGCGTACTTAAAACGATTTTATTCTCTAGGGAAGATTTACAAAGTAAACTAGTAAACTATTAAGTATATAAAAAAAATCTACATCCTGTCTTCTACATGTAGATAATTTTTTGTAGATACATGTAGTTGATATACTGGCAGAAAGAGCGAAAAGGTACGCTTGTTTATTTATAAATATAATTCTTCTTAGTGTCGAATATTCGACAAAAAAGTTTGACATAGATTGTCATTGTTCATCTGTCCGTATGTTTTACAGCTTTTTATGCTTATTTCTGTGTAAATTAAGTTACGCAAAGACATAAAGTTAATATGTAGAGACCGAGTTACGGTCCTTGTATTAATGTATTTGTTAAAGATTTGCCGAAAAAGATGTACCAGAATGTACGTTTGTTCGACTTTCACTTGTTTTATGAACAGAGTTATTCCCCTTTACCAATGTTTATAATTCGTTTATGGTATAATTTGTCTGGAGACAAAAAAAAACAAAACAAAAACAACAAAAAACAAAAACAAAAAACTATGCTTGCGCATGAAATTGGAAAAAAATGTAGTTTTATATAGCCTTTGTTTCGTTGAGAAACCCGGTTTTCGTATGTAACTTAAGGTAATGTTAAGAACTTAACACATTTCTTTGAACTTTTATTGAATAAAGTAGTCATGACTTCATAGAATTATATATAATTGGAGGAGTGTAAGGTTCTTCATTTCATCCTCTTCCATAGCTGGTTATATCGCAATAAAAACCTAGGTTATAGATTGAATCGGCAGCTGCATGCAATGATGTTGTTTTAGCGGAAGTTGTTGGTATTTTTTTTGTCTGGGATAATACCGCAATACAGATGATAGTTCGTTTTAACCTCAATTTAAAAGAAGATAGGTCACCAAATGCAGACATTTTCTGAATATTGAATTGTGTGCATTGTGAATGTGGTCGTCAGCGCGATTTGTGTTATGCAATAAGTATATTAAAAGTAGTGGAATTCGTCTACAATATCTGACGCGTTGCAAGAATTGCATCATCGTACGATAATTTGTGGTTAAGAGAATTACTGGATTAATTTTGGGAATAGATTTATGTTGGATGTTTAGGTGAGGAGCGCATGTTTTTTGGGGATAAATTTACGGGTTTTATTAAAGCTATTTTTCGCTTTGTTATAAATTTGTTTAGACTTTAGGTGAAATGTGCTGTCCTTGAATAAGGTGCAATCCTTGAAAATAATAAATATTTCAGTGCCTTGATGCCAGTGGCTTTTAAAATTGGCAACAGTTAAACACTGTCACTTATAAGTTGTATACAAATTTATGCTTTTTAAGTTAAGTATATGATTGAAATATTAAGATGGTAGATTTAACGTGGTCAGTTAGTTTAATTACTGGTTTTTATACATGAAATAAAATATGTTGACTTCTGAGTGCCCTCTATATTACATTGCACTTTTAATACAATCGCACTCGAAACAAACAGTCCGTTATTGTTCCCAACTTCCCAGTGTGTACTGACCTGATATTTATAGAGAGATTGATGTGAAAAGTAGCGTCTATTTTAGTTAGAGGTTGGTAAGTACATGTGAAACATGTATGGTAAAATGTTGTCAGATGATAATTTGTTTTCATTGGCTGACTGTCGGTATATTCCGTTGTTTGTTAAAAATTTATAGACAGCTGTTTTTGATATTTGAATGTGATTTGGGTAGGTATTTCCATTTCGAAATTCGCAGGTATTTAGATTTTAACATTTTTTAAGAAATAAAATTATATAAAGGTGAACATGTGGGGTCATTCAACACTGATTCTAGAAGAGAAGTAACTTTATTTCGGAAATAACTATTTTTGTCAATTGTATTTTCAGATAAAGCTCGATTTGAGGTAAGAGGGTAGGTGTTGGTGTGACCGGAAGTAGTATGCTGTTGGCGGGGCCTGTGACCGAAAGATGACATATGGACCATCTCTAAAATGGCGCTTTCCATTCCAAGAAAAACTCGAACTTAGGAAGCTCGATTTCAGGGTTGTATTTATAACATTGTGTCTTGTCGTGGTGTTTATTGTTTCGGTGTCGTTTTCATATTACTCTTCACTGCCAGTTTCATTAACTCAGAGCCAGTTACATCATCTTCATGTACTAGAGGTAGACCGTATCATCATCTCTAACATAAGTAAACGAAAAGTAGCTTCATCAGAAGACGATGAAACCCTTGCAAAATCAGAAGTGACAACAAAACAAATTGAAAAAGTGTTTTCAAAGTTGAATTTGAATATTGTGAAATTGAATTATACTGAGACAAATATTGACGTGGCAGAAATCGACAGTGACAGCTACGATGCAGACGACAATAGTAATACAACGCTGGCAGCGAATGCAGCGCACGTGCAAGGAATTAACTGGAATGATACAAGACTGGATATTCTTCACATGGTATTAATTATTAAAATTCTTTATGTTATATTTGAACTTGAATTATTTGTGTATATGTTTCATTATCATTATGTCAAAGTTTTCAGATTTTTTTTTTCATCATTTGATATATATTTTTTTGAACGAAAATAACATGTAAAGTTAACAGCGATAATTACAAGTATAAATGGTAGCTTTAGCGTTATGTTTGCTTTGAAAATGGTCATTTGTGTTTGATCGAGAGTTTCAGAGAAATATGATTATTGTGATAACAACTTAATTTTAAGTAATGATTTTGAATCGAAAGAAATATTTAATTTGTATAATTCAGGATCATTTAAGTGAATTGACCTTTCATTGTGAGAAAAGTAGTCCGGTTTTCTAAATGCATATAGAAATGTCAATGTCATAAAAGTCTAGTTACCTGTACATGTCTACCATCTGATCAGGAATACTCTTTCCGGTTAACCAGATTATATTTTCAAAAACAATATTGGACTATAACAGTAATTTATTGAATATTAATACGTTATTTTATACTAGACTTACCTAGAAAAAGAAATGTTGATTTTCATCGCAGCCCAAAAAGCAGTATGATACGAAATTCAAAAATCCATGCTGGTACGAACCTCTCGCCAACTCTCGACCGTACGAGAACAACACATATGCCCCATTCTCGCCGTCTGCTAAACGTGTTCTGGCCAAGATGACGGAGCATTGGGAGGAGCAATTCGACACCGGAAATGAACGGAACAGCAGACTTCGGTGCCTTCCGTATTTCTTGATTATCGGTCAGCCAAAATGCGGCACGACGGACTTGTTTTGGAAGATTGCGCAACATCCGGATATAGAAGCGCCACCTATTAAGGAATTACACTGGTGGTCAAGAAGTAGACAAGGTGAGTTCATATGGTTAACTAAAGTTTAGGCCTTTCAATAATTATTCACTTTTGCAACATTCTCAAAATTCTAGAAAATAGAACAAGAAAAGATTTTTTTCTTATTATAGTAAATACACATTTATATCAATTTATAGTATAATAAATGTTATTTTCTGTTGAACATTTTAACATTTTGCTATCTGTAAAACAGGTTAGACACAGTGAAATGAAGAATGTATGGATAAGTCAAATTGGTATTTGAATCCATTTAATAAGATTTTGATTTCATTAATGTAATAAATTGCAGAAAGAAAAGTTCTATTTTAGATAGCACATGTTTCAGATGTTAACGTTTGTTTCTCGATAGGCACACATACCTTCAATCTGCCTAATTGATTGTTTAATTAGACTGATCGAAAATTAATTATTATTTCAATGTACATTTTTTTCATGTCATTAAACTGACACGTGAGATGTTATTATTATTTTACTATCTGAAACCAAAATTTAACAAGAACTCGGAAAGCCGATTGCTTATTCTCCGCATCACTTGCGTGTCATTTTTACAAGCTTTTTTTTTCAAATTCAAAGTTGAATTGTTTCCTTGAATATAACATGCCACTTATCCCCCTGTTTTCCTGGTCTACACGGATGATATAAACAAGAGCTTGAAATAATAATCTTCGTAGTGTCGTAGGGGTGGAGTGATTATTTCACTTAAAAGCTTGAATGTTGCTATACTACCTCGACGAGAGGGACTTAGGTCTCATAAATCAGGAATGAAATACTATTAAAGATTGTTTTGTTTTTTTCTTCCGGGAAGCTTTTTAGTGTTTTACCCACAAATCTTGATAGATCAGTCTTAAATAAAATATTTTATTTCAGAGATTAAAAAAATTCTTTCTTTTCAGGCCGAAGATTTTCCTATTCAAAAATCATTCCATTTAATGACTATGTCGATATGTTTGACCGTGCCGCTTTACATATAGAGCAGAGACTTCATAACCTTACTGCAGGCCTGATAAATAGTTCCCAGGAATCTTACGCTGGAAAAAATAGTGCCGTCTTCGAAACTCAGAAAATTACAGGTATGCGTATGCAATGCAATTTATTGCATATTACTAAAGTTATGTTGATGACAAAAACATATATTTCACCATCTTTTCTTTTATTGTCCCCCGCCTTTTCGAAGAAAAAAGGGGGATATAGTCATAGGCTCCGTCCGTCTGTCCGAGCAAATATTTTGGGTTTAGGGGCTATATAACAGTAAAGAGAACAAAACAGAACAATAGATTCATTCCGTGATCAAAGGGTTTAAAATAACAAAGGAAATAGCCCCTAGAGCCAAAATGTTGGAACGTACGTCCGTCCGTCACACTTGCGTGTCGGGTTCATAACTTTGTCATTTATCAAAGGAATCTGAAATAACTTGGCACAAATGTTTGTTATAATAAGACAATGTGTCATGTGCAGCAACCAGACCACTACCTCCAGGGTCAAGGTCGCACTTGCTCATTAAAGGTCAACATTGTCTATTTGATGGTATATGTCGTGTCCGGTCCATAACTTTCTTATCTTTGAAGGGATTTTGTAAATACTGGCCACAATTGTTCATAATAATGAGACGATGTGTCATGCGCAACAACCGGTCACCTACCTCCAACGTCAAGGTCACACTTTGAGGTCAAAGATTAACATAGTCTGTTACAGGGTATATTTTGTGTCTGGTCCATAACTTTTTCATAGATCAAGGGATTTTAAAAATACTTTGCACAAATAATCACAATAATAAGATAATATTTCAGACGCAAAACATGGGTCCCTACCTCCAAGGTCACACTTAGAGGTCAAAGATTGACATAGTCTGTTATAGGGTATATTTCGTGTCCGCTCTATAACTTTTTCATAGTTCAAGGAATTTTGAAAATACTTGGCACAAATAGTAATATTAATAAGACTGTCATGCACAACACCTGCACCCTACCTCCAAGGTCAAGGTCACACTTAGAGGTCAAAGGTTAACATGATAGATTTTAAAATTCCGTGTTTCATTTTACTAGGATTTCTTTAATAAATTTATTGTTGCATTTGCAGATCTAGCATTGATCATAATTTTGGTCTGAAAGTCCTGAGATCCATACTTCAATCTTTTGAAATAGCACAATTTTATTTTATTTATTTTATTTTATTCCGAGGCGGGGAAGTTGGTAACTCTGTTGCAAATTCTTGTTTCTTTATATTATCTATTAATAATGGTACATCTATCATGTACCATCAGCATTTTTGCTTAGGCATCCGATTTAAATTTTGAGAATGAAAATTTTATTACAGTACTATTATAAGTATGTCATAACCTATGGTAGATTTGATAGACGGGCGGAAATTATAAATCCTCTTTGAAATCCTGAACCCGTGCAATAAAATGTTTTTTACTGTACCTATCATAGACAATCAAACTAAAAAACGCCCCTCAGAATACAATTCATTTTTACCAGAGATATAAAAATATTCTGTACTTCTCTTTAATCAGCTTTAAACATAACAATCATTATTGTTATTTTAATAATATTTTGGTTATTTAGTCAATTTGTTTATTTATAGCCACCACCGGAAACGATAGATTATGAGCGACTCACGAAGGGAAGTGTGAGTCATTTTTAGCTGATCTATTTCGAAAAAAAAAATTTCGAGCTATTATGATCGCTGCGCACTGTTCTCGTTGTCGTCGTGCAGAATCTTTTACCCGATTTTTTTAAGAATTCTAAATTTATTAACACATAACTTAAAACAATTAAACTATATGGCAAGACGCAGTTGTAAAACAAGGGATATAATCCTGAAAGGACTATTTTTAAGTTGTGCCCCCTTTTTAAACAAAATGTTTCAAAACTATCAAAGGTATCAACATAAAACTTTGAATACTTGATTATCATGACATGGCGTAGTTGCAGGACAGGGGGCATTATTCTGAACAGAATATTTTTTGAGTTATTATGTCTCTTTTGCTAAAAATATTTTGTTTTAATTGGTTATTGGTTGTATAAAATTCTAAAAATTATCAAAAATGTTGACATGATTTTAGGTATGCTTGATAATAGGGACAAAGCACATAGGAACCGTAAAAACAAGTGACATATTGCGTAATCAGTATTTCTAGAGTTGTGCCCCATTTTTAAGTTTTGTATACCCAATCTTTTGAACATCACAAAATTATTCATGCTACAAAAAGTGAAGTAATAAAAGCCGTAACACTCCTGACATTATATTTTACTCGTTGTCCTTAATAGACGAGCGTTGGCACCGCACACAGTGCAATTTTATTTTGTGGGAAGTGGGTGGGGCACCGCACACAGTGCAATTTTATTGTGTGGGAAGTGGGTGGGGGCACCGCACACTGTGCAATTTTATTGTGTGGGAAGTGGGTGGGGGCACCGCACACTGTGCAATTTTATTGTGTGGGAAGTGGGTGGGGGCACCACACACTGTGCAATTTTATTGTGTGGGAAGTGGGTGGGGGCACCGCACACTGTGCAATTTTATTGTGTGGGAAGTGGGTGGGGGCACCGCACACTGTGCAATTTTATTGTGTGGGTGGGGCACCGCACACTGTGCAATTTTATTGTGTGGGGAGGAGGTGGGGGCACCACACACAGTGCAATTTTATTGTGTGGGAAGTGAGTGTGGGCACCGCACACTGTGCAATTTTATTGTGTGGGAAGTGGGTGGGGGCACCGCACACTGTGCAATTTTATTGTGTGGGGAGGGGGTAGGGGCACCGTACACAGTGCAATTTTATTGTGTGAAGAGGGGGTGGGGGCACCGCACACAGTGCAATTTTATTGTGTGGGGAGGGGTGGAGGAAGGGGTTTGTGCAGTAAAGTACAAAAACGTACATACTCTTTAGCTTAAGTTCTAGGATAACCAACAGTTTGTAAGTATGCATAAATGTCAAGTTACATGACGTTGTTTAAAGTTTCGTAAGGAAGACAAGCGCACAATTTAGTTCAAGTAGTGAATCAAGTGATTGAATTTAGAATTGCTGGCAACTGGTGTAAAACAGGAATAAAAAATCGAAGTTAATTTGTTCCTCAATTTATTTCTATTGGTTAAACATTGCATATAAAAATAAAAGTGGAATTTAAGTGATACTTGAGGTGATGACATTTTAGAATTGTTTCCCTGATTAATAGTACTAGTACTTCACAAGAAATGTGCTTTAAAAAATCAAATTCCTATTACCCACCCCAAATTAAATTGATTTCATTGCAAATCAGCAACTCATTTTAAATATGATCCTATTTAAGGTCCATTATGCATCAGAGGTGCTAACATTTTTATTTCTAAAAATCTGTTGTTGTTTTTTTTGTTTGTTTGTATGTTCTATTGCAAATGTAATAGTCTGAACATGAATATGTAAATCGGCGATAAGTCTTAACATGGGGATCGTCAAAACATTTTTTGTACCCGTTTCATATTATTATATTCTCTCATTTTCCAAATGTTATACTTGTAGATAAATTTTATTATTTACATACCACGGTTAAGCTTAAGAACAGATTACTCTTACATGATACTCCTATGCTTGTTTACATAGGAGTTGTTTCCCTTATTATCAACTACAAATGATTTTTAGTTCGAAAACATGATTTTATTGAGAATGCATTCAGTCAGCACTGATCAAGTGCTTCATGCTGCAAACGTATAACATGTTTTACTACTCTGACTCTGGGCGACCTTTTAATCAGTGTGAATGTGTGTTCGTCCGTCTGTCCATTCTATCATGACGTATGGTGCTTCAGGATTCTTTTACATGCTAATAATAAACAAGTGACAGTCTGAATATAAGTGTATGTGGAAGTTAACTGTATTTTCTTGGAGTCTGTGAACTAGAAAATTTATATTAGAATCTGTGTTAGGTTTTTATTTGTTTGGGTCGTCAGACCAAACAAATAATGGTAGCGAAATTTCAGACTCTAATGCTGTTAATTGCAAGTGCCGAAAGTAGTCCGCATTTTTGAAGCGGTTACTTCCCTTTATATGTAAGGGGGCAGGGGACCTAAAAATGAACAATTTTGTATTTCAGTGTGACCAGAAACACAATTCCAAATATTTCAAAATCTGTTTCGCAGATAACCAGTTGCACAGCATTATTCAATGATATATGACATACATTGAAGAAAATAATAGTTTGCATGCATTGCTCCTTCAAAAAATGACTGACAGCAATTTATATTTACCCCCACCCAGCCAAAATCACACCTAAAATATACCAATATGGGCAATCTTCATGAAGGTGCAGCATACTCCAGAATCCGCCCGATTCCTTTAAAAATATCAGTAACACGCAGTGCAAGCTATGTCATTTTCAGAAATTACCAATAAAGTGTCTGTGATACGTTTAGATTTTTCACAAAATTTATCTGAAATTTCTTACTTGTTTGGCGCCAACTGTCAAAGCTTGATTTTTAACCTTTTCACCTCCATTCGGAGAGTCAGAAATACATATAAAGCTACCAAAATGCTTAGTTTCGGGTAAAAACCCAAAAATACTTCTCATTTCCTACACACAAACAAGAAAGAATTACAATGACAGAGAAATATCAGAAGTTATCACTACCTTCAAAACACCATGTCTGAGTTATTAAAAAATTTGACCGGGGCCATCATTCGAATATGTCCCCTGCCTCCTAACACTTAGGCCGAAAAATTTAGGGGAGATCACTGCGTAAATATGGTAACATGACAGGCGGATTAATTTTCAAGCAAAATAATTCCCGAATGGTCGAAGATTTCTAATATTGTTTTATTCTTTATAGATATACATGCTTATAGTAATCGCCATGATTATTTACACTAGAAAACAGTTAGCGTCGTTTCAAACCCTAACTAGAATAATATGGTTTTCTTCAGGCCATTAACATATAAATTCACCGTGACCGAGGGGTTGCGCGCTCGCTTAGGAAGCGATTGGTCTGGAGTTCAAATCCCAGTTAAGGCAACTAATTTTTTTTAATTGCTTTAGTCAAATAAACATTGGATCGAATATCAGTGTTGCAATTAGTCTTATAGCAATTCTACTACAATTAAAACGCTGGAAAGCATTGGTGGCACTATACAAAAACAAATTGTTTTATAATCTCACAACCTTCACCTATCTTACATTCTGAGACCCAAACAAATTCAGCACCTTCTGTGCTTTGATTTAATATTCTGTTCATTATCCTCTACTCTTTTTTCAAAATTAGATTGTTTTCTTTAGTATTTTCTTTTTTCCTTATTTCACTGACACATGTCATTATTGTTTATAGCAATAGATATTATGTTTGTGCCTTATGTATGTATTCTAGGCTTAATGAGTGTTCATCCGCCCTTTCAGGCACTGAAAGTACGGACCCTGGACATGTTACCATGTATGTCCTTAAATGCTATAATCAACCTTTGAGGACATGAATGATGGCATGTCCGGGGTCCGTACTTGTTTGTCCCTTAAAAAAATCTTTAATCTTACAAAGCTTATACTCTAACTACCGCAATTCTGTTTCAAGGTGAGGCGAGCGTGTCTTTATTCTGGGACAATAATGATTGGATGAAGTTTCCGGAGAACCTTGGTCAGCGAGAACCTCTATATATAGTGCCTCATTACATACGTCATATTATACCGGACACTAAACTCATTATCATGTTAAGGAACCCAGTTGAAAGGTAGATTATATCTTCGTTTACCCTTATTTGAGTCGCGTCACAACAAAACCAACGCAATGCGTTTGCGACCAGCATGGATCCAGACCAGCCTGCGCATCCGCGCAGTCTGATCAGGATCCATGCTGTTCGCTTACAAACCCTATTACAAGTAGAGAAACTGATAGCGAACAGCATGGATCCTGATCAGACTGTGCGGATACGCAGGCTGGTCTGGATCCATGCTGGTCGCAAACGCATTACATTGGTTTTGTCGTGATGCCGCTCATTTTTTTTC
The DNA here is from genome assembly GCF_026571515.1 of Ruditapes philippinarum. Lineage (NCBI taxonomy): Eukaryota > Metazoa > Mollusca > Bivalvia > Venerida > Veneridae > Ruditapes > Ruditapes philippinarum. Next base: position 205,955 of record NW_026865464.1, on the reverse strand, counting down.
CTGGATATTTAATTTTGATATTTTTATTAAACTAATATATATAGTATTTCTTGTTAAGAAATAAGAATAGAAGGTTTGCATAAACATGCATAAAGTAATATAAGTTTTTTTCTCCAGGTTTAAGGTTTAACATTAAAGTGAATTGGTTAATCATTAAGTCAGTTAATCATAATTAAATTATTTTTGTCTTTTTTTCAGAATGTATTCGGATTACCTCTATTTTCATTCCACAAACAAGTCACCAGACGACTTCCATTCTGCTGTTGATTTAGCTATTAGATTATATTCTAATTGTACATCGTTGTACAGTGTTCGCCAGTGTGTATATGATACAAATTTAGCCAACAAAGTCAGGGTAAGCCAAGTTGCATATAACAAACAGTGATGACATGATGACGTTAATCTGCACGAGCGGGTACACGCGCTAATATATAAATAGCAATCTTAAATTGCACTCAGTTGAACAAATAGCTAACGATATTTTTTTTCCACTTGTTTTCACAGTCTTATTTTCAGGTAAAATATTTTTTTGGAAATTTAGATTTAAATCTCGTGAGAATAATAACTTTTCATTCTGGCAGGATAACTGACATGTGTTTCTACAACTTACATGCATATATATTCTAATGGTAGATATTATTTATGTTATATTATAGGTAAGACTCCGGGTCGGAATGTACAGTGTTTATTTCAAGGACTGGTTACGGTTATTTCCCCTGAAACAGTTCTTTGTCTTACGACTAGAAGATTATTCTAAACGTCCTGTGGAATATGTCAAACAAATCTACCGTTTTCTTCAAATAAGTACGTATACTAAACACTTTATTTTTAGAAATTATACATTTATTATATATGTACATAAGTGTAATGATTTGTTACTTTCGTCACCGTAGAAGAAAATATAAAAATAAAAACTTTCATCACATGAAGAAGAAAATAAAATGATAAGTTATTTTTTTTAATTGGTTGACAAGGGAGGCTTTAAGGTTCTTAAATATTGTCTTTAAACAGGAGTTTGGAGGTACATGTATATAGATTTGCCCCTTCGCGTCCGTCACGCTTTCCAAGTGTCATCCTATCCGTCCGTCGACTGACGTAACAGCGGAATATTTGGGCATCCGTGTCCCATATACATGTACATAGTACATATACATTTATGTTTACCTTAGTCATACGCAGAACTGTATCTGTATTTAGCTCTTATATTTGTTATTCATTATGTGACATGTATATAGAGGATATTCATGGTTTTTTTCTATAAATACAGGATTTATTTTCATCGAGTGATATGAAAATGAATATTTCATGAGTTGCGGTAGCCACGAGTGAAATGATATAATTTTCATACCACAAAATGAAAATTAATCGTGTATTTATAGAAAAAAATCTTAAATTTTTTGTATATTATATACATTTTTCTTTTTGATATTACAATTTGAAAGATTCCCCTTAAAATGTGTATAGGCTGAATTAAGAAGAAAGTAGTCCGGCAAGACACCAGTGAAAATACGGAAAATATGTTTCACTGAAGTGAAAAATAAATTTTTTGACAGTGAAAATACGAAAAATTAAAATACTCATTTTATTTCATCAATATTTCTCAATATTTCATTTATAAGTATATAATAAAGTATGTTATTTAAATTTTACCTTATCACAACAACAGGGGATGTAACAAAAGAGGAGGAAGAGCTTGTGTGTACGTCACCTGGTAGAAATGCACGAAAACCCGAGGATAAACTTCTAGGCGGAATGCACGAGAAAACTAGGTCACTTTTGAAGGAGTTTTACCAACCATTCAATCAAGAGCTAGCACGAATGCTCGGACATACTAAATTTTTATGGTCAGATAAAAAGCACTAATTTCATGTGTTTTTTATGTGATATGAGTACAATTTATGAAAAAGTGTGATTTTGAGATATTGAACTTTGGTTCATTTTCAAAGAATTCGTTGGCTTTTTATAAGTCCAACGTGAACATGATGAAGGTGGATTTCAAAATGGCCAGTGATGAAGAATGTTTTATATAGAGGTTACTATTTTTTGTTGACCATTGTAAAACAGACATATGTTATGCGATATTAACTGCATGGTTGTGAGTAATTACAGTAACATTGAGCATGTGTGTGGTGAAATTGATGGAACAAACAGACTTGTGTTGAACCAATACTATTACTTTATGTATTCATAAATCACTTTAGTATTTATGATTGAGTGATTTGTGGTGCTACACAACACAGTGGATAAAGAATAGTATTTGAAAATTATAACCTTAAACCTGCTTGAACCTGAGGTGGTCAGCCTTTGCCACCAGTATAGAGGCAGGCCAGCCAGCACGTCCATGCAGTCTGAGATCAGGCTCTAAACTGCTGTTAGCTCAGATTTTGCATTTTGATATTAAATCCATTCAAACTGAAATGAAATGTTCCAAATTCAAAGCGCTGGACAAATCCATTGTACAAATTCAGCAGGTGAAGTGTTAAAGCATAATAATAAAGAGAGTAAGGAGCTGTAATTACATGTATACTGTATAGTGAAAGAGAAATGTTTAGATATGTAGAACCATGACAAATTGATAATCTACCCTAATTGTAACGTTCCTTGATATATTAAATTGTTAACTTGTCCGCCGATTTTTATCAATTATATTTAATTTTTATTGATTATATGTATGACTATTTCTGGTTGTAAACAATGACGTAATTGTTTATTTTAAGCATTAATTTTTTAGCTCGTCTGGTCAAGCTTTTGAGAGCACTGCCTCATTGTTGTCCTGCAATTACTTTAATGTAGCTCATTTTAAAACATATGAAAAGATATCAACATGAAACTTGGAATTCTTGCTTATCATGACAATGTGCAGTTGTCAGACAAGGGGCACAATTCTGAAAGCTGCATTTTTAGCTCGACTATTCGATAAGAATAAGTAGAGCTATTGCAGTCACCCGAGCGTCGGCGTCGGCGTAACCACTTATGTTAAAGTTTTTGTAATAGTTCAAATATTTTCAAAGTCCATAGACATATGGCTTTGAAACTTTACACACTTGTTCACCATCATGACCCCAACCTGTAAACAGGAGGAGGTAACTCTATTAAGCATTTTGACAGAATTATGCCCCTTTTTCGACTTAGAATTTACGTTAAAGTTTTTGTAATAGTTCAAATATTTTCAAAGTCCATTGACATATGGCTTTGAAACTTTACACACTTGTTCACCATCATGTCCCCAACCTGTAAACAGGAGGAGGTAACTCTATCAAGCATTTTGACAGAATTATGCCCCTTTTTCGACTTAGAATTTACGTTAAAGTTTTTGTAATAGTTCAAATATTTTCAAAGTCCATTGACATATGGCTTTGAAACTTTGCACACTTGTTCACCAGCATGACCCCAACCTGGAAACAGGAGGAGGTAACTCTATCAAGCATTTTGACAGAATTATGCCCCTTTTTCAACTTAGAATTTACGTTAAAGTTTTTGTAATAGTTCAAATATTTTCAAAGTCCATTGACATATGGCTTTGAAACTTTGCACACTTGTTCACCATCATGACCCCAACCTGTAAACAGGAGGAGGTAACTCTATCAAGCATTTTGACAGAATTATGCCCCTTTTTTGACTTAGAATTTACGTTAAAGTTTTTTGTAATAGTTCAAATAATTTCGAAGTCCATTGACATATGGCTTTGAAACTTTGCACGCTTGTTCACCATCATGACCCCAACCTGTAAACAGGAGGAGGTAACTCTATCAAGCATTTTTTTTACTATCAAGCACTAAGAATAGTCGAGCGTTGCTGTCCTACCGACAGCTCTTGTTAGAGTTACGCCCCTTTTGAACTTTGTCGATAGTTGTTGCCCGAATATGACGAGCATTTACACCACATGCAGGGCTCTTTTTTCTGTCTCTAATTGGTCCACAATTTTGTTTTATAATGAATATATAATAAAAACGTAATAATTAATATCAAACAATAATAATTTATTTTTTTTGTATTCATGCATTTATGTCTTTCAGTTAATATTTTGCAGTGGCCAATTTGAATTTGGTCTGTCATAAGAAATATGTTAGTGAGTTTATTGCCTCTCTTGAAGCCCACTAAGGAATATTTTTTATAGACAATGAGATAGAAAAATTTATAGAAAAAATTAATAGTATATTTTTTAGTATAATCTTTGGCATTTAGTATTCAACAATGTAGCATTTTATATTGAATTATACTTAGTATTCTTTTCAGTTATAGTGTTTACTTTTCCATATCTATTTCTTTGAGTTTTTACTTAGTTGTATACAGCTTTCAGTATTATCTAAATGTATTATATTTACTTGCTATTTAACGTTTATATATATTTTTTCAACATTTTCTGTTTCTTTTGTAAACAATCAGTAAATTTGAGCATGCGGCTTTCATTTTTACGCTCATTAAATTTATTTTCACATAAAGAAAATCTTCTGTAATTTTTGTTGTCATTTGGACATCATTTAAATAAAAATCAGTGCTATTTTTGTACATAAGTTAGCTTGGATGAAATAAAATTGACATTATATGAATTTATCTGTTTATTGATGTCTAAGTTAGCTTAAAAATGCTATGATTTTTATTTTTAAAGGTCCATTATGCCTCGGAAATGGTATCAAAAAGTTTATTTTTTGTATTATTTTACAGTTTCTAAAAATTAAATCATATGCCACATAAATAAACTTGAATTTTAATCTTTTAGCTTATTTTGCTTGCTTGGTAATTGGTATAATTATAGTGAATTAGTATTTTGCATGGAAGTCAAAATACTACTTTATTTACATTTTGAAATACTTCTTTGTTTGTATTTTCTAATTTTCTGACACAGTACTGCACGTTCAGCACTTCTTCCTATGTAACATGCCCAAAATCCATTATTTAAACATTATTAAACAAATGTTTGTTAATTATTAAGAATTAAAAAACAAAATGCATTTCTAAGCATAATGTGGCTTTAAATTAAAGCTCTTTATTTTAGGTGGTCTGTTATAGTTCATATACTCATTGGTCATAAACCTGAAACGTCATTGGTTTCTTTTGTGTTTTGGCAATTTGTACTGTTATAGTAATTTAGAATGGTGTATGGAAATCAAAATACCGCTTTGTTTGCATTTTTCACAAATTATTTCACACTCAGCGCTATTTGCTTCGTGTATTTAGCATCACACGTGTTCTAAATCATTAATTACAACGTGTATGCCTTTTTCTTCAGAAGAAAAACATATTCATTTTAGAGGCATAATGTGCCTTGTAGTATCTTATGGTGGTAATGAAGGTACGATATATATATATACCCGGTCAGTTCTATGACCGATTAAACGAAATAAAATAAATATAAATAAATAATTTTGTTATTTTGTAAATTTATTGTCAATTTTTATTGTGATTTTTTTGTAAATTCAGCAAAGAAACAAGGGATTTCCAAAATTCAGATTACCATGTAAATCACAACTTAATAGTTAATACTAATAACTTGATCTCACAATTTTCATTTTTCTGATTCGTAACGAATTCCATTGTAACATATTATGTTTAAAATTAAAAGTTAATAAAAAAAAGCAAGTTTTGTTCTTGTTTCTCATTGTGTTTTGAATATATGCAATAATTGTTTAGTTATTATATTGTATTATTTTTCTACAAGACACGTCACCGCTCCAATGGGCGGGTAGCTTCGGGACGGAAATTCGATCAGAACAGCAACATATGACATACTATCAATCAAACTGTTCCAGTATAGATGTAAAATGGTCGGCATTGAACAAAGTCCGTGAGGAAGGAATATGTTCTCGCATAATGTAGATGAATAAGCGCATACACAATGATATGGGCGTGTTTACGCATAAATTAGTGAAATGAGCGCGTGCCATAGAACGAAAGTAGTATAATTTGGTAATTAAGCATGGTAAGAATAGACTTCAACCTTAAGTTTATACAGGAGCGGTCAGCAACTTTACAAATGAAGGTCGCGTTTGCCTTTAAGAATAAAGATGCCACAATTTGTCTTACTATGTAAGAAGGTACAGTAAAACAGGACAGTGCTGATGGCACTTATAATTATATATAACTGTTATTTTAAAGGTTTCGACTGTATCTTATTTAACAAAGAGTGACTAGGGAAAAGAATGTAGACTTGGTTCAGTTCATGACGGGAAAGAGAAAATAATTTGCTCATTGCAATTCGGGAAAATCTATTCATGTTCATACTATTTGCGCATTAGTTAATTTTGAATTGCCAGTGACTTTCAAATTTTAATTTGCAGTTTGAACTGATGTTAATTATGCGATATATTGTATAAGATCAAGCATGGATCGTGTAAATAAAGAAAATAATTCGGATGACTGTCACTGTGCAGATCTAAGCATTGATATGAGTACAATAAAAACTGGCACAACAAATGAAAGTGAAAGAATAAAAGGAGACGACACTACAAACCCTCTAGCAGACGACACCGAACACTTTTCAGCAGACGGTACTGAAAACCCTGCCGCAGACGACATTGAAACTGAAGAGTTTGTTGACAACCCGTTGCTATACAACGTAAATGAAGTTCCGCCGGTAGCAATACTGTTTTCCGTAGCTATGCAGGTACTCAATTATTTTAAACAAAGTTTTTTTTATATAGGGAATGACACTGCACGAGTGCATTTCAGGAAACAATGTTACCACACGATTTATTCAAAAAGAACCGCGTCACGACAAAACCAAAATAATGGGTTTGCGACCAGCATTGATCCAGAACAGCCTGCGCATCCGCGCAGTCTGATCAGGATACACGCTGTTCGCTTACAAACCCTATAACAAGTAGAGAAACTGATAGCGAACAGCGGAGGAGCAGGCTGGTCTGGATCCATGCTGGTCGCAAACCCATTATGTTGGTTTTGTCGTGACGCGGCTCATATAAATATATTAAAATTAAATAATAACGTTTACACCTACGACTTGTTTGATGAATATAGTCAAAATACAATCATTAACAAAATCATTACAACATAGTAACGGCGAATTCAGTAAAGTTACGTCGCTTTTTTTAAACAACACAATTATCGTTTGTTTGTTGATTTTTTCTTTTTGTTGTTGTGTGTAACTAAAGGTAACTGTTATTAAGATTTTAAGTTAAAGATCCTGTCAAACAATTTTTTATGGTTTTAAATCATAATTAAATATGATGCTCAAATGAAGATTTATCAATAGTTTAGGTTCCAAAAAGCATTATTTATAAAGATATAATAAACAGCTGCAAATAAATTGATATTTCAATTACGTCCATTCGTGGTCTAAATGAATTCAATGAATTTTAGAATTCAATGATAATTTCAGCATAAATTTATTCGTCTTCACTACACTTGAATCTTAAGTAATCCCCAAAGTAACATATTTTAAAAATAAATGACCAAATGATATAAAACAACGCCGTGAAAAAAATAGTACCATTATATAACTTGGTCTAGTCTGACTATATATACTGAAAAAATGCTTATCATTTCGGCAGGTTAAAGGGACTCCGCCGAGGTCGAAAAGCCTAAAATATAAAATTTAATTTCTTTTACATAGATCAGCTGGGACACTTAAAACAGAAATAAATGCCAAAGGATTTTAAGAGATTTCGATGTTTATTTTTTACGTAAGTCATTTGACTGTCATACATGTCTCTAACAATATCTTTAACTTTTGTCTTTTTAGAATATTTTGTTAGGGTTGGGCGGGGCTTTGACAACTGCTTACGTCATTTCCGACGTCATTTGTGCCGCACCTGATCATCCAATCAGAGCAAAGCTGTTCTGTACATCATTGTTCATGACAGGGATATGTACGACACTTCAACCCTTGATTGGAATACGGTATAACATTAATTAACAGATGTTTTTTTTTTTATATAATAATATAATATGTAATAATGTTCATGTTATGTGCCATTTATGACCAATTTTGTAGTATTTTTTACTATCTTTCTACTGCATTACTAACGCCGTAAGGGCAATCTATGCATATTTTGACCTCTTTTGGAATTTTTATTGGCTGTAGGTGCCGTTTGCAGTTTGAATGACTATTTTCTTCGTTCTTTTCGCAAATTTTTTTTTAAAACATTTTCAAAAATTTTTTGAGGGTGTGCTGCTTTAAACCGCATGTTTGGTTTAAAATGTTTTTACAACCGAAAACCTTTTGGTGGTATAGATACATTTTTGAAATTTTTTTTCGTACACATTTTGTGCGTTTCCAAAGTTCTTTTTTTAAATTTCCTTTATACTATTCATTATTTTTTCAGGTTGTCCATCTTTATTACTCAGATTATTATTCCATATTCTTAAGTTGTTTATATTTGATTACTAAAATATCCATGTATAATTCTTGAAAATGTCCATGTATAATTCCTAAATTGTCCATGTACATGTATAATTCTTATAATAAATTATAATTCTTTCGTTTTGAATTGTGTGTTGTTCATATTAGATTTTGGATTCTCTATCTTCCATTTTCAGATTGTCCATTTTTCAAGGGGTGTGTTCCACCTTTCTGATTCCATTAATGGCAATGAGAAGCGACAGTCGATGGCAATGCGACAACTTGTTCAGAAAGGGTACGTGTGTGCTTGGTATATTTACTCTCACAATGGTACAGAACTGTAGTACACTCCTTAATTCGGTAGACCTGTTGTTCTGTTTTTATTTCTACAGTATATACATGTACAGCGATTCTGCCTGTCTGTCGGTTTATTTGCTGGTTTCGACACATGCTCGGCGGTCAGTCCATCTAACCGGTGTCCCTGGATAACTTAACAGTCATCATCCCGAGCCACCTCATTTGTTCCTTTAATGTTTTGGGGTGTGGACGGTAGTTTGTACATTACAGCCGTCCATTAAACCGAGACTACTACATTTTAAATTTTGCCATTTTGGACTTTCTTTTGAGATTCTTATTTTCTCTATTGACACAAGAGTCAAACTTGTATTGTTTTCAATATACATGTAATAGACAAATGACCATAGGACTCGATGTTCGAGATCGTCTTGCCAGAGGGTCGGACTAGAGACCTCTGGATTACGAACCCGATGCTGAAAGCCTATATATGGAATAGTGTTCTATTGACTCAAACCGAAGGCCTATTTCAAGATAGTCAAATACGTATTTCATTGAAGTGTTTAATTCTGAACACGTGTTCGACATAGCATTTTTTGTATTTTTATTTATAAGTCATTCTCTTTTTTTGTTGTTGTTGACAGGGGCCGGTGTTGCATCTTACAATATGTCGGGTAGTGGAAACAGTTCTTTGTTAGAATCCTCAGCAGACGATGAGATGTACTTCAAACTTCGGGAGGTGTAAATAATAAACAAGTTATTTTGTGTGTCCTTTTGTATAACAGAGATACTCCGGAAATCGGCAAATGAGGGTTTTTCTCCTAGCTAATACCAGGACACATCGGAAAAAAACCCACTTTTGTTGAATTCTGGACAATAGTGTATATTGTACAACTTCATGTAAAACAGGGTTACTTTTCTCTCCCTTTCTCCATTTATAGCAAACTATTTTTAGGAATGCAATAGAGTTTGTCTCAATGGCTGTCAATGTACTTTTTTTTATTTTTCTTCAAAGAAAGGAATTTGAAGGTATTTTAGATTCATGTACGTTACAAAGATTTGTGACAAATCAATCATGATACTCGCTACTTTTCGGCTATCACCGGCAAACTTTGCTCATTCTTTTTAATTGAACCCAGCGACACTTAAGGATATGTACTTTTTGTGATAAAAATGTGATTGTATCTTTTGGGGTGTGTTCATTTTAATGATTGCAATAGATATGTTGATAAGTATTATTAACGTCATTCAAGTGCTTTCAAATAAGATCAGCTCATGAATTATAACAACAAAGCAAAATTAACCAAATTTGCATTATTTATTTTACAACGTTATTACGAACACCATAAAACAGTTTCTTACTGTTGATATCTTTCCTAGTATATTTGGTATTTGTAGTAATCCATTATTTTGTAAAACAATTCTCGTTTATCGTCAACTTATGTTCAGTGTAGCAATACCACGTGACCTTGACGTCATTTCCGGCATCATTTCAAGACAAATATTGCTCGATTCGAAAATGAAAATGGTCGCAAGTGTTTTATTTCTGTACAAATTTGTATGGGAAACTTTCAAATTTATAGGCTTTATATTTGTTTTCATATGCACTGCCTACTATATGCTTGATGAATGAATAAAATATTGAAATCTATTTTCAGATGATGGGATGCCTTATCTATGCATCTTTATTTGAAGTGTTTGTCGGGTTTACAGGAATTGTCGGCATATTACTTAGGTTTATCGGACCTTTAACAATATCGGTTGTCATATCTTTAATTGGGTTGTCTTTGTATAAAATACCAATGATATATATTCGAACCCACTGGGGCTTGTCATCAGTGTAAGTGTATTTTTGTTCTTTTATTCTTTTCCCCCCTTTTTTGTCTTTGTGCCCCTAGGGAGAAGGATAGAATTACTATTAACCGTCCGACTGTTGTCTTGGTAGTAATTCATGCTTTCTGTCCATCGTAGAATGTGAAGACATTGGTGTTCTATGGACACATTTCTTCCTTTTTTCTTCTTCTTTTTTCTGTTATATATCTTTCTTTGCTTTTATTCTGCTTTCTTTTTGTTATATCAATCGTAACAATCGTAAAACATCCGCTGTTCCAGTATTTATCGGATAAGAGGCCTTGTTCGTAGAACACGAATACACCAACGAAGTTCGCTTAAGTTACAAGGCAGTGTTCGTTCGCGAGAAAGAAAGAAAGAAAGAAGGAAACTTTCTTCTACAACTTCAGCAAATGTGGTTTATATCTAATTAAGAAGTTGACTGTTTTAAAATATATCTTTTATTCTTTCTTCCACTGCATAAAAGAAACACGTGTTCTGATCGCCCACAAATCGAAAATGTAAGAATTATGATTCGTCTAACAATATTACTAGTATGAAATTATGTATATTCCGCCTTTTAATTTCGATGGAGCACCTTTTTACCTGTCATTGCCAGAAATATATGGCATATCTATATTACTGTTGCCAAAAAGGTGGCACATGAAGTCCGCGATTCTACCATGTTTCTGAAAATAGTCCCATAGTGTCCCCATATTATGCCAGAGGTTTATTTTAAAGCATTATAGCCGAGGAGATCAGATAGAGGCGGATATGACATTCAGATTTACTTACGCTTCAAAAACAAATAAATAATTTATGTAAACAATTAGTAAATAAATTCTATGTTTGTTATTTATGTTAGCTTCTTTTATTTCATTATTTCGTGTAAAAGTCGACTTAATTTTTGTAAATTTATAAATAAAAGTACATTATTTTTATACCAATTGTAATGTTGTAACGTTAAGAGAACCGAAAGTACAAAATGTAAACATGTTGATGGTTTTTCGAACATGGTATAATGGCATTTCAATGGGCATTCTTCAAAAAGTCGCATAACAAAATTGCAGAACGAATTACAAAAAAAATACATAACAGGAAGTACTTTCAATCCATATTATTTCCGAGATGATTTTGAAAAATCGTCCAGGTGTTCCGGATTGTTTTCGATTTGTGGGTGACGATTATTCATAATCTTGTTGGAAGTAATATACACATTATAAGAAGTTCTGTCACGTGACTTCAGATATTGACCAAAAGCAAAGGGTACCAGTAATGAAATAAATAAATAAATAAAATCGGTATCCAACTATCCATATATTTCTATCAATGACAGGAAAAAGGGGCTCCATCGGCATAAACAGGCGAAATATACATAATTTCATATTAGTAATATTGTTAGACGAATCATAATTCTTACATTTTTTTCTTTATATAATTTCATTATCAGACTTATCATACGTATGTATAACTTATCTTTTTTTCTTTTCAGATGCATAATTCTAATAATTTTGTTTATGCTATACTTTGGTCGTGTAGCTATTCCATGTCCACCGTTTTGTGCGTCAAAGAAAAGTAAAGGAAATAAAGTGTCAATATTTCAGATGTTTCCGGTGAGTAAGTTTAGTAAATTATATATGTGACCGTCTTGATGTTGTTGTTGTTTTTTTAAATTTGAATTTCATCATTCATGCCTATTTATAACTAAATTCTTACTCTAAATTGTACGAAGCTGTCGTTTTCAAATTTAAATTAGTCCATCAAATATAGTTTACACGTGTAACAACTGACCCCGAACCATCCGGCCTCGATCATTTCAAATGCCAGTATAATAATATATTGCATGTACTTGTAGACGTGTTCATATTTTGGAGATGAACTGCATGCATTGTATTTAAGAAACCGAATTTAGTGCTACATAACTTCTTTACTTTATATACAATCAAAAATGATTTAACGAACTAATTTAGTAGTCATTTAAGTAAATGCCGATTATCTTATTCATTTTGATGTTAAGTTTTAAAAAAGATTTAACTGCAGAAGTATGTACTCCAAGAATGCGCTGTGCTACAATAACAGACCTGTATTCTCAATGACTTAATCATATTGATAGTTTAAAGGGACTCCATTGAAGTTTTTAGACATGAAGACTCTTGAAATTGTTTTATTTAAATTTATGAAGGTCTTGACCAATAATTTCCGTGCAAAATTTCAGATTATTCACTCACTTCTTTTTCCTGAATATTAATTTTTATAGCGAAAGATGAAAAGTGTTACCACGTTTAACTCAAACTGAACACAAATATCGATTTTCAAATAATGCTGAGCTTATAACTATATTATCTCTTGCATTGTTTCCATTTTAAGTGAAACTGTTTATCTATGTAAGAATTTCAAAATTTATGTATGCAGGCTTTTGGGTCTCAGTGCGAAACATTAATTATCATTTTTTGTCGATGAATTACATAATATGAATGTCAGACATAATCCCCTTCGGACAAAATCCCCTTCACCTACCCGGACAAAATCCCCTTCATGGGTGGACATAATCCCCTTCATTTTTTTGCAAGGCTGGACAAAATCCCCTTCACTACCCAGACAAAATCCCCTTGTTTCATAGGTTTCTAATGTATTATTATGCTCCATAAAAATTGATGAATAATGTATTATTATACTCCCTAAAAATTGATGAATAATGAACTTTTGTTTTTTTATTTATAATTATGTATCAATAGTTACCTTTATTTAGATTAGAAGTTTTCATTAAAATTATGGTAAATTATCAACTGCATAACACATATTTGATTAGGCAAATTCTTTAATAGTTTTAAATTGATTAGTATGAAAAACATTTTTATTAGCCAATAATTGTTTCATTGATTGTATAAGTTGATAATTCTAATTGATAGATACTATCCATTGTTACACTTTCTATTGATGAAAGAGTGATAATTTAATCAAACCAAGATCACTGCACTACTTGATTGATTGTTATGAATGCTTTAACAAAGCAATTTTAATGTGATTTAAATTTTGCTAATTGAATGTGCTTTTCTGCTGAAATATTTTCTACTCATTTATACTTTAAGATATTTACTACACAGCATAATGCAGTATGTGGCTCTCATACCCACTTAAAAAACGAAAATTTCTCTGAGGGGGATTTTGTCCTAGGTAGCAATTTTATGAAGGGGATTTTGTCCACTTCAAAATTTCACACATGAAGGGGATTATGTCCAGCCATGAAGGGGATTATGTCCGGATATACAAAAATACATAAAGGGGATTTTGTCCGAAGGGGATTATGTCCGTACACCACATAATATATGTAACCTACACTTCAGATATTGCTGGGCATTTTGATCACATGGTTGTTATGCGGGATTCTTACCGCCTCCGGTGTGTTTCCGGACGACCCGGACCGTCTCTCTTACCGGGCTCGAACTGACGTCAGAAATGAGATTATATTTGCATCACCATGGTTCTATGTACCATATCCGGGTATCTATTGCTTTGTGATTTTTTAAGGTTATTCTGGAACATGTTTTTAATAGCTTAACTCTTTGCTTTATCGAATTAAAGTCTTTTTGTTTAATGATGTGGTAATATTTGTATTTATTTGGTGATAAATTCATCAATGTAATGACTTTAACTTACAAAAGTTTCATTTCAGCTGGGCATAAAAGTTTGATATTTTAATTGTTGATCTAGATCGCCCTTTTTTCTATTTTAGGTCAGTTTGGGTCACCTTTGTTCAACTCGACCATATTTGTTGGTTTCCTGTCTGCTGTAATTTCATCAATCATGGAATCTATTGGTGATTATTACGCCACGGCATATGTATCAAGATCACCGCCACCTCCAACTCACGCCATTAACCGTGCCATTCTCCTCGAGGGTTTGGGAAGCCTAATTTCGGGAACTTTAGGGGCGGGTCATGCAACAACGTCATCAACCTCACATGTTTCATTAATTGGTATTAGTAAGGTATATTGTCGCCGCAGAATGTCATATATCATTTACATTTGTATTTGGGACTTTTGTAAGTGTTCGCTATTAAAGTTTGGAAGAGCTTTTTGTATTGAATATAACATTTTGGAACTTCAACGAATTCAACGATGGCTAAAATGTTTAAACACTTTCTTTATTTTTTAGGTCGCTAGTAGATCATGTATGATCACGACAGGGATATTGTGCCTAGCTTTGTCTTTAATCAGCAAATTTGGGGCGGTGCTTTCCACTATGCCCGATCCTGCTATAGGTGGCGCCATGTTTGTTACATTCGGAATACTCGGGGCTATAGGAATATTCTCATTGCGATCTGTCGATTTGACGTCATCCCGAAATTTAGCGGTGTTCGGATTATCTCTATACACAGGGATTGTTATTCCGGAATGGGTAGAACGGTACCCGGAGGCTATAAATACGGGTAATTCAAATACATATTTTAACAGTCTGATCAGGATCCATGCCGTTTGCTATCAGTTTCTCTACTTGCTATAGGCTTTGTAAGCGAACAGCATGGAACCTGATCAGACTGCGGGTCTGGATCCATGCTGGTCGCAAACCCATTATGTTGGTTTTGTCGTGACTAGGCTCATATGTATTCAAAGACAGTCGTTCATTCTTAACAAATAAAAAGTAGGTGATCAATATTAAGATACTTTTTAAACAGCCAATATATATTTTCAAATGGCGGTGCTTGTGGCCGTATGGCATGTGCTGGTAATTTAAGTATCTGCCACTGCAGGGCCTTTACTCTGAAAGTCAGAGTTAATCAATTACACCTAACAACTCCCCGCGGGATGGGCGTGTACATGGTTACAAATGCTCAATACATGTACCATACAATGTATTTCAGGTAACAGCACATCTGATGGTATTGTTAAAGGTATGCTAGGGACACCAATGTTTTTAGGAGGGCTTGCAGCAGCCATATTAGACAATACCATAAGAGGTATTTATGTCGACTTTCTACTGAAATTTCATAATGAGTATAGAGTATTGAATCCAAGTTAACTGATCATTTATTATATATAAGATTGCCAACATCATGTACATAACACTCATCTACTTGAGATACTTTCGTGGTCTTCCATACAGACATGCAGCATCTAATACAAGTCAATCCAATAAATACCGACTTTGTTATTCAAGGGTGCGATCTCCAGCCGAATTATAATTTCTCCGGAGATTTGATTTGGAAAATTGTGGTCATTTGTAATCAGATATCGTGTGAGATTAGTTATCGGTCATTTGCAAAAACCTGGTACATTGTTATAAGAAAGCAGGTTAAGTGGACCACATTGTTATAAGAAAGCCGGTTAAGTGGACCACATTTTGTTATAAGAAAGCCGGTTAAGTGGACCACATTGTTATAAGAAAGCCGGTTAAATAGACCACATTGTTATAAGAAAGCCGGTTAAGTGGACCACATTTTGTTATAAGAAAGCCGGTTAAGTGGACCACATTGATATATGAAAGCCGGTTAAGTGGGCCACATTTTGTTATAAGAAAGCCGGTTTAGTGGACCACATTGATATATGAAAGCCGGTTAAGTGGACCTCATTGTTATAAGAAAGCCGGTTAAGTGGACCACATTGTTATAAGAAAGCCGGTTAATTAAGTGGACCGTCCGCCGACAAATGACCAAGATTGTATTGTGATGTACTTGTTCACAAATTCTTATACATGTACTATTATTTCCAGGAACTAAGGAGGAGAGGGGTTTCCGCAGCCGACATCATGATGTAGGAGATAAGTTTTACACAATATCGGCAGACGACAATTATAATCTTCCATATATAGCCACAGCTATAAAAGCATTTCCTTTCTTCCAAAAACTACCATTTATTCAAAAATATGAATGATTCGAATATGTACATGTACTCCTTTAGAATTTATCTTTTTAGTCAGAATAAATCATATGAAAAAAACTTTGTGTAATTTTATTAGACTTCAACTTTCGTCTGGGATGACGTCATGCGAAACGCCGATAAAAGGGTTTTGGAAGAAAATTTTAAGTGATGGTGACAGGAGAAATCGTAGTAAAATATGTCCCGGTAAAGTGTGTGCCGAGAAAAACAACGAAGAAAAAAACAACAAAAAAAAACGTATGCCTGCATGGCGATGTTAGAAGATTGATTATTATTCCTTCAGTTTTCAACGTCGGTTTTTATATCTTGTGTTCTTGTTTTGTTTTGTTTTGGGTTTTACGTCACATCGACACAGTATAGGTCATATATCTTGTGTTCAGCAGATGTTTAAGCAGACCTGTAGATGACACTTAATTAATTCTTATATCTGAAAAATATCAACCTGATTAAAATCAGCAACTAAATAACGCTACACATTTAGAAATAAGTATAACTAAACTCTAGTCAGATTAAAATAAGGAAAAATATATCTTTGTTTTTTTTAATCGATTCTATAATATATTTCTTATGACTTTTATTTTAACACGAATCATAATTTTATCTAGAATCCATCGCAGTGACACTAAGATTGAATATACGACCTAGAAATTTACAACTTAAATTTATGTAAATTCACCACGGCTGCTAATATTTCAGCGATACATTATTACAGGTCTCTTCTAGTAGAGATATGGTAATATTTAATGTATTACAAGTCACTTTTATGTACATTTGTTGTGTATTCATGTGCACACTGCTCTTATCTATGAATAATTTGAATACCGTTTTTTAATGTATAAAACTACTAAACATTGAATCTCGATTAATTTTTATAGGGACATGATAAATTTAAGGAAATCTTTTCCTTTTTGGGAAAGGGTGAAGGCCATAACTTTACGTTTGGGGGTGCCCCAAATATGTATGTATTATGTACATGTATTAGTCTTTGATTATTAGGATCCTTTCCCCACAAAAGCCCCCTTTGAAATGAGTACAGGCCCCAAAATCCCCTAGTATGCCATTAGGGTTAATCATTAGGGTTAATTTTAAAGCACAGAGGCGATAATTTACCTCCATGCAATTTTCACGGAGAATTAGCAAATTTATGACTTTTTAGTTAAAAGAATGTCACTCTACGGTGCTTTAAAACGGCAAGCAATGAGAACCTAAATGCACAGTAATCTGAGGTAGTCCTGAAAAAAGGCTTTATTCAAGACACCAGCAGCTAACGCCATATGAAGTTAGCCGTGCCTCCTTAAACGAGCTGTAGCGACTATGCGAACATTGGCCATATTGGACGTCTGTCGATGTCCCGTGCCTTATCAGCGATGTGCACAACCGTTGGGAAGACTTAAGGATGCTCAAACAATAGATTGCAACCTCTTATCTACTTGTATACAGCGCAATATATTTTAACAATAGTTGTTGGTGGGACAGCGTGCTCGACTATTCCCAGACTTTGATAGTAAAACAAGAGCCTGGATTATATAGACAGAACATTTCAGCGCTGGGGTAACACTGCAAAACTGCATCAAAACTCAAACGCCGTACAATAATATTGCTGGATTAAAAGGCAGACATGTTTAACCACAGTTTGCCCCCTCCCAGTGGTCATTCCTCATCGTTTAAAACGTGATCTATGCCAGTATCGTCATAAGAAAGAAAAGAATATCAAATATTTCCCAATTTAATCCTTCAGTGATTTTATAACAACAAAAAATATTTATAAAACACTGATTAACAATGGCACGCAAATAACAGCAAACACACTAAGCAGCGAAAACTGGTTACATCTTTATGTTTTACTGCTTAAAATAGATATGTGTGCATAAATTAAAAAAGTATCAGCATGTAAATTACAATACAAATTCAATTGTTTATTTTCGCATAAGAAATTTGAGATAATTTACCATAATTATGTGAATGGTACTATATTTACAAATAGCATGAACATAAGTTAGTTCTTTCTCAAAATATTAAAAAATGTTTCAGATAGAATCCAAAGTTTCGAAGTTGTTAACTATAAACACAGTTGCACTATGGTTTTCATTCATTTTTCTTTTCTTCAACTTCATACAAGTCGTTTCTTCTTTGCACTGATATTGGAATTTGTCCCCTTATTTGGTCAACCAGTCCCAAATCGATGTCCGCGTACACAATATTTTCTTCATGACCAGTCGTAGCAACCACTTCTCCCCATGGACTTACTGCACTGCTATGACCCCATGCCACGTATGAAGCGTTTTCGTCCCGTGCGGGTGATACCGTAGCTACGTACAGCTGGTTATCTAACGCACGTGCGCGGGTAAGCAGTTCCCAATGAGCAGGTCCGGTGGTCATGTTAAAGGCACCGGGATATATCAATAATTTGCATCCATTTTTCGCGTAAATTTGAGCCATCTCAGCAAACCTGATATCGTAACAAATTCCAATTCCAATTCGACATAACGGAGTGTCAAAGAAGCAAATTTTCCAGGGCAGCTTTTTCCATTTTTTAAAATTTTTAATTTTTCCGGGAGTCAATGAAAACAAATGTATTTTCCCTTGTTTTGCAATCAAGTCCCTTTTTGGATATAACGGTGCACGTTTTTATATATTTTCCCGCCGTCTTTTTCGGAATCAAACCACCAATAAGGTAGATATTGTTCCCCTTACCCGCCCAACGAGTGCTCCGTTGAGGGCCCCGGAATAGGTTTCGCAATTTGGGGGAAAAATAGCTGTCCCAAAAGGGGGAAAATAAAGCACTGGGTAAAAGCAACAATATTGGCTCCTTTTGAAGCAGCTTCTTTGATTAAACGAGCTGCACGTGCGAGATTGTCTGATTTCGAAGCAGAAACAGCTAACTGTATTAAAGCAAGGCGAACTGACCCCGACATCTTCGTTCTAATTTTTATCACAAAATACTTGAAGTGGTGTCCCTTTAACAACTCACAAAATACTTGAAGTGGTGTCCCTTTAACAACTCTCTTACTTCACTAGCCTTACTGTAGAAACGGCGACTGCCGACTGGAACCCAAATATAGCTGTACAAGTTTGCTTCTTTAAAAGAAGCATGCGAGAGGTCTTTTTGCTGCTGTAGAAGATTTTTTTAATTCGAAAATATTTCGGTATATTTTTGCATAAACGACACAATGAATGGTTATAAATTACAATTATTTAACGGGCATAAAGTTTGTTAATCAAACAATTTTAAGTGCAATATTTACATAAAAAATGTTTATAACATTTGATATATAAAGCTGCATGCTCTGAATTACAGAATATTTCAGGAAAATCTTGAGTAAAGTTTGCGCCATTTGAGCCAAAAAATATCCGTTGCGTAAGTTAGTCATACCGGTTCAAATGTTTAAGGAGCAGCACAATTTCGGTACATGGTTCACTCGGTCATATAATAGTGCATGGTGATATTGTACCTGTAATGTTCACTGTTATTTTTTATCGGAACACGAAATAGTAAAACACTATTCAGAAAACAATACGGTAATCGATTTATACAATATGAAAGATTAAAACGGAATGAAACATCCACGTAGCGCTAGGTAACGTAAAAGATATTTTCCGATTTTTCTATGTACCGATTTGTTCACTTCGATGTTAATTTTTCGTTTAAGTTATTTCGTATTTTGAAACGGAGCATGCGCAAAACAATTTTTGTAGACTGCTCCTAATGATTTTACGCTTTAAATGAGATTCGTTCACTACAATCAGATACGCAAAAATGGATGCCGCCAGCAATCAGTCTGAACACTGTGGAGAGAGGTCTGATGACCTCTTCAATATACGTTTATTATAATCGACCACATATAAAATATATCATAAACATAATCTTAATTTACTAATAAATATAGTTATTCTTAATATATAACTAAATATAATTCGATTAGTATACTCATTAAATTTGTAAGGGCTTTTCATATATTAAAAGCATTTATTGAAATTGAATTTACTAGTTGTTGTTGTTTAGTCCATCATCTTTATATAGAGACACTTTATAATATAAATCTACTGAGCCCTGAGAATTTACTCCAGTTATAATTTGTGGTCGTTTGGTCTCCGTGTAAAGCATTGATTCTCGATTAGAACCTGATCACTATTACATATAAATCACTAAGAACCACTTTACACCTACACAACTGCCAATCCATCCCGTTAGTATTATATGCAGGAATAGTACACCTCTAAATTTAAGTAAGTAGTGTGAGAGAAAGTTAAAACCTGAAAATGAACATTATCTGATATCAGGATAATTAGAGACTTTGAAGGACGCAAAATGAATTTTTTTAAATCAAAGATGAAGATAACAGAGACAAGCAGCTCCTATATTCTCCACTGACTATAAAATAGGCATGTTGTAGCTAGTTAAACTTAATGGATGGATGTACATGTATATAAATTTGTATTATTTGGTACTTTTATAGTATACAGTACACCACTTGAATGTTAAACATTTTATCTATTAGTACATGTTTAAATATTGATAGTTTTCTATCTATGTCTTTAACGTAGCAAAACATAGATTTACATATTCAGTCAGTTTTTCGTCATATACAAACAAAAGTTAA
The DNA here is from genome assembly GCF_026571515.1 of Ruditapes philippinarum. Lineage (NCBI taxonomy): Eukaryota > Metazoa > Mollusca > Bivalvia > Venerida > Veneridae > Ruditapes > Ruditapes philippinarum. Next base: position 185,055 of record NW_026865464.1, on the reverse strand, counting down.
TAAGAACATTTTTGTAGTTCTCTTAAAAATTGATGTATCAATTTATTTAGATGGGAACTGTAAATATTTTTACCTGCAGCCAAAGACAAATGTATAAGCTTTCAGAAAATGTTTTATTTTACTGTATTTTGTTATCTGGTTAACAAGTTTTACTTGCTACAAGTTTTAAGTTTAGCAAACACAAGTGATAACTTAACTACCAGCTAGGAAGTTGCCTAATCATACCTCTGCTAAAATGTCTGTTTACAGTATTCTTTTCTCAAACTCAACTTTGTATACAGTGAACGGTTGTTGGTGACGATATTGTGTAATTTGCTCTATCTGAGACATAAATAAGATACTGTAAATTATGGTAAGTCTCCGTAGTAGCGCTACAGTACAGTATCGATTTTAGGCTCTTGAATTCCTGTTCAAAATGGCGACTGCTGTTGGGAGGGTAGACGAATTTGTTAAAGATTATTTAATATATAGAGGCTTGTCGACTACTCTTAAAACACTTGAAATTGAATTGAGAAATGAAAAGGAAAAAGGATTCAGGGTAAGAAAAAATTTGCCATGCTTTTTTTTAAGGAAACACTTTGTTTCTTGAAGCTTTCGGATATATTTGTAAGTTGAACACCACTAAATGTTTTCATTCTGCATTCTTTTTTTTTAGACATAAAATATTAACACAACACAAGGTGCTTTTACACTATCAGGTGTTGAAAGTTAACTTTTTCTTTGGTAAAAACATATCTCTTAGAATAATTTAATATTTAAAGAATACTAAGTTAATCAATAACCAAAAATGTTACAAAGAATGAAAGATCGACAGACAGTGTCCATATAATTACAGTATTGCTGTAATTATATGGACACTGTTCAAGGTCCATGTTGTGTACAAGTTGAAAGATTGACATACCAAAGGACTGACCCAACAGAATATTGAATGGATAGAACATTGATGTTCTTAATTTTTTGTCTTTATTGAAAGGTGCATTTGCTGCTTCTATATATTTGGATTTTGAAATATCTGCCCAGTGGCTCCCATGCTCCCATAATATAACTTTAATCAACTTTTTCAATAAATTCAGTATTGAATTTACACTCATTCAATATCCTGTATTCATGTAACTTTCTTCTAAATTCAGGTAGATAAGATAGTGGAGCAGCTACAGAATTATGTCTCAAGTTATGACTTGCCAAACCTGAGGGATTATTGGAACTTCCTAAACAGCCGATTATTTGCTCGCCTAGAGCAGAGGTATATGAGCAGTGTACGGAAGTTGGAGGTGGGATTACTTAAATACTACCTTGTAAATGCGTCGCAAAACAACAAACAGGATAAAATACTAGAGTTCTTCGATAGGATGACAGAAATTTTACAATCACAGGTGGAATTTAAGGAATGGTTTGGTAAGATGAGTTTCAAATCTCCCTAGTTGCTACATTTTTTTAAAATTTCAATTTGTAAGGTTTTTTGCAGGGTTATTAGTTGAACTATCATATATCATAAACCAGCTCTGTAGACTAGTATAGTTGTCTGATGTTTTTATGCCACCGCAGCATCTGCTATGCGGTGGCATATAGCGATTCATCTGTGTGTATGTGTGTGTGTGTTTGTGTGTGTTATATATATAGTGAACTTAAAAAATCTTCTTGTGAAAAACCACTAGTCCAATTTCAACCTAACTTGGCAGGATTGTTCCTTGGGTGAAGGGCTTCCAAAGTTGTTCAAAGAATTTCATTCCATGCAGAAATCTGGTTGAAATGGCAACCAAAAGGAATTATAAGAATAAATTAAAAAAATCTTCTTGTAAAGACCCAAAAGACCTAGAGCTTAGATATTTTGCATAAGGCATCATCTGGTAGACCCTTACCAAGATTGTTCAAGTTATAGCCCTTGGGTCAAAATCGGCCCCGCACCGGGGTCATTGATTTTCGCGATATGTACATATAGTAAAAACTTAAAAGACCCAAAAGGCCTAGAGCTTATATATTTTGTGGCATTGTCTGGTAGACCTCTACCCAAATTGTTCAAATCATAGCCCTGGGGTCAAAAATGGCCCCACCCCAGGGGTCACTGGTTTTCCTTATATGTATATAGTAAAAATTAAAAAAAAATTCTTCCAGCAATTGACAAATGCTAGAGGTTAGATATTTTGCATGAAACATTGTGTTGTAAACCTCTAGCAAGATTGTTCAAATTATAGCCCTGGGGTCAAAATTGCCCCCGCCCTGTGGGTCATTGATTTCAATATATACATATAGTAAAAAATAAAAAAATCTTATTGTCTGAAGGTAAAAGGCTTAGAGCTTTAATATTTGTTAAATAATATCATCTAAAGGTACTCTACCAAAGTTGTTCAAATTTTGCCTCTTGTGTCAAAATTAGCCCCGCCCCCGGGAGCCATAGGTTTATCTTATATGTATATAGTTAAAACTTAAAAAATCATCTTCTCTAAATTTACAAAGGAAAGAGTTAAGATATTTTGCATGAAACATTGTGTAGTGAACCTCTAGCAAGATTGTTCAAATTATAGCCCTGGGGTCAAAATTGGTTCTGCCCCGGGGGTCATTGATTTTCATTATGTACATAGATACTTTCTTGTCCTTTGATGTACAGCTACATTGTATGACATTTTGACCATGTACACAGTTTTAGTTGTAAAATTGAACTTTGACCTAGATTTTGATGATTTGACCTACTTTCTTGTCCTTTGATGTACAGCTATGAAATTTGAACCATGCGGTGGCATAGCATTTTTCTCAAATGCAGTCTTGTTATTTCAGAGCATTAGCTACATTTCTTTTAAATGCAACATAAACTTTCGATATGGCTAGCATGTAACCAAGATTTATTTGTAATTTCAGCTTTTCCATTTGTAAGGAACCCACGGGAGAACAGTCATTTTACAATGTATTTTACTGTGCAGTGGCAGGAGACATTCTTCCTTTCACTTCACAACTTTCTAAGTGTGATTCTGCAAGCTATGCATATCCTTTTAAAGTTTGTTGTTAATTCAAATCAATTCTAATTGAGTAAAGTATTCAGCTGCGTTATATTTCAAACTTGACTTTATTTAAGCATTATTAAAATTGAATGTGTAATTGTGTAATATATAGTATTTACATGTTGAGTTCTAGTCATATTAAGGACAGGCATAATTTATTATGTCTACTATGTTTAGATCCAGGGCAGCCTGCATACAAGTAATATGTACCCTTTTCTGTTTGCAGTTGACATTGAAACCTTTTAGCCTTTACCATCCTAAATATTTTAAACGGACATGTCCATCTTTCATTTCATGGCAAAGCCATTCATCATTTTATTGGGAAAAATTCAAAATAGGTACTGAGTAGAATCACCTACATTCTGTAAGCTAGCTGGATAGCTTCTTCACATGAAAGATTAGAATACAGAGTTCCAGTAGGGATTTGAACCCACAGCCGTGAGGGGCAAGTGGTTTGAAGTCAACGACCTTAACCACTCGGCCATGGACGCCCCAGACCATGATCAGAAGACACATATGTACTGGCAGATCTTGGTCTGCAATCTGCACTGGTTTCTTGTGTAGAATCTGTTACCAATAGGTTAATGGATTTTTCAAATATAAAGCCTGACTAGTCAGAATTTAGCACGAGTTAAAATGTTACATTGTATGTCACAACTAATACATAAAGTAATAGTAGATGTAAAGCTCTATTTTATTTGATATGAAATGGGGTAGTGTTTAGATTTCCTTAACAGTATTGCACCAGGTCCAGTATTGCTTAGTTTTGAAGCTGAATATAGACAGATTAGAGACCTGCAGGATGAAAATGACAAACTGAAAGTACAGGTAAACAATTGTAGTACCAATCGCAACTTTTAGGCACTTTCCCATCAGTCTTCGGATAAGGACCTCACACACAATAGTATGAATACACAGAACGGATACGGTATTTGGGTTTAACCTATGCTAAGAAACTAAACATGTAAACAAATAATGATTTAATGCTGGGACTTGTTGACAAGTTTATTTCCAATATATCAAGTAAATGCCCACCTTAAATAAGTGAATCTATAGATACAAAAGCAAACAATACAATATTTGTATGTTTATTATTATGGTTGTAGAAACTGAAAGTAAAACTGTCAACCTGTTGACAATTAGTCTGATTTGTTTCAAATTGTACATCTGTGGGCATATTTAAATTAAAAATGGTTGTCAGACATATTTTCAATCATATTTGTACCGAAACAGACTTACTTTTCTTTTTGATGTTAAATATATACATTTGTTATTACACTCTCTCTTTATGTTTACATCTGAAACCACATGGTAAAACTACTTTCACTCTGTATTGTTTCCGAGGTTATTATAGATAATAGCCGGGAACGTTCTGATTGTTGTAGTACAACACTATTAGTAATAGACAATTGAACTTTTAAAACTGCATGGCTAAGATTTTCTTGTAATGATGTGAGGTTAGAAGGATAATAGGAATTAAAATTTTGGAAAGAATCTGCATACTATACTGCTTTTGATTGCTTTCTGTAATAAACATGTACTTGAATACCTGGTATATGGAGGCAGAGTACCACAGGTTAAGTATACATACATATTGACACTATTTAATAAATAATAATGATAATAGAAATTTTGCATGTGTATAACTTCAAAATAAATGATTATAGTAATGAATGGAATTAAGAAATGTGTATGGTGTTGTGAAATATGCATAGAATATTCAGAATTACATTTTGTATGTAGATTAGATAATATAAATAAATGAATGTAAATTGTACATCATTGATCAATGATGAAAAAATTTGGATAAAAAATTCACATTCTCTCTATCAATTGTGTATGCAGACACTACTTATACCTATTTTGTTTATAATATCTTAAATTTTCAATTCTGGTTATAGCATACAAAAGTCTTGGTTCTTCAATGGCCTGTAACTCTAAATGTGACCTAGACCTTTGACCAAGAGACCTGGTTCATGTGCGCAACACAGCTTCTCATATGTGAACATTGCCATGAAGTTTCATTGAAACACTTCCATGTGTGTAGGAGATATGCTCTGTACAAAAATTGGACACTGCCCACCTGTTCCCCACCCACACCAACCACACCAGGGGCGGGAAACTTTAATAAGACCCGTTTTTAAAAAAACAGTTTCGCTGTAAAAACCGATTTCAAATTGTTTTGCTTAGTAAAAAGTTCAGAATGCACAGCATCGCATGATATGTTCTTTAATCCATTTATAGATAAAGTCATTAGGGGAGAAACCAGACCTGACATCAAAGATGACAAATCGAGAAAGTTATTTGAGTGACCGCAGTCACATGGATCTTGTATATGACTTCTCATCTCTCGGAGAGTAAGTTATTTTTCAATTGTTCAAGATGGTTTTTACAGTATTGGTTTGACTGAAATCCCAACCAAAAACATAAAAAGGAATAAAGATATTTGTATTAAAGCTTGTTTCAACAGAAGTTTTAAACTATTCTTTTGATATGATTTTTTTCTTCATTTTGTTTGATCAACCATCCTTAGTCATGTGTTTAGCCACTCTTATAACAGTCATTTGATTAAAGCTAAGTACCGGTATGCAAAATATATCAGATGGGCAGCCAGGATCCTTCATTTATTCTTGCATATCAGACTGTTGTTTCCATTAGTTTTACCCATGCTGGGTTTGTGGGTAACAGTAAAATTTCATCCCGAGGAAAATACTCTTATCCAAGGCATTTGCTGAGGGTAACAGTATTTTTACGAGGGATGATATTTTGACTGTTACTCACAAACCCATGTGTTATTTATTTTATTACCCTCGAGTAATAACTCTGATGTTTTTTTTATGATTTTATTTTCTATAGAAAATAAACCATGTTACCAGATTTTATACTGTTAAAAATACCATTATCCTGTTACAGTACAAATTTCTTAGTCACATGGTACACTTGCATTAACAGTTGCATGTAAATAATCCCAGTGGGGTATTTGGAAAATTAAATTACACAAAAAAATGAAGGTTTTCCAGGGAAAATAATGTACGACGATATTTTATTTGTAAAAATAAGAAGCATATTTTTTTTGTTTAAAAATACAGCACCCGAGACAAACCCCCAAACCCCGAAGAAGTTCCCTTTTTCATATCCCCACCCAAATTTTGGGAAAAGAATGAAAAATCTTTACCAGTCCAAAAAAAAAATACCCCAAACAAAAGCCCGAGGGGAACAAAAAATTTTAATCTAGCAAAGGAACAACTCTTGCCAGTTATACAAACAAAGGAAACCACCAGTGAAAGGAAATAAGGTACAGAGCCTGGAACCAGCAGCAGTTGGTCATGTGACAGATACTTCAACCAATCACAATACAGTAGAAATGTCACCAGCCAATCAGAAGATGAAGAAGATTGAAGATGCAAAACAGAAGAGGAAGGAACTGTTTGAAGCGAGCACAAAGGTGAAAGAAGAAAAGGTACAGGTATCTTATGACTTTAACATGATTGTGATGTGCCAACTTCAGCTAGAACTAAGATATTTTTTTCTTTGTCAGAATCTGACTTGTGCTTGGAGTGGGAGATATTGCCCATACACAAAATAGCAGAATATCTCAACGCATATTGCAATAAGTTGGACTATAGGCAAAGTACATGCATCTTAATGTCACTGCTTGAATTTTGAGGTTTAAATCATTTGTTTAAGAGAACAAGCAGTTTCAAAATATATGTACAGTATATCAGCAACTCCAGCACCTAATGTCAGCAGATTATGGTAAATTGACAGAAAAATGTGCAGCTTGACTGAGACTCGAACATAGAGCCTTCGTAATACTGTACTGTGGTTCTACTGACTGAGTTATCAGGCCATTTGTTACTTTTTTTCCCTTGATTAGTGAACAGTTCATACCGTGACATGTGTAACACTGAAAAACTTACATTGTATGTAATCAGAAAAGGCAATGAATTATAAACAGATGCTTAATGTTTTACAGAAGCCACCAGAAGTAAAACAAGACGTCAGTACCGGTTATAACCGGTCATTATCTGAATCCGGTGTGGATACGTTGACACCGAAATATTCACCGAGGGGGACTAGAAGAACTGTAAGCAAGAGTGTTCTAGAAACAAAGGTATGTTTGTGTGATACAAGTTTTCACCACTAGTTTATGTACATGTACATAGTAATCTGTAAAAGTCTTTTTACATGGTAATACAAACTTATGTGGTCACAAACTTCAATATATTAATAGATGATCCAAATTCATGTGGAATCTTTGCATTGATATATAAAATTAACACTTAATCTGATAAATTCCTTTAATGGACTTGTCCATTTTTTAAATCTTGACAAAGATATTCATCATATTAAGGGGAAATTTCAAAATAAGTACCGACTGACTAGCAAACAGTGCAGACCATGATTAAATGGCATATAAGCATGCTAGTTGATAGTTGCATAGGTAAATTCATTCACAGTAAGCAGGATAAGGGTTCATATACTTTGAAGAAGCATATATTTTTAAGACATCTATCACAAAAATTGCTATATTTTAATATTGTGTTTTATTATATACATTGAAATGAAATATTGAGAAATATTGATGAAATAAAATGCGTATTTTCATTTTCGGTATTTTCATTGTAAAAATTTATTTTTCACTGCAGTGAAACATATTTTCCGTATTTTCACTGGTGTCTTGCCGGACTACTTTCTTTTAAATTCTGCCAGTACTCAAAATTTAAGGGAAAGTCTTGCAAATTTTAATGTCCAGAAAGAGAAAAATGTATATAATAAACAGAAAATTCAAGTTTTTTCTATAAATACATGATTTATTTTCATCTTGTGGCATGAAAATTACCATATTTCACTCGTGGCTACCGCCACTCATGAAATATTTATTTTCATACCACTCGATGAAAATAAATCATGTATTTATAGAAAAAACTTGAATATCCTCTATGTATTGCAAAATACACAATTTATATTTTCAATTTTGTACAGTTTTGAAAGAATTTATATTTTGAACTTTATACAATTTTGAAAGATGAGTTGTTCCATATAGATATGATAATGCAAAACCTTTTATCACTATGAACTGTTAAGAGTTTACTGTAAAATGCAACAGTGAGGCCTAACCAACTTATCAAAGGTTACTTGCCCTTACATTTGTTCAAACCAAAGCTATGAGGTATATTTTTGATATTTTTGCTGTAAGGTTATTTTCATTTCTGTTCACAATATCTTTTTTATAGTCCAGTATGTATTCTGGCACATCTGGAACAAGTGATTCCATGGAGACTGTATCTCCCTTAGCAACAGCTACCTTAGCAACAATGTTGGGAACTGGTGGGCCCAGCAAGGCAGAGGAGATGCAAACATTTCCACTCACATCCTCTGTTACTGAGCCGGAACAACCTGCCACATCCAGCACAGAGACAAAAACATTAGAAACAAGTATGATTTGTTTGTTTGTTTGATTGGGATTTTACATCACACCATCACAGCATAGGTCATATGGCGACATTCCAGCTTTACTGGTGGAGGAAGACCTCCGGTGCCCCTCCGTGCATTATTTCAGGCACGAACGGGCTACTGAGTAGATCCACCAACATTCTGTAAACTAGCTGGATAGCTTCCTCACATGAAAGAATCCAAAGTCCCTGTCGGGATTCGAACCCACAGCGGTGAGGGGCAAGTGGTTTGAAGTCAACGACCTTAACCACTCGGCCACGGACACCCCGAATCAAGTATGATACTACTATACTACTTTGTCAATATTGATATATACCATTATGCATTTGTATTTTTATCTAGTTCAAAACGTTTAATGTAAATAACACAAATGACCCCTAAAAATTAAGTATTGAAGTTTTCCCATATTTGATTGTTTGCAAGTCTTTCCATATATCCAAAAGTATTCATTCAAGCTTTCTTAAGCTTCTGAGAAAAGCAGATAATTTTATAATGTAGTTGATATTATAGAAAACAGTATTTTCAACCTGTTGAGATAAAGTTCTTTTTTGTGATCTTTTATTCAGAAATGATTTTTTTTTGTGTGTAGCCTCTAAGGTGTAGTGGCGACATAAATCACTTCTCTGTTATCTGTCTGTCTGCACTACCTAATAGGGATAGGGGGCCATCTAACTGTAAACAGAACAAAAGAGAACTATAGAGTTCATTCCGTAACAATAGAGTAAGGGGCCATTGGCCCTCTATTATATAGAGTTCATTCCGTAACAATAGAGTAAGGGGCCATTGGCCTCTATTAAACAAAAGAAAATAATTAAAGAGTTTAATAATTACTACAAATTATTACAATGATTTAATGTGTTTTTTTTTATGTCTTTCAGTTCATGAGAAACCTTTTCTGTTGTTAAGTCAGGTAAGACTATAGTAGTTTTCATCAAAATCTCTCTAAATATGTTACTACATTCAGGGATTTTTTTGGCTTATTTAATATTTTATAGCCGATATTCGGTCATTATTCCCAATTGAAAATAGTATATTATTTTCCCAAACCACAGGAAAAAATTCCCAATTGAAAGTTACAAAATAAAGATATTGAATAAAAAATTCTAAAATCTTTGAAAATAAAGGCTTCTTCACTGTAATGGTGCTGAAATGTTTGAAGATGCCATTCTAGACAGTGATTGTTTTCAGTCATTTAATCACTACAAAATTTTATTCATGATTTTTCCCAATCTTAAATAAAACTTTTGCTGACTTTTAAATTCCATTTTTTAGGGTTCATTTTCCCCCAAAACCCCGGAAAAAAAATCCTGACATTTTTTTACTCACAACCTACCATTGACAAATGGGGCCCCGGTGCCATAAAAAACCCAAAACATAGTGCTTTTTGAAAACCCCAGGGATCCAAAACCACCTCCCGAAACCCACGCAGTCTAAATCGGGACCCCAGCTTTCGTTTAAAAAAAAGTCTAAAACAAGTAAAAGAAACTGATAGCGAACACAGGATCCGATCAGAATGCGCGATGCACAGGGTGTCGGGACCCATGCTTCCAAACCTTTACATGTGTTGGTTTTGTCGGACAGGGCTCAAAGATTCTCCCCATGCATCAAGCCCAGACAGCACAGTTAAAAATTTAAAATGTTTCTCATAAAAAAAACCTACTTGCACCCAAAATGTTTTTTTTGTTTTTCCCATTTAACAACAAAAACTTTTCCATACCTCTGTTAGTGGTTTTTACATAAAAACCGTAAAAAAAAATAAAAAGTTATTTTATGGTATAATTTTTGTTTAAAAAATTTAGTAGAAAATTTAAACCCAAAAGTTAGTGTTTGTTAAAAATTTTTGAAAAAAAATTAAAAGTCAATGAAAAAAAAAATTGACATACATTTTTTTTAATGATTCAAAAGAAACCAGTACAGGGGTCATTTGGCAGATTTTGATGTTTTTTGTTTTTTTTTATTTTCAAAATTTTTATCGGGGCTTTTGGCCTATTTCCTTTGCATTTTTATTGTCTAGTATTGGGGCAGCTGGGAAAAACATGTACAGGGTTTTGTATCTTCGGGAAATGGTATTCAGACATGGGGCCCCTATCAATTCCCAGATTTAGTAACATTGGAAAGTATTTTCAAGTGGGGATGTTGAGGGCGTATCAAGTGACTTTATTATGAAACCATATAATTTTTTAAATTTTTCAATATTTTTTTTCCATTTTAAAAGGAAAAAAAAAAAATTGCCTTGAGATCTCCCTTGAAAAAAAATTTAAAAATTTGCCTCCTTTTTTTCCCAAAAATTATTTTTTTTAAATTTAAATTAAAACTTTCAGACACTAAACTTTTAAATTTGGGGACACTTCGGGAACGGGGAAAATTTCAAAAATTTATTTGTACGAAACCATTTTTTTTAAATGTATAAATTGTCCCCTTTTTCAAACCCACTTGTAAATTCTTGATTTAGGGGACAAATTGCAAATGATAAAGAAGGTTTTTTTCGACAGATTTTTTTATACCAGCCGAAATACTCAGCTGTGAATTCTCTAAAAAAACCCAAAATTAAAGCCCTCATACAAAAAAAAAACATAGTGCTTTTCAAAAAAGCATGGATCCAGACCAGCCTGCGCTTTTCCGCGCAACCCGACCAGGATCCTTTGCTTTTCGCTATCAGTTTCTCTACTTTTTTATAGGTTTTTAAAACCAACAGCAGGGGCCCTAAATCAACTGCGCGTGTGCAAAGGCGGGCTGGACCATGTTTAAAACCCAAGTTTGGGTTTTTTTTGACCCCTAAAAATGCCCAAAAACAGAGGGTATGTTATGAATTTATTGAATAAACCATTGAAGACAAATTATAAAACAAGAATTTTTCCAGAGAAAGGGTCTAACCCCAAAGGGCAGTTACAAAACTAAAAGTTATTTTCTAAAAGCATTCCTGCACTAAGGGGCCGGGCCAACCCGGGCCAAGGTAAGCATTAATTTTTATGTCAACAACGGGTAAGTCTTACAAACTGTTATAAACCTTAGCAATGATGGAATAGTTTATTTCAACAATAATAACTTGAATGTTAAAGCAGCACACCTCAAGATTTATGTTAATATTCATGAAAATATTGGAAATGTATTTTAAAGTAAAATATTGTATGGTGAACAAACAAAATATTTACATATTGCAGTCAGCACTTACAATCCAAATAAATTACCAAAAAGTGGTCAGCATATGCAAAAACAGCACTTACTGCATTAGTAGGGCAGTAGAAATATGGTGATAAGATACTGCAAAATCAGTGTTAAACTGCATATAACATGTAAAATTTAACTTTGATCTTGACTGTTTTTACCTTTCTTAAAATGTTAGTACATTTTTCTCAATATTGATTTTCTTGAATTTTGTTTGCTCATCTGGAGGCGTGCAGCTTGAAGGATCTTTTTTTTAATGATTTTTCTCAACTTAAGTACATTTATCATAAATTAATTATTGTCTTAGATTCATTTTCCTGAACATTTGATTAGTTAACATGATATTCTTTGAGACTAATGAATATTAACATGCTAAATTTGTATAATGGAATTTTCAAAATTTATATATTTTGGGACTGTTTTGGCCTTGAGGTTATAAATCTTTTTCTGAGCAAAGTCTGGAATATTACGATTGCAATTGGTTAATTGGTGCTGTTTTTTGACCAATCATATTCCTTAGATTTGAGTTTGAAATTTGAAAAATTCTTTATGCCTTGGAATCACGAGTAGATTCAGGGATATCTGCATCAAATATTAGATTTCAGCAGTATCGTCACAGAATTTTGACAGGTGTAAGTGTGTCATAATTCCACCTTGTGCTCAAAGGATTAATATGGTTTGTTTTATTTTACAAGTTATTGCTGGGCAACAGATCTGGGAACATACGCTTGTTTGATGTGAAGGAAATGAAATCATTTTATGAAGCAACGGCTGATGCTAGCTATCCAAGGTAAGACTTTCTTCATATCTATGTATCATATCTGTGTAAAGTGTTTACTTATTGTTTTTACTTGAACAGATGTCATGTTTTAAAGATGTGATTGTAAGATTAGGTGATTAGTGAACCATTTGCAAATTCAATGTCTTGAACTGTGGAATTAAATTTTTCCCCTATTACTGGCATATAAATTTGCTCTTGTCTATCCATCCAGATGTCATTCTGATTGTCCATAGACTGACATAACTGAAATATGGGGGCATTCATGTTCTATGAACACATTCTAGTTGAACTTAAATTTTCTTGTTGAACTCATTAATGTGATATGTTGGCAATTTTTAAACAAAAATAAGCCAGAACTTCATCAATGTTTTAGGTTGGATGCATTTAATAAATGCCTTAAACTGTCAATGTATGTGATTAATCTGTACTGACAGTACTTCTTGACATAATATTCTGTACTCCAAGTGTTATGCAGTAACATTTGTTCAGTTTATTATACATGATAATACATCAGTTTTGTCCTCCTTACAGAATAGTGACATTGTGTTCTAACCCAGCATCTCCGATGTTTGTATGTTCAGCAACTTCTGGACATCCGAGATCGTCCTCTTTCAGCTCTGATATAGGGCCAAGTCATGATTCCAGGGCTGGTAAACTTACTGTATGGGATCTTAAAACAATGAAAACTGATGTAAGTTATTCCACTTTCTGCCAGAGCTGAAGTTGTTCATTTACAAAGTATTTAGTAGGGATGTGGCTAACTGGTTAACACATCTGACTAGTAATCTAAGGATTGCTGACTGCATGAGTTCAAATCCCTTGAGAGGCAAGCTGTTGTTTTTTGTAAACAAGAAACTTTACACTCATTGCTTAGTACTGGTAGGTTCCAGGAATAGATTTTAGAGTGTTTCAATAAGCTTTAAGCTTCCAACACAATCAAACTAAAATTCATTTAGCATAAACTAATTAAGGCTGATGAAAAGAATGTAAATCATGGATTCATATTTTCCATTTCATGTTTAAAGAATAAGTAAAACCTATACTTTTTGGAAGAAAAAAAGCAAGAAAATGAACAAAAATAATTATAATAAATTTTTAGCTCAATTAGTCAGAGAATGGTGGGCTCTGTATGATATAGAGATATTGTCATAACCATAGTTGGTCTAAAACCTATTATTACTGGGTTTATAGGCAGGCTTTAAACACAACTGGCTAGACCTTTGCTCACCTTTTCAAGAATAATATTACATGCATTAGTATTGTAGGTCTGTTATATTTATTTGTTTTCAACCAGTTACCTCTCTGGCATGGGTTTGATCCCCGGGAGATGCTTTGGTAGTTTAGCGCGGAGGAAGGTAGTCTAGTACTGGTGTAACTCTCCAGGAACGATGGTTAGGAAACTACCCGCCTATATGAGTGAAATACTGTTGGGAAAAGGCGTAAAAATAAAAACAAACAAACAATCAACCAATGTTATGATTTTTCAGAAAACACTTCCTCTTGAACCGGGTTCAGCATGTATAAACAGTTGTTCGTTCAACCATAATGGTCAGTTACTTATAACAGGAGGAGCCGACGGGATGATCAGACTTTTTGGTAAGCTTGAATTCTACATGAACATTCCTCTATATTACCTCAAAGTCATGTCCTGAAATAAAATATCATAGAAATTATACAGAGTTAAATAGAAATTTAATTTGGAATTAAAAATGCATAATTTTAATTTGGTTGAATAATTTCCAACTTGTAAGCAAAGTGCTGTACTAGATGTGTGAAAGAGCCTTTGTGTATACATGGCTTTAGGGGTGTTATTATTACTTTGTTGTATCAGAATGTTGGACTCCCCCCCCCCCCCCCTTTATATTTTTCTACATATACATTGTATGTACAAATTTAACTTTATCTGTACCCTTTTTTCTGTTAGTCTGTATATATGAACAAAAGATTTACACTTTGTTGAAATAGAGAGAAAAAAAGACAAGAAAAGAACTTAACATTTAGTCCCTTATTCCTTTGGCCATCTTAGTTGATATTCATGTAACTGACCTCTGAAAAATATCTGGAAGGTATGTAGTTCTATGTGGGCATTGCGCTGAATTAATAATGTACAATGGATCACTTGAGGTCTTCCTCTGCCAATGAAACTGGAAATTGATTTTCATATTGTTGATGAAGCTAAAAACCAATTAATATTAATAATAAAGAAAAACTTGTTAAATCGTGAGAAGTAGTAAACCAAGTAAATATATAGCTTATCTGATTGATTTAATCCAAAATAATAAACAATTAAGTATATATGAGCGGCTTCACGACAAAACCTACTTAGTGCGTTTGCGACCAGCATGGATCCAGACCAGCCTGCGCATATGCGCAGTCTGATCAGGATCCATGCTGTTCGCTATCAGTTTCTCCACTTGTAATAGGGTTGGTAAGCAAACAGCATGGATCCTGATCAGACTGCGCGGATGCCCAGGCTGGTCTGAATCCATGCTGGTTGCAAGCGCACTATGTTGGTTTCTTCGTGACGCAGCTCATATCACATGGTATTTTGTGTATATTGTATTACAGATGTAAGCCAGGAGAAATGTATATCACAGTGGCAGGCACACCACAGTGACATTAGAAACATCCAGTACTCGGCCGACTATAATTCCTGTTACAGTCTTGGTAATGACGGAAAGGTACGATTGTGTATATATACATGTACAATATGCAAAATATATGCTGATGATCTAATGATTCAGCATAACATTGATCTATTAACTTAGACAGTATCTTGTGTGTTTTGTGTTAAACTGTTGATTTTAATTATGCCATTGCAAAATTGTTTATAATTTTTAAATGTTCAGATGCTAGGTTTTATGTGTCTGCAAATACTATTAGTGAAGTGAATATTTCAACATAATAGTTATATAAATAGTGGCAAATTTTACATATATTTAGCATAAAATCCATCCATACTTATTAAGGCAGGTACAGAAAGTTTTTGCTGTAGGTTTCTTTCTTCTTTACAAAATACCTATTTAGCAGATTTCTAGCATATAATCGGACATGCTTATTTAAGTCCTTACAAAAATAAAGCATTACACATAACAAGTAAAGCTAAATTTGGAGAAGTGATGGTTTAAAAAAAATACTTTAAAGAATAGTAGGCATGTGAAAATAATAGGCTGAATTGTGACGTTTCTTCTTGTTCTAGATGAGTGAATGGAGTATGCACAAGACTGGTTTAAAACTGCGGGATTTACCACTCCACCAGGGGGCAGTACCAAACTTCTCCCAGCTTGAGTCTGGTAACACAAAGGAAGTCCCTGTTGGTAAACTGTTGGCCTTGGATTCTGATGGACATTATTTAATGAGCTGCAACGATACAAGTGCTGAAATATACAGGGTACGATGTCTGAGCAGTTCTTTTTTTAGCACAGAATTTAGATATTTAGCTAGAGTATTTAAGAAATACTATAACTAACTATAATTGATTTATCATACCAACTTTGGTTAAATAATATAAGCTGTTGCATGCATCTTTATATTCCATATGAGTGAGACTAAAAAAAGGATTGGAGCACCACCTAAATACGGTATTACGGAATGCAATGATGTTTGTCTATTTTGTGATCATGATTTCTGTAAGTGTGTAGAGGTACTGCTCCAACACTGTATTGATTTAAATCCATTCTATATTAATAAGTATAAATAACTGAAGGTATTCACTTCACACAAGTTTTCATTTGGATCATAATTGTACATGTAGGTCATTGCCCAAGGCCCATTATCTCTGGCAAATAATTGTTTTAAATGTTACACTGGACTTTTGGGTTACCAGTATAAATCAATAACAAAGAAACAATAACAAGAAACATAATTCTAGCATAAATTTTCTTTTTCAGATGTAAATGTGCCTATTTCCCTTTATAAAAATAACTAGAAAATGCACTTTAAGGTGGCTTTGCCCTGTTTAATTTACAGTTTGACTGTATTTTACCTTATTTTTCAGCTAATCAAGGAGGATCCAGGACTATTGTACATGATGGATTTGAGAGGTCATAGGTCATCCTTGATAACAACGGTAGACTGGTCACCTAATATTGACACAAAAATTTGTTTGACTGGTTACCTAGATGGAAAAATTATAGTTTCAACACTGTTGTCACAGTGACATGTTAAATAAAAGACAAGGATGAAAATGCCAATCTTTGTATAGACATATTTTGAACTAAGTTAATTGGAGACGATTTACTTATTCAGCAGTTGCCCAAAATATATACACATATACATCAGATATATTTATTACTTAAAGATCATTTGTGTCAAGTGTTATAGTTACATTGTAAAATGAATGTAAATATTCTCTTTCAATTGTTTGTTTTTCATTTCTACAAGATTACATTTATTTACTTAAATCTAATGTAAGTTGATGCAAAGAAATGTAGTTTGCAAAAAGATAACTTTTCTTAATACACCTACATGTACATCAGTTTTCAAGAATAAAAAATTTATTTTGCGTTTTATATCATTCTTTGACAAACTATAAAGATAGTTTTTGTTAAAGTATAATTATTATGATATCTACCATTTATTGAAGGAAATTTTACTTGTAGATTCAATTGATGAATATAATACATTATTGTATAGTTAAAAACTATTAAATTGTATATCTCTACCTAGACAGTTAAAGGGATGTGTGCAATAAATGTATGTTGTTATGTTATTTGATTTTGTGATTTACTTTAATAAAATGCATAAATACTATAGAAGAACGTGTTATATATATTTATGAGTATACATTTGTAATTGGTTCTAATAAAGTAACCTCTAAAAATATTAACATTAAAGTAGACTATCATTTAACAGTGATTTTTTTTCCTTTATTTTACATCCAAATAAAGGCTGTTTCCCCTAGCACAAAATGGATATATTTTCCCCTAAAACGCCATGTGCACATTTTTCACCAGAACCATGACTTAACAGCAGCTGACGTATATCAGCTAGAAGACAGAAAGCTGTCCCTATAGACAGCCTCTTCTATGTACTCAGAATGTTGAATTGAATTGAATTGAAATTTTATAAAATGAGTGGATAAATTCCATTTACAGTTGTAGAATTTGATTTTTCCCTTTTCTGATTTATCACGCTATATTTTTCCCTTCAGAAAAGCACAGGTTGTTTTAAGAAAATTGAAAAAAAAAAATCACGGATCATCCTGTTCCTATCACCTACACTTGTTGTCACTGGTGACTGCAATTACCAGATAACTTGTGCCAAAGTATGATAGAATCATTTAGATGAAGGCAGTCTGACTCTTAAGCTCTACATTAATGAGCCGTGTCATGACAAAACCAACATAATGGGTTTGCAACCAGCATGGATCCAGACCAGCCTTTGCATCTCCATGCTGTTCGCTATCAGTTTCTCTACTTGTTATTGGGCTTGTAAGCGAATAGCATGGATCATGATCAGACTGCGCGGATGCGCAGGCTGGTCTGGATCCATGCTGGTCGCAAACGCACTATGTTGGTTTTGTCATGACACGGCTCATTTGTATTTTGGAAACAATTTGTTTCCTTATGCCACAGTAACAGGGTTTAATTCAAAATACCAATTTCAAAGAGATTTAAAGCAACACACCTTGGGGATTTATGTTGACTTTAAAAAAAAAGTTAAGTGTACAAATTTAGTGTCAAGGCACATATTATGCCTCAGAAATCCATATTTATAAGATTATTTATGAATATCAAACATAAGTTTAATAATGTTTTAATAATTGATTTAGTGTATGTTGTAAAAATACAATAAGAAAGTGAAAGTAAAACTCCTGCGTGCCTCCTGCGTGATGATATTGTTGTTTCCATAGTAAATATGAACATTGTGTTGAGATTATTTTGATGTTTTTAGGCTTTTTTTAATCAAATCGGACCAGGTACATGTACATGTAGCTAGATATAGGCCTAGGCACTTTAATTCCAGAACAATTATCATCTTTGGAAAAAAATCACCTGGGAGCAGGTGTTGAAATTTTTAGAAATTATTACTCGGCAATACACAGTTTCGGTTATGTAAATCTCTTTTAAAACATATAGTCACAACTAAATAAAGCGTCTGCTACGGTAGCAAGAATACCACAACGTTATTTTCGTTGGGAGGGTAGAAATTTAGTAAATCCAAGATGGCAGCGTCCTTGTTCAGAAAACTAGCAGGTATATTTTGTGTATTTTCTCAATTTGTCAGTCTAAAACTTTGTCAAATTTTATTCTACTTGAAAAAAACAAACAATTTTTCACAAATATACTTTAATAAACGGGAAGAAAATTTTCTTCTTTTAGTAAATATGTATTTGTCTCATATTTTCGCGATGTTCAGTAAAGGTCAAAAATGTAGTCTACAAATTACAACTTCCTTGTGTACTTCTTTAGCACAAACATTTGAAGAACAATAGCTTTTTCTACTTATTGGGCTTATTTTCTACTTATTGGGCTTGGTACAAGTCTTTGGATAAGGTTTTCAATGTAACGTATCCCCGTACTGCCTCTTTCCGATCAGCTAACAGATTTTTCAACAATAACTGACAGTGGAATTATATATAAAAAAATTCTCTGTCAATTCTGTGAATATTATCATATCAGCTAATAAATGCACCAACTTTTTAAAATTTTACTTGAATTATTACTATGAATCGAGGACAAATCATTACTGACCCATTTTCCTGTTCTTCAAAATTTCACAACCACTTTTCAATCAGTTAACAAATTATTAACTGTATCACATAAAAATTGTCATACAATGTTAAAATATAATTAGTTCTGTATTTTGGAGAAATTTTGACAAACTCAACTTCAGATAAATGGTAATAAACAATTTTAACCTAATTATAATGCCATTTTTCAATCTAGATATCTATTTGCAGTGGTAAAGCTGTCACAATTGGGGTATGGATGTACATTTCAATTTGCATAACAGATAAAGCATGTTCTTGTGAAAGTTTTAGGATCTTAGGGTCTATATGACCCCATTCTAGTGACTGCTTACTGAAAAGTTATCACAGAGAATGTTTTTCCTTGGTTAAGTGACTGTTACTTTACTGATGTATTACCTTCCAATTAAGAACTGTATGGTATAATATGTACATATTAAAATTACAGCTTTTGAAGTGCAGTATACATTATGAATTCATGATATTGAAACAGTTGTCCAACTTAGTATCCATTTCTGCAGACTGACAAAAAACAGAGTCTGTAAATCAATTATTTTTAGAAAATTATTGCGGTTTGTAACTTGGAAAATAAAGGATTAGTGGAAAACACACATTTTACATATTTTGAACTAAAATGCTAGTATTTTCTTTTTTAATCGCCATAATTGACATTGCTGCTGATAAATTTAGTCAAGGTGAATACCAGATGTTCTTACAGTTTGGTTACATGACAAATAAGGTCAAAAATAAAAAAATTTCTAGGGATGATTGAAAAGTGGTTGTGATTGAAAACTGGCAGTATGTGGATATTTATTAGTCTAAAATAATAATATGAAATTAGGCAAAGCCTATGAACGGGGAAGTCGTTAAAAAAATCCTTTCATTCTTTCCGTTTTAAAGGCGTCATTCGATATTGCATACACCGCTTCCGTTTTCACTCGGAACACTTGATGATTATTACTAATCCGAAAAGTTGAGATTTGTTCCGTTATCGGAATACCCCGCCTATTATCATTGACATACATTGTAAATGGCGGCGCCCGACTAGAACT
This sequence comes from Ruditapes philippinarum, assembly GCF_026571515.1. Lineage (NCBI taxonomy): Eukaryota > Metazoa > Mollusca > Bivalvia > Venerida > Veneridae > Ruditapes > Ruditapes philippinarum. The sequence continues at coordinate 164,916 of NW_026865464.1, read as the reverse complement.
GACACTGAAAATTTCATTGATAGGTATAGAATTCTGTATATTTTTTAATTGTTTTTTATTTGATTTTCTTTTAAATATCCATGTGTAGTCTATAGCCGGGCAAGCCAAAGCCCGGACCCACTTCGCGGGCCCGGTCTTTAACTTCCCCGTATGAAAAAGGCAAAGCCTCAAAGCGAGCTCGATGTACTTTTAACGTATATAGTATGAAATAATCGCTCATTTTTATTTGAAATGCAGTGACGAGTGCATGTGACGTTACACGTACTGTGTTGGCTCCGCCCCTGTCGTTAAATGAATAACGAGTTTTGAAAATGTTGATAAAACTTTATTTTATTTCACTCTATAATTTTTCAAGCGAAATAAAGATTATTAAAAGTGAAATAAATGTAAAACTTAAAACGTTTGCGACATTAAAATAGCGTACTTGATTTGTTTGTTTTGCACGTGCTGTTTGGCGCTACATTGTGACGACTCGTGTAAACAATACTTTAAACGTCTGTACAGCGTTAACGACTGAATAAAAGATATTGGTGTTCGGATTCATTTTCTTAGTTAGACCATTTTCTTTCATTCTAGATAGTTTTCACAACAAAATTCGACAAAAAATTGTTTTAATTTATCAGATTTTTCAAACAAAATGGCGCCTTCAATTTTCATTTTACATTTCCGTTCGATATTTTATTGACAGCTTCCGTTATTCTGGTTTCCTGTCCAATTATGGTTCCCATAGACATGCGCGGGTGACCAGTCTACACATCCGTTTTCAGTCAGAATTCCTCAGTTTTTATCGTTATCTTTAAATTCGAAAGGTTGCGATGTGTCCAATTCGGTACTTCAAACGAACGTTTTCAAAACCATCACGTTGCAGGTACTCGCGTTACCGTAAAGAGCTCGCTATTAGACATATCGGCTTAGTTGGGCATGCCCAACTGTTGCCTTGCCCAGAAGCAAAAATATCTCAAAGCAACGTCATATTTATAGAACTATTTATTTATTTAAAAATCATGCCCAAAATGCAGGATGAGTAGCATACCATTCAGAATGAGTAGAAGTTTGAATCTGCTGACATCTGCAGGACGAGTAGTTCTGAAAAAAATTTCGATCCCAGAATTTTTGTTTTTATGGTGTCATTCGGTATATTATTTCATGCACTTTTACCGTTTTCAGTCAGATCACCTCAACCATTTTTCTTAAGCCTAAAAGTTGAGCTTGTGCCATTATCAGATTTCATTGATTCATTTAGAATTCCATAAATTTTTCAATTGTTTTTATTTGATTTCCTTTTAAATATACATATGTACTGTAGTCTATGGGAAACGGACAAAAGCCCTCCTGGAGAAGAGCTCTCCCATCAAACAATGAAAAGGCGGACAAAAACCCTCCCGTGAAAATGATAGGGCGGACAAAAGCCCTCCTGTGAAAATAACAGGGTGGACTTACTAACTTACTTACTGGCGTTCGCATAACAGGGTGGACAAAAGCCCTCCTGTGAAATAAACAAGGCGAACAAAAGCCCTCCCGTAACAAAAATAAATATGTATGTTGAATACCTGTTTTTTTTTCAATGCACTCAACATATTAGAATTGTTAAATATATTTCTTGTTGTTTTCAATTGGCCTAAGTAGAACCACATTTTATGCTGAATATTCTGACTTCCTGAAAAGTTTAATGACGTAACTTTTTACATGAATGTCGTTAAAAACAAAGCCACTTTTAAAAGTAATTAACTCATTACAAGGCACATTATAAATGTCTTTACCATTTAAGTTAGATAATTTTAACTTCTTTTTATCATTTATTTCTCTATTAATCTTAACTTCACATAGGAGTAATCCTTCATATCTACATGAATAAATATGCACTTAAAGATTTTAGCACTAATTATTCAGATGCCTGCCAGGAATGTGCTTAAGCTCATACAAACAGGCTTATCAATACCAATGATAAGCAAAAATATAAATGATTACAATTTTAATATTTTGAGTGCATTGAAAAGAACATAGAAACTATTCAACGTACGTATATGTATTTGCTGCGGGAGAGCTTTTGTCCACCTTATTATTTTCTTAGAAGGGCTTTTGTCCGCCAAGTCATTTTTACGACAGGGCTTTTGTCCTCCCTGTCATTTTCACGGGAGAGCTTTTGTCCGCCTTGTCATTTTCACGTGAGGGCTTTTGTCCGCCTTGTCACTTTTTGACGGGAAGGCTTTTGTCCTACACTCGTATTCTATAGCCAGCCAAGCAAAAGCCCTGGTCTTTGATTTCCCCATATTATTATTATCTTGTTAAAAAAAAGAGCACTGCTGAAGGTGTTGCTAGGGGAATAGGAGAGGTTGCACTTTGCGTTATCTCTCATGAACAGACTTACTCAAATCGGGAATGTCTATATACAGGGGCGTGCAACAAAGTTGTGAGTTGCCTACAACATCAATTTTTCTCAGCAAAATAAAATGAAGCTGAAATTTTGACATTCATTTCATGCTCTTGTTTAAGTTCTTCTAGTATGGAAAGATGAAAAAATATTTTTTCTTTATTTCTTTTGTTATTTTACTTCTTGAAAAAAATATAACAATTTTCACTTTATGATGCATTTTATTTGCTTTTAAGTTATTTTGTGTTAGCTGTTGATTTCTATTTTGAACAGGGACGCTTGCATCAAGTTATGTTAGACCAAGCATCCAAACCGTCTCAACATGTCAGCTTCAGAAATGTTTTAACAGAAGCCCTGGATGTATATCTTTACCAGCACAGAGAGGTCTTACACATTGGACACACCAAGCACAGCCAAAACTATCAACTTCAAAATCAGGGTAATAAAGTGTATAAAGAGAGAATTAAATTGTGTCTTGTGTACTATTAAAGACTTTAACTACCATAATCTAGCTAGCATAAATGTACAAAACATTTGTAGTTCTACCAAGCCACTTCAGGTGTCCTTCTTTACAAGATTTCATAAAACGAAGAGGCAAAAAAGATTGTGCACAAGTATGGCCATTATAGTATGGCTACTGTTGTTTGACTGTATATAAAACCCTACAAAAAAGATTTGGATTTCTAATTGAATTGTTATGTAAAATACTTGCTTTGTCATCATACATTTTTTACATTATTTTAAAACAACATAATTTCTTCAGTAGCTGATATATTAAGGATTTACATAAACAAAGTCTATGGTAAAGGGAAGTCAGATAAACAAACTGAAAAAGCATCCATTGGCTGTTACAGATTCTCTTTGTTTTGCTAAAGTTTTTCTTATTTTTATTAAATTTATCTTAGTATCTGATCTGATTTCTTGTCAAACTGAAATTTACACAAAGTGGTACATAGTTTACAAGAATCTTTTTAAAAGTTCCTTGCAACCAGCTATAAATACATGTATATATACATGTAGTAATTTTTAGTTGGATTCGGCCACAAACTATAAATGTCACTAAGATACATCTGTGTTTGGTACTTATAGTTGTTTTTTTTTTTTTTTTAAAGAAATTTATTGAAATGAATTATAGGAATTAGTTTACAGAGATTTAGTAAATAAGAAGTAACCTTGAATACTAATTATAGACTTATTACTGTTGCTGATACATGATTGTGATGTACTGTGTTACTGACTGTAAGACTAAAACTAGTCTTCAACTGTTAGACTGACCGATTTTACATACTGATATTACATAGATGTGGGTACCATCATTTATATAATATACAATGGCACACAATTTGTTGGCCTTGACTAAAATACAGTTTATCATTCAAGCTTTATTGTATTGCTTTCATTACACTAGATATTAAGGGAATCTGGTATAATTCTCTGTTTTATTTTCTTGCAGTTCACTTCTTCAAACTTGTCAGCCATTTGTGAAAAGTGTAAGGACAGCTGTTAGATTCAGTATCAGACGTGCTGCTCCAAAAACTGTCAAGTCAGTCCCGGGAAGGTTCTTTCGCCTACCCTGGGGAATTTATATCCGGCCAAGAGCGGGTAGAAAGAAAAAACTTTGGAAAAAGCCAGAGTGGATGATAGAGAGGGGAAAATATCATGTGTTTACTAACAAACAACAGTCGCGACTTTTGGACAAAATGACAACTGGTTATTGGAAGAAAAGGCGATATTATGTTAATGATCCATATGCACCTTATATGAAACGGACAAATATGGGATACACCCCACCAAAATTCTTACCCTGATTATAGTTTATAAAAAGGGGCTAAGATAAACAATGTATATGTTTATGCATGTACATTGTATAATAACATTGATGTTAATACGCTTATGCATGACTGTATTAATATATGTTCTCATATGGACTAATATTTGAGAATTGTTGATAAAAATTTTTTGATTTTATTCAATAGTGTTATTATGTAAGGTATTATTGGAACACTTTGTTTACTTGTAAAGATAAACCTTATTTGCCAGCAAAGATTTAACTAAGATAGGAACACTATTTGAATAGAGGTTTTAGCTATTTTCTTTCAATAAAGATTAGCAGTGTTGTAGGTAATTATGATTAAAGAATAGATATTATTCGAGTGGCTGATATGTGAGAGTCAATAAAGAAATAAACAAGTTTAAATATGTTTTATTGGATAATAACTGTGTTAGTGTTGTTCACTTTTATAACATGTTGAGGTAACGCCATTTATGTTGAGGTAATGCCATTTGGAAGTTGATTGAGTAACCTTTACTAATCAAAAAAGAAAATAAGCAATAATCAGTGAGATTGCATGTTTTAAAGCTATATTTCTGCTGCCTGCAGGTTAAAAAAATATTTGTTTTAAATATTTGTTTTAATTTTAGAAGAATAATTCCAAAATGCCTGCATGAAGCAATATGTTGGCGGATTTCCTATTGAGAAAATAGCCCATGCACAAAATCCTTTTTAACAGTTAAAAACCCTACTTTAAGGCACATTATGCCTCAGAAATTCATATTTATTAAATTCTGTAGAAATATTTAACATGTGTTTGATAATGTTTCAACAATGGATTTGGAGCATGTTTTTGATATTCAGTAATTACTATGTGTCGTGAAGGTAGCAAAATGTAGTAAAGGTAGCAAAATGTAAACAAAGTAGTGTTTTGACCTCCATACAAAATACCAATTCACTATATAAAAACCTATTGCCAACAAAGCAAATGGAGCAAAGATAGTTCAACTATATGGATGATACGTATTTTTTGGAAACTGTAACAAGATATAAAAAAAAGAGTTTTTGGAAAAAAATAGCCTTTTTGGGACATAATGGGCATTTAAATAGCAGTATAATATTTTGTTTTGGAATGTTTTTAGCTCACCTGTTTCAAAGTGATATGGTGAGGTTTTTTGATCACTTTTGTCCGGCGTCCGTCTGTCTGTTAACTAAAGGACATCTCATAAACCACTAAGCCAGTTTCATCGAAACTTCACAGGAATGTTCCTAAATTGTTCAAAGAATTTTATTCCATGAAGAACTCTGGTTGCCATGGCAACCAAAAGAAAAAATTAAAATATCTTCTTTTAAAAAACCCAAAGAGCTAGAGCTTAGATATTTAGCATAAAACATCTTCTAGTGTCTTCTTGTAGTACTGTCTAACAAGTTTGTTCAAATAAAAGCTGTGGGTTAGAATTGGCTCCGCCCTGGGGTGCATTGATTTTCCTTATATAGGAAAAACTTAAAAAATCTCTTTTAAAAAACCCAAAGAGTTAAATTAGAGCTTAGATATTTAGCATGAACTTTGTGATATCAGTTTAAGATTTAGATTTTACCTCTGCTTTCTTTATAGTTTACAATATTTCTTGTTCCTTGTCATTGAGAGTTTCTGTATTCAGGTGAGTGATTTCAGGACCATCATGGGCCTCTTGTTTTCTGTTTACACACAGTTTCCATGTGTGTTGAATAACAAAAACGTTCTTTATAACAATGATAATAATATTATGGAAACAACATAATTATATCATTTTTAAATGTTATTAAAATAATTCATTAGATACAGCTCTAAACCCTCGAATCAACAGTACAAAAGTATATAAAAACAATTGATGGTTTTCATAAATCAGTAACAGGTCAATTTCGTTCTGATTGATCATGAAATCTTTTCTAGGGTAATTCGCACTGTACCTCTGCTCTGGTATGTAGTATACAGAAGTTTTAGTTCCTTTCGAAAGTGAAGGTAACTAGTACTGGTAAACTACTTGACAGCCTGGGTTGCTGAACCGTGCTCTGGTAAACTCAATGTGACTTTCGGCCGTGATCCGGATTGTAAAGTACCGAAACCACCACCACCACATAACATTTTAGATTGGGCACAGTGTTGCATTGGTAGCACACTGACAACAAATGAGCCGTGTCATGACAAAACCAACATAATGGGTTTGCGACCAGCATGGATCCAGACCAGCCTGCGCATCCGCGCAGTCTGATCAGGATCCATGCTGTTCGCTTACCAACCCTATAACAAGTAAAGAAACTGATAGCGAACAGCATGGATCATGATCAGACTGCGCGGATGCGCAGGCTGGTCTGGATCCATGATGGTCGCAAACCCATTATGTTGGTTTTGTCATGACTCGGCACAAAAACAGGGGAGCACAAATTACTAACACCATAAAAACAACGTTTTGTATATAGGGACAGGAGCTGTACAAAGAACTATATGAAAATGAACAGGGTAAAATGAAAGGAACGCTTGGTTTCATACATACATTTTTATTTGAGATCAACAGAAACGCAAGGGTATACTTTAAAGTTACAATATAGATTTTAAATGATACAAGAAAAATAAAAGCTGTGAAGGAATACATTAATTATGCACATTAAAAGATAAGCACATTTAGCGCAAATCATGAATTAGCTAGAATATCAGATGTAGTGCTCTTTTATTCTCCGCCTACGTTTTTACCACCAATAAACTAATAGTGTATATCAACGCAATACGAACATTAATTTTGGGGTAGAGTTCACTATGGAATTTAAGTGATGTAGAGAGGTCATTCCACATGCCGACGATAAAGAAAACCACTCAACTTGTATAATTATCAAGCTTTTGCTAGCCTTTCGATTCTTGCTCAAGTGTTTCAAAACATACTTTTTACCAAACAATCAAGCTTTTTAATTTGTTGGTAAACGTACCACACATTTTGAGGTGACTGATGAGACAGCACAAACGAAAAAGCTAGAATTCTTCTATTCATAGTCAGATAGTTAAAAGGAATTAGTTAGATTGTGATATGGCCGAGTAGATAACACCTCGTACTAAGGATCGCTATCCGCGTTGGAGCAAGAAACTTAATTTACACTCATTACTCAGTTTTGGTTGGTTCCAGGAATGGATTCCAGAGTGTGTCTGTAAGCTTATAGTTTCTAACCCAATCAAACTAAAACCTCTCTCTCTCCTTCTTCCCTGCCTCCCTCTCTCTTTATTTTACAATCAGAACATAATACAAGCATTCAAAACATAGTAACGAAATACATGTACATAAAAGGATCATTTCAGATCAATATAATCAAATTATGACAAGTATATTTGAGCCGCGTCACGACAAAACCAACATATAGTGGGTTTGCGACCAGCATGAATCCAGACCAGCCTGCGCATCCGCGCAGTCTGATCAGGATCCATGCTGTTCGCTTACCAACTCTATTACAAGTGGTAAAACTGACAGCGAACAGCATGGATCCTGATCAGACTGCGCGGATGCCCAGGCTGGTCTGGAGCTATGCTGGTCGCAAACGCACTTTGTTGGTTTTGACGTGACGCGGCTCAAAATTTTGTATTTTAAGATGTTCTAATAAAACGTTTATACAAGAAGTGCTTCTAGTGTGATCAAGTGAATAAGAAACGTAGGAAACCTTCCCATTTCTGGTTCCAGTAAACACGTTAATTTTCAGAATAAATGTTTATTGATCAAGACATAAGGGAAACTTGAACAGCATTTACGATAACAAAGGAAACGTGTGGGTGACCGTCATCAGAAACATACTAATGGATTAAAGTTATCAGAATAAGAAAACAACAGTAATATTCAAACAGGAAATAAGTAAATATAAAATGGACTCATATCTTAATATGAGCCGAAATTTTAAATGCATTTAAGAAAAAGAAAAAAAAGTTTTAGAATATACATTTTTGGGATAGAAATCGAATAATACAATACTTTCCGTATTCAAAACGCATCTAATTACCGTTCATTTTACTGCATGTGTTCAAGTTTCAATTTCCGAGGTTCAATATCACATATTTCAGATTATATTTGATATTTTAATCACTCCATATCAACACAGTCCGAATGATACGCACAATACAATATCAAATATAAAAGCGTTCAGAATTCTGGGAAGAAGACAACAAAATTACAAAATAGTTATAAAAATGAACAAACTTGTCTGAGAAGTGTAATATTACAAGCAGAAAATGGCACAGACATGTGTGGTCTGTGGATAAAACTTTTGACACCCATCCAAACCGAGTTACGCCTTTAACGAATCTCCTGCTCGAAATGTTTGAACAGATGAAAATCAGGCATAGACAAAGTCGTAATAATGTTAAAATTGTCCTTTTGATAAGTTTGTTTCTGTTAATAAAACAAACATCTTCAGTTTATTGCCGCCTGAAACTTTGAAATCGACAGGAAACATTATAAGGTTCTCTTACCATTTTGCTTCACGGTATGTTATAAGTTTTTTATGCTGTTCTTGATTATCTATCGCTTTTGAAAATAAAGAAAAAAATATGAATAAACAAGCGATTTTGAATAAATACGGCTGTGTCCGAAACATTTAATTTTCCAATTGTTCAAATAATATGTACACATTTTTAGTCTTTTATCATATATTGATATGAATTTAGCGCATGTTCCGGTAGATTACCATCGAGAGAAAAAGAGATCCACCCAACTCTCTATGTAGCTTGTTTTTTACGCTTGGGGCTTGCCGGCGAAAACACTGATCCATTTTGAAGGCCTGGTGCTGGAGTCAACGACTTTACCCACTCGAGAACTTCTTCCGAGCTTTCCACTTCAAACAAAACACTCTTGCTGTCTAGACGGATTGATTCATCTTTGTCAAAAATTGCTATCCTCTTCTTTGGTTCATCCACTTTAATCGAACAATTCCTCATACTCAGGGCGTACTTTAGTGACATACACGCGGCTCGAATATTTTGCTGGTGCTCGTATGTTTTTGAATTTCATATATTTGTGCTTTAAACTTACCTTTTCCTCTGAATGATACACTTTTCCGTTTAATATAAAGCCTTAGTTCTTCATAACGACAACATGCCCACGAGTGAGGTACATTAGATAGTTCTTTCATTTATGTTCAACAGCAAAATCAATGACCTATTATCATCTCTATGTTATCGATAACCGTTTGCACCCAATGGCGCGAATTTGGGCTGAATAGGAAGCATGCTTGAAGTTTTTTTCATTAATATTCTGTTAATCGTATAGAACAGGAAGGCTTAAATTAGTCACGTCTTAGTCATGCATTAAATGATATACCTATTTAATAGTAGTATTTAGTTCTCTTTGTTCATATTTTGTGGAACTTAATTAGTCATGATTACATATAGAAGGAACTTTTATGATACCATTCACATGCTAGATGAGTTTAAATTACTCTTTACTCAACAAATTTGAATTAGTTTACTAAATTAAAATATTAAATAGAAATAGTACTTGTAATAGGAGGTCTTTTTATAAAGCAAGATGAAAATTAAAATTAATTATATACTAATATACGGTTACATGCACGTTTTGCTTTGACACTGACAGAAGCGTAAGATGCAACGCAACTGCGCGTTCTTGGCTGCCGTTGTGTCGCGATATTAACATGTCGCTGGCTCAAGTCGAATGATTAGACATCAAGCGAGACGACAACGTGAAGCTTCGCCAGATTTGCGCGTTTCGCGAGCGACAGCGAAAAGGGATAACAATATAGAGCCGCGTCATGAAAACAAAATAATGGTTTGGAGACTTAGCACGGATCCAGAACAGCCTGCGCATTCCGCGAGTCATGATAGTATCATGCTGTTCGCTATCATTTTCTCTACTTGATATAACGGTTTTAAGCGACAGCATATGGAACTGATAGCACTGCGCGGATGCGCAGCTGGTGTGATACATGCTGAATAGATTACCCATTATGTGTTGTCATGGCGGTCATCATATTTGTGTGCGCTAATCACGACAACGCAACGCGCAAAGTGTATCCAAATCAAGACTACTAAAGATTATTGAACTATAGAAGTACTTAAACAAAGAAATATGCTATTCTTATTTAAATAATTTATATGGAATATATTTAATGCTACAGTTTTTTGTGTTATTTTTGTTATTTTCATTAAAGGTGATATTAGTACTAGATTAATAACATTATCTTTGATAAGGGATCAGAAATTCAATTAGCATCTGAAGTTTAAAGAGATCTATATAAATTTCCGTTAAAAATCAGTTTAAAGTTTTTTGTGCTTTAACCTGTATTTTTTTGTTAAATAATCCTTTAGTTTACGTTTATGTAAATGTATATTTTTGTCCGTGGCGCTGAAGAGCGAAGATTATATCTATCATTTCGAGAAAAAACTATAGTAGTTCAAATACATATTTTGGTGCAGGATTATGTTCACTTTTAAAAACCAATAAGGCCATGTGTTACTTGCATCTGTTTTCAAAAGAAGATTTTGCTCAAGGTTATAGTCTAGCGTTACTGTGTATAACAAGCAGATGATTCGTGTCTTGAAAATACAAATAGTAATTTAATCGCTCATGAGACAAGGAGGTAATAGACTCATAACAATGTTCCTCGTTTATGGATGACCATTTTATATAAGTTTATGTAGGTGTTCATAGGTGCGCAATGTTGATAAGATCATTTTTTAGATTACTCTGAACGTTAACAGAGGACTAGTTTAGCTCATTTGTTTATTCTTTGAGTTAGTAACAGTGATAATCTTCTACTGAAGACATTCAACATACATTTTTAACATTTTTAAACAGGAGGGGGTAATGTCCGTCCTTCCAAAGATATGGGTGCAATAACGCCTGGTGTACATATCCTCTGAAATACTACATGAATTGACTATAATCGAATGTTTATGAACCATAATTCATGGGTTTTTTAGTTTTGATATACTTTCGTGAATTACGGGCTTAGATGTCGGCGGACTAATGTGTCACTCAATCTGTTTCTTATGCATTATAATACATATCCAATTCTATATAATGTGCAACTTTACATGTAAGTTTAGTAATGTTAATCGGTTATTTTAGAATGAACACTTCTGATAACTAACCATACACACTTTCTTTGCTTTCCAATCGACCATCTGAATAATTTAAAAGTGGTTACTTTTGGCAACTGAACTAAAAATGTTTGACACCAATTGCTACTTTCAGGAAAGAAAATTTGTTGACAATTAACACAGAATTATCTCCCTTTACCAAAATTATATTCAGAGAGTCACTATCGCCTATTCAACTTTGACAATGAAGAATTTTCTTTGTTTTGGAATATCACTCTTAGCTCCTTTTGCCCATTGACATTTTTGGTTTCTATGCTGTTTAGTAAAAAAGTTCTTTCCCTTTGATTATCAATGACATTTACAATTTGCAAAGGGAAGTCACTCATGAAAATAATATTTATATAGATTATTTCCATATTTCATGTAGCTTTCTTTCGTTTTTTCATGAAGTTTTTTAATTTATGAAACCTTTTATTCACCATATTTGCTGAAGAATATTTAAATGAAGATAGCTTGATAATAAAATGAAAATACAAATTTCTGAAACCGAATGAAAACTTATGTATGTCCTGGGACAGACATAAGTCCCAGCTAGGTATGGCCTATGGCCAAGAACCAGCAAAATATAGGTTGAAAGTTTTCAGTGATCCAAAAGCATACATAATCTGTTATAATATTCATCTTAAAAAGAAACATGATGACACAAAATAATTTTTATTCATTGTTTTTATTCTTTTCCAACACATAAATGCATTTTCATAACAAATATATTACAACATACAAAAAAAACATTTTTCCAAATATCTTCTAAAAAATTAATATTTTCTATATAAAAAATGGAATGAATTTCCTTATTGCAATTCAAGCCTTTTTCTGAACAATTTTAATATTAATCTTGATAGGCTGCAATACCACAGGAACTTGCAATATTAAAAAAAATCATACCTAATAGAGAAATATACGATCTGATTTTTTTTAAATAACTTTAGAGTGATTATTGATAGCTATCAAGCTCCTGTGCATGCAACAGAATGTCACTACTGAATTTCAGACGAAGTCGCCAGCCATATGGAATTTGGTCTCAACCCTCAACTGTTTGCTATACAGTCGTATTTTTTTTTAAAAAAAATTCAACTAATAATGATAATGGTTTGTCAATGCAAAGAATCATTAAATATGAGCAGAGTATAGGTTATATGTCTTAATTTTATCATATCAAAAAAAACTTTATTAAATATGAAAAAAATCTGCAAAATATAAGAATATTTTAAAGTATTAATTAATCAAAAATTACCACCAAAATAATATACTGCTTATGGCTGATACCATATAATCATAATGACCGAGACCCTTCATTGTATAAATTATAATCAAGTTTCTTCAAAAGTTTTAAAAGAAATATATTTAAAGTTAGATTGATTCCAACCTATATTTCACTGACATAGCACAATTATATTTTAGAACTGCAAGACATTGATAAAATGATTTTTTAATTTAACACATAAAGGTGTACTTATAGTCAGTTCATATTCATCTTATTGGAACTGATATAAATTATATTACCATAATTGACAAAAAGGTCACAAGATACATAGTCTCAGGCATACGTTAACATAAAACATATACAAGACATTACATATGTATAAAGACAAAATAACCACTGTATTACAAACAAATACTATTGTAAGACACATCACTTACATGATACTTGATCCTGAGAAGTAATGTTACATTTAATAAATCATAAACAAAATAGTTATGATTGAAATATATTAATTATAAACATGTCATTTTGAAGTGAATTGTCATCTTACGAGTTTATATAGCAAGAAATTGGTACGATATGTTCTCAGGTCCTTGTTTACATGTGATATAATAGAAGATTAAGTAGTATGGTACTGCAATATACATGTATATCCATGGCATAAACAGACTAGAAGTCTATACAACATGGGAGTATCAATAAAAATACTAATAAAGACTATAGTTCAATGTGATTATACAGATCTTTTAATTTCCAGATAATAATCCAGTTTTACTCTTAAAAAAAAAAAATTGTCGAATATCTTGCAAGTGATTGAGCAATTACAGATAAATAGTTGTCAAATTATCACGTTAAAAACAATTTGAATTAAAAAAAGAGCATTTTAACGTTCTTACTTGAAAACTAATTCTTAAAAAGTTAAGGAAAAATTACCTCTATAAGTAACTAACCTAACCTACCAGTATATTAGAATAGATATATTGAACTAGAATATTATGAGATTTTATACAATATTGATGAGGGTCTGTACAGTATTTTTGCGTGAAATGTATCATATATGATCATCTATTATTTCCAATCATCATTTTTATTGGGCAAAAGACAAAATATACTCTTTACAGCAAATTTGACAAATCATAAAATAAATAGTTTTTTAATATATTTAAACATATTTTGACTTTTAAGATTTCCAATTTGCTCACTTAATTAATGTAAGAATTAATTTCAATGTTTTTTTTAGACTGTTGCTTATTGGAGTATCTTGATTGGTAATCGTTACCCCTAAGAATTTTATGTTTGAAGAAAATCATGCAAAGAATGACTTAAGTATCCACAGAATATGTAATAGAGATCTCATCTGACAGATAGTATGTTATTACCAAGGAAACTTTTAAGTTTTCGAGTTATCTACAAATTAAAAGCAATACTGGTCAATAAAGAGATCTTCATAAAGCTAATTTAAATCATATCATGATTTCATTATTTATCATGGTTAATCAATATAAATATGTTAAAGACGCAACACCTGGTAATTATAAACATCTCTATAAATAACACCATCATACAACTTACACCTCATATAAACTTTCTTTTTAAATAATAAATGTAATGTCATACAGAAATGATAATGTCAAGTAGATCTTATATATTACAATGGTGATTATAATCAAAAAATGGTGAGTGGGTAATCAGAAAATAGGTATTCGAAAATGGTGAATGCATGACCAAAAATTCAAATGATGTCATAAAAAATCATTCAGTGAAAATCCATTTGTTTTAAATCCTATCAGGCAACAGGCCTAAGGGTAGTTTCTTTGAAAAAGTCATACCTTTGCACATTATAGACATTTTTTCTTCTTCATCAGGAATTCATTTTTGTAAGAATAACAAATTGGATTGCTGAAATTTAACAAAAATAATACATAGTTGAGATGATAAGTACCTGGAGAAAATATTTTTGATCTTAAACCATGCTATGTTTTGAGTTTTACAATGCATATTTTCTGATATTGCAATACTATGAATTTTATTAAATTTGAAAAAATCACAATATCTTTATTCTGTACAGTAAATCACAAAATTTCTGAAATTTCAATAAAAATTACAAGATCTCTATAAGAACAGCAACAAATATATTTAATCTTTGACCTTTACTGATGACTAATCTACCTCCTTAATAGATTTATGCACATACCAAAATCAAATATGTGAATAAAGTAAAAGAGTTCACTGTCATGAAGAAGGATAAAGAAATGGCAAAATAACGCTACCGTCTAAAAACAAATTTCAGTAGTCATAGATACGAATTCTAAATGACATATGTTTTAAGCTTTACTTTATACACTGATTTACTAAAATTTCGTATGTATTCGCTGTAGCATGATACCTCTCAAATCTTCATTGTCGTTCTTGCTCATTATAAATAATGATTGCCCTGAATGGGTTTTGAATCACCTCCAGTAATACTTTGGCTAAACATAGCCTGTTGCTTTATTTAACCACTTTGCCACTTTTCCAAGCTTAACTGACACAAAGTGTTCAACGCCCTTAGTTCTTTTGTAACCTGTATTGTTTCAGGTACACGCAGCTGATAGATTTTACATACCAATTATTTCTTTGTAACATCATAAGGCCATATGCCCTAAATTGCATCACTTCGTATATATGCCCTGGGCAAGGCAAAATTATAAAGGGGCTATTTATTTGAACAAACTTGTAGACACCCATTACAGTATGTTTGATGATAAATTATCTAACTCTAACTCTTTGGGTTTTTATAGAAGACTTTTAAGTTTTTATACTAAATTAACAATATACGGGAAAAACAATGCACCCACATCGAGTATTTATGCTGTATCTAAACTTAGCTCTTTGATTTTTTATAGTATAAGATTTTAAGTTTTTTCTATATACATATATAAAGGAAAATCAATACCCCCCCGGGTGGGGCAATTTTAACACAAGTTATCTTGAAAAACTTGTAGACACGCACTATAGATAGATATCTGCTATTTCTTAGTCTAGAATATTTTGGTTTTTTGAAAGATGGATTTTTTAAGTTTTTAACTATATACGAATTACATAAAGGGAAATCAATGACCTGGGCGTGGGGCAATTATTACCGACACAACTTATTGAAACAATCTGTGTAGACACCATAAGAATGTGTATCTTATATAAGCTCTTTGCTATTTGGGTTTTATAAAGAAATCTTTTAAGTTTTTACTACAGTCTACTTGCCCATCTCGACCACGTTTATAAGCGACTTTTGTCTTAAACGACATTTGAATTCCCCAGATCATATGTTTTTTTTTTTCTCTAATATCTTAATGTATTAAGCGACTTTTGCTCAACGGAAGCGACGCTAATTGTCCTAATTGACACAATCTTCATTAACGACACTTTTTACCTGTCAAGTAATTCGTGTTTTAGAGAACGCCACATCGTTATTAATATTCAGCAATCAAAACAACAATAGACGTTGAAAACTCTTTCAACTTTGCAGTACCAATGAAGTTAAGTATAACGCGTGACGTGTATTTATTCAATAATATTCGAATAACATGCACGCTCGCATATAGAGATGGTGTATCACGCTTCGCTTGTATGACATATTAGATGCATTGAATTGACTTGAACTTGATCAGCATTAAATATCGTAACAAATACTGTTAGTTTGTGTTTACTTATTAATGAAAAAAATGCACAACAGAAAACATATTCATAATAGTATTTCCGTGTTGGAGACAAGGGAAAAACAACGGAGAAGTTAAAAAATTCGGAAAAAAATGTCAAACATGTAGTAATGATCAAAACTGTTTTTTGTCAATAATATCAGAACGTTATTTTTACTATATGCATCCGTTTAGATTATCGTGAGGCGTACTTATATTAAACATTTATATAAAAAATGAAGTTGAAAAACAATCCCATCGAATAAAAAAGACTGTATTTATAAAGTTTGACTTTTATATCATGCTGACTGTCTTAAGAGACCGTTCCATTAGCGACCGTCTTTTGGTGTTTTCCTTGCCCTACCGGTCCGCTTAATACACGTTTGAACTGTTATATACAAATAAGGAAAATTAATGACCCCCAGGGCGGGCAATTTTGACCCCAGGGCATTTATCTTGAACAAATTGGATAAGACACCTAGAATATGTTATGGCCAAATATTTAAGCTCTAGTCTTTCGTTTTCTAATAAGAAGATATTAAAGCTTTTCATTTGTTGTATGCAAAAAGTTCTGATTCTGAATACAATCTTTGACAATTTTAAAATTTGACAAACCAAAGAACATCCTGTGAAGTTTTGATGAAATTTGCTAGTGGATTATGAGAGATGTTGTTTATTAAAATTTAGGCGAAGAACATACGAAAAGCGACACAAACTAACATTAGTCACTTAATTTGAAGAAGCAAAATATTGAAGTAATGATACCGTTGTCTATCCTGCTGAGACTAACGATTTGTTTCTTGACTTCAAGCATCTAGCCGTTCCATCATCAAAACAAACTGTCTTTTATATTATACATAATAATATTGAATCTATAATATATTAGACATTGAATTGATAACAAAAAAAATATAAAAATTAAAATTTCATGAAACAGTAATCTGTAATTGTAGCAAAGAATACCTGTAACTGCCTAATCTTTATATATAAATTACATGATATTGGCACTAAAATAATTCCTAAAACGATATTTTCATTTTACATTGGGACCTTTATAATCAAAATTAACTTAACAATATTCAGGGTTGATGCAGTAGGAGAAAAATTCTGGGCAATAAATTTGTGGTTCTTTTTTGTAATGAAAATATGCTCATTTAATATTTTTAGATTGTGTTGTTTTTCTTTATATTTAAACAAACTGTTGTTTTTCTTTATATTTAAACGAATTATCTTTTTTTTTCAATTTGGAATTTTTTTACTCTGAACACTGCACCCGGGGCATAGATAGACAATTCTGACTTCAGTATGGCTTAACCCTACAATCATTGTGCATTGAACTAAGTTGGTTTTATACTTACATTTGCTTGATGAGGACATCGAAAGTTATTCCTAATAATTGCAGTGAGTGAGGCCCATCACCCGGATGCGAACATTTACAATTTCTTATAAGGAGATTTGTAGTTTATAAGTCATAGTCGGCTTATTCTACATGTGGACATGTAAGAAACATATATAGACATGATCAACCTAACTTGCTTTTATGTTAATGAAAGACAGTTACAAGTTCATCGAGACTGATTCACAGTTTTTTCCAAAGCTCAAAAATTGATTAAAAGCTTGACCTTTGACCTATGAGTTTTATTAATGATTTCAACAACAAATTAAGATTTAAATCATTATAAGAATTAAGTCTACTAATCACACTATAGGTTGACTAGATTAACAGATTGAACAAACACAGATTATGAAGGCTTGCTGGCCTGTTTACTGTTGTCATCAGTATAGATCGACTTTGTTCAGTTGGCAAAAACATTTATTTTATTGCCAGCTTATATAAACAGATGCTGTATTAGGAGAGTGTAATTATAAGAAATATTCTTGGTATAATAAATATCCAGTTATAAAGTAACTTAATTTAATGAGATGTTATGGGTAAGCATTACTTTTCTCTAAGTTTCAAAACTTCTCCCTATTTTTCCTGAAGGGAGAAGTCACTTAACCCTAAATTTTCTGTCCAAGGTAGTTTTACCATGCTATAATTTGTACAATGAAACTGTCCGGAGGAACTTTAACATCACAATGCTAAAATGCACAATGCTAAAATTATATAGTTGTGCAGTCTATCAATACTTTATAATCTTAAACTTCTTTTTTCATACTAATATCCCTGTAACAACAAGTGGACCATTCCAAATCAAAACTGGACAAGTCTAATAAGTAATATATTTTAGTGTTATAATGTTTCATACAAACCTATGTTTTTCCAGGCAAAGACAGATCTGTTCATCATATTTGTACTGGTGAGCATTTGGGTTTGTGAACACTGTACTAAGCTTTGGTCCTAGATTCTCTTCACCTGCAGGGTAAAACATAAATGATTTCTGAATTAAATGAAAAACAAAATGAGCCGTGTGACAACAAAACCAACATAATGCGTTTGCGACCAGCATGAATCCAGACCAGCCTGCGAATCGCGCAGTCTGATCATGATCCATGCTGTTAGCTTACCAACTCTATTACAAGTAGAGAAACTGATAGCGAACAGCATGGATCCTGATCAGACTCAAGGATGCGCAAGCTGGTCTGGTTCCATGCTGGTCGCAAACCCATTATGTTGGTTTTGTCGTGACGCGGCTAAAATATCAAATGTTTAATCTTATCAATTACAACTAGACTTAGAAACATATAGATAATTAACATCCAAAGCAATATACTGAGTAAAAGTATTTTTATGAGGCATGATATTTTTGCTGTTTCTTACAAACCTATGAATTATTTACATTGTACATGTATTTTATTGGCCTAAATCATTTTGAAGTGGAATCTTTCTCCTGTAAATTTAAATTCATCTTTCAGCTTTTTGCCATAGATTTGACAATGCTAATGCACATCTCAAGATGAGCCAAACTAAAAAAATAAATAATCAAAATTAAGACAACTTTTAGAAAAGTAAAATGATTCAATGACCATGTTATGTGTGATTTAGGACTAATCTGGCAGTTAATTTATTACCCATGACAAATACTTCATTACGACACTGTTTTTATACATTTTTATTTTTCAGATTTTTACTATGAAAAAGTACTGTAACAAAATGTTTAATCAGGTGGTACACTTGAATTAACAGTAAGGTTAACTCCCATTGGTCTATGGGATATTATATAAGAAAAAAGTGAGAGGAAATAAGATGCTTTGTTAAGATTTAACTATATTTTGCCCGTGATTAATATATGGTCATTAAATGTTCTAAACAATGGACAAAAAGCAACAACAGATATTAAAATTTTGTCTTTCTTTTTCTTACTATTTTTCAGGTTTAGTTTTTATCATCAACAGACACTTTAAAATCATATGAAACTTGAAGATGCAATGTTATTGTGGAAGAGACTTCAATATCTTCAGAATATTTCAATGTCAATGACTGTCCACACTAAAGATCATTCTTCTACACATATTTTAGGTAGGTATTCATGTCACGCCACACAGTAAAGATATATGTCAAATTTTCCAATTTACTTTGAGAAGACATTAGTCTTCTGTTGCATTATTGTCAGGCAAAACGAGCACCCAGATAGAACACCAATGTTCGTATATGATTATAGAATAAGCTTTTCTTCACATGAAAAGACTCCATCTGGTGGTATCCCCCTACGAATGAAGCTTTCCCATCTGGCACGGCGCCCTTACTTACATGTTGATAATTATTTACAACAAAAGATGTCTATGAACAACTGTGAGCTTCTCACATGAAAATTAAATTCTTTAGACGATTATTTGTAGTTTACTTGTTCTAATACATAATAAATTAATAATATACTCTTTTGATGTAAGAATAATACAATGATTTTGCAATTATCAATAAATATCAAGACTTTCTACACAGACAAATCAATAATCTGTAGGAAAGTACCTTTCTGAAATGTTCATACTCTGAATATTTAAATATCACTATTATGAGAAGAATAAATATACCTTTATCAAATATCATAGATACATAACAGAGTGTATAGTCTACAGAGTATAAGGTATATTCCTGATAATTAAGTGGCAAATTAGCAAATTGTTGACATAAGATGTCATAAAATTATGGAGAATCTTACTTGAACTTCTTGATGATAATATGTAATCACAACTTGAGCATTGCTCTTGTATCCTTTCATATTTAACATTCTCAGATTAAGACTTTGCCACAGTAATAAACAAGCTACCTGATAAAATTCTGGGAGAACATCACTGGAAGGTCTATATATTTCTTGTAGTCAATTTTGTATTTTTGAAACTGTAATAGGATTGTTCCATATTCAAGCTGGCAACCATTATGTAAATTACGGCAGGTATGATTAAGGGTTAAATACATGCGAAACATGTATATTTCTCACAATAAATCCAGTCACAAGTCCTTATTCCTGATAAAATTATGACTGGAACAGATTTCTGTGCCATTGCCTTGCGAACAGAAGACCTAAAATTGATAGGGTTATTATAATGCAGGACATGTTTCTAACTGTAATATATAAAACTGCTTAATTTTTTTTAATAAGTCAATCAGGGAACTTTGTTACATTAATGTTTTGTGACTTAGGACTTTAACCCTATCGCCATTAAAAATCATGAAGTTATTTGATCACAGAAAACGGATGATTGTGCAGCCAAAATTAAATAACAGAACATTTCTTTCTTTTGTTAACTGAGGGCCATTGGCTTGTTATTCTAATGTTATGAAATAACCAATATTGTTCTCTTTTATTATGTTTACAGTTTGTCCAACAATTTTGGGAAAATGTTATAGAAACAATATCTAATAATAATCAAACCTTCTCTTTTCTTCTTGATAAGCATGCCCCTAGATTTATAGAACTCTTCTCTTCTTTCTTCCTCATCTGAAAATGAAAATTTTCCTCTGAAAATATACAGTATAACAGCAAAATCTTCTTCTGAACATTTACTGCAACAACAAAATTTTCTACTGTCATCAAATCTTTTATTACAATTTACATGTTACCTTTTTGCATAAATAGCGGAAATATAGGCTTTTTCCCAAATGACAAATCTTTTGAAAATTCACAATTAAATCTTTATGATTACCCATTATTATGAAGATTTTCATAAATCAACCCAGCTTTATAGGTAAATATGAATTTTTATGAAATATACTGTTTCTATATTTAGTTATATAATTGTATGTACATGTAAACAAATTAAAATACTAAACATTTTAATAGGTTTTCTAAATTTTCCTTCTTTCCATGTATACTACTATAACACAATACAATTTCACAAAGCATGGCTTGTATTAAAAAGTTCTATTGTTTTTGATACATAAAAAATCTAATATATGTACAAAATATTCCTTGCACTTGAAAAATAAAATCACATTACCCATACCCTTACATCAGATGTTACTTTAATATGAATTTTCGATTTAGGTTGTAACTTATTTTCATAATTTGGGGAAAACATTCTAAAAAGTTGCACTCAGAAACAAGTTTCAAGTTTTATTGAATATATATCCCAGTAATACAAAAACATGAGACAACAGAAACTGATTTAATGTTTAAAGGCTCATTATTCCTAAGAAATGCTTTTATTTTTATTCCTCAAAATTATTTTGTTTTTAGTATTTCCAAAATGTAATTCATCGATCAATTACCTTAATCATATTTTGCATCTATTGGTTTCTCGGAGTAAATACAGTTATAGTTATGGAAGTCAAAATACTACTTTGATTACATTCTGTTACTTTTATGACAAATAATTTCACATTGAACACTTCTTTCTTCAGGTAATGAACATCTAACATCTTCTAAAGCCATTATTTAAACATTTTAAAACTCATTTTTCCCTTTCTAAATGAGGATTTTTTTTCTGAGGCATAATGTGCCTTTAACTTTTAGGCATAATATACATGTATACTAACTTTGATTACGGTATACTTCCTCTCAAATAAACCAGGAACCAGTTTATACACTATAACCTGTAAGGTTTTATCAGCACATTATACTTACTCTCAAATAAACCGGGAACAAATTTATACATTATATCCTGTAAGGTTTTGTCAGAACATTATACTTCCTCTCAAACAAGAGCCGGTTGAACTGGGTGATGCTCGCCGAATAGGTTTTGAACACAGGAAGGTATACCTCTTGTTGTGTCAGAGTTATGCCACAGACAAAGTTCAAAGTGTAAAAACAACCCAAATATTATGCACAACACATTGTCTCAATATGGTGATCATTTTTGTGAAATAGTTGTAAAATCCCACTTCAAATAACGAAGCAATGCGCCAGACATGATTTTACTGCAAGGTCATGCTGTGACCTTGACCTTCAAGGTAGGGACCCAAATGTTGCATGCGGCACGTCAATTCAATATGGTGATCATCTCTGTGAAATAGTTGTTAAATCTGACTTCCAGTAACAAAGTTATGGGCCGGACACGATTTTGCTGTTAGGTCATGCCGTGACCTTGACCTTCAAGGTAGCGACCCAAATGTTGCGCATGACACAATGTCTCATTGTGGTGATCATTTCTGTGAAATAGTTGTAAAATCCGACTTCAAATAATGAAGTTATGTGCCGGACACGATTTTGCTGCAAGGTCATGCTGTGACCTTGACCTTCAAGGCAGCGACCCAAATGTTGTGCGTGACACGTCATCTTAATATGATGATCATTTCTGTGAAATACTTTTTGAATCCAACTTCAAATAACGAAGTTATGGGCCGGAAACGATTTTGCTGCAAGGTCATGCTGTGACCTTGACCTTTAAGGAAGTGACCAAGATGTTGCGCGCGACACATCATCTCATTATGGTGATCATTTCTGTGAAATAATTTTCAAATCCGACTTCAAATAATGAAGTTATGGATCGGACATGATTTTGCTGCAAGGTTATGCTGTGACCTTGACCTTCAAGGAAGCGACCCAGATGTTGCGTTCAACACATCGTCTCAGTATGGTGATCATTTCTGTGAAATATTTTAAAAATCCGACTTCAAATAACAATTTTATGGACCTGACACGATTTTGCTGCAAGGTCATGCTGTGACCTTGATCTTCAAGGTAGTGACCCAAATGTTGCGCGCGACACGTCGTCTCAATATGGTGATCATTTCTGTGAAAAAGTTTTAAAATCTGACTTCAAATAACAAAGTTATGGGCCGGACACGATTTTGCTGCAAGGTCATGCTGTGACCTTGACCTTTAAGGTAGCGACCCAAATATTGCGCGCGCCACGTCGTCTCAATATGGTGATCATTTCTGAGAAATAGTTTTAAAATCTGACTTCAAATAACAAAGTTATGGGCCGGACACGAATTCGGGACTTACGTACGTACGGACGGACGGACAACCCGAAGACTATATGCTCCCCCGAAATTTTTTGGGGAGCATAATAAACCAGGAACCAGTTTATACACTATATCCTGTAAGGTTTTATCAGCTTATTATACTTACTCTCAAATAAACCGGGAACCAATTTATACACTATATCCTGTAAGGTTCTGTCAGCACATTATACTTACTCTCAAATAAACCAGGAACCAGTTTATACACTATATCCTGTAAGGTTTAATCAGCACATTATACTTACTCTCAAATAAACTGGGAACCAATTTATACACTATATCCTGTAAGGTTCTGTCAGCACATTATACTTTATTACTTACTCTCAAATAAACTGGGAACCAGTTTACATACTATATCCTGTAAGGTTCTATAAGCACACTATACTTACTCTCAAATAAACTGGGAACCAACTTATACACTATATGTATCCTGTAAGGTTCTGTCAGCACATTATACTTACTCTCAAATAAACCAGGAACCAGTTTATACACTATATCCTGTAAGGTTCTATCAGCACATTACACTTACTCTCAAATAAACCAGGAACCAGTTTATACACTATATCCTGTAAGGTTCTATCCGCACGTAGATTGAGCAGGGGTTGTGTTTCATGTACTTTGATATTACATGTTGGACAGTGTTTACTCACTTGTAAATGCTTCACAATACACTTTTTACAAACTGTAAAATAATATATTAATTTATAAAAGTTTATTACAGGATAAGACAAAGAGTATTAAATATAAATGTCCATGGATGTCAATGTCCATGGACAGAGCAGGAAAGTTACTGCCTTAAACAGGGCTTCCGTTAATGGAAGTTTGGGAGTCATTTACTCCTTGAATTTGGCTTGTGACTTCCAAAATCTAATACTTTTCCTTCTTTACCTATATATAATGTGATTTCCAATGTCAGAGATTTTGCAGTCTCTGACTTCCAAATTCTGAAACTTAATGGAAGCCCTTTCTTAAACCTATAATATCTATATGGAATTCAATCTTTCAATCTAAGCACCATTTGTACTTAAATTTTTAAAATATGTACAGAATGAATAGCCAACAATGCAGACCATGATCACATGTGACAGATAGTCACATGGGTAACTATGTATGGTTATAGAAGCACATAACCGAGGTGAAAAATTTCACATCATCACTTCACTTAATAAAACATATTTTTTACTGTGAGAAAATTGCACTATAAAAAGGTTATAGAGACTAATGTAAATATATTTTACATAATTTTTTAAACATAGAATAAAAACTAATTATCAGAACATTTATAATCACATGTGCCATCAACTTCTGTATTCTGCTTTTATTCACATTGTTATAGTAAAACTGTAAGTGTTCATGCAATCATTTCTACTCACATGTATGAAGGCATTCCACAATGCTTGTTGCATCAATAAAATAACCAAAGCATAATGAACATATGATGTGAGGATTCACGTCATTGATTCGTATAATGATATCCTGTAAAGGAAAAAATTAAACAACGGTTACTTATCTTAACTATCGGGAAAAAGGGAAACTATAAAAAGTGTTGGAGCACCACATTAATTTCCACATTGCTGTACATGTACAATACCAGACAAGGCATTGAATGATTTTATTTAATGCTAAAATCTCCCCTTTTCACCCATTAAAATGTGCTTGAAGATCATTTTTTAACTACGATTTATATATGAAAATAAACACAAATGCAAGAATATAGGCAAAAAAGCAATATTTTGCTACTTTATGATCAGGATTTCTGCAAAGGTCTAGAGGTATTGTTCCCAATAGGTCTTTGTATTGTCAGGGTACAGGCCAAAGGATACCATTCACGATACAGAGGAGCAATAGGCCAACCTGTTTGCGATACAACAGTAAATGCCTGAATGGTTAAATATTTAGAATGTTTTATGTCAAATTATCATCTTACATAAGACTAATAATCCAGCAAATTCAAATACATAGCAGAACACATTTACTAGGGATACTTTGAAACTAATTATTACACTACATTAAAAGTGAACATTTAATTTATAGATTCTATTCTATAAATGATTCTTACAATATAAACATTTACATTAAAGTCTTATTTTGAACATATAAATACTTGAATTTAATTCAATTCATTGAATTAAATCTTCATTGCATTTATTAACTAATGTCATTACAAAGAAGCGTAATGATTATTTCATTTTTCAGTAACTTTCTTGTATTGAATTTAAAGGAAGCGGAACTTCTACATTGTAGTTGCTAGCTTTACCTTGGAGTGTTTATTTTCAGATATGTAACATGTTTCAGATATGCCAAGATAATACCCTTATCATTTTAAAAAGATATGTTTTACAAGCTTAAATTAATAATATAGGATGAAAAGCAGTGTTAGACCTACATGTATATCAGAATTTCTTGTTCAGTTATGATTCCAAAAAATTGTGAATCTGGCAATACAAAGGCACCCGAATATTCGTGTCCGAAATTCATGACAAATTTGCCATGTAAAGAGAGTTAGGACGTTCATTACAGCCTTAGTTCCCACACTATAGTACAAGTTAGGCAAATGATGTTGTGAATTCACTAATTGACCAAGATGTTGTGTTTCAAATTTTTAACAGTTTGAAAAATATGATGTCTGACTATAAAAGGTTAGAAAAAATGAATTGGGTAGGGTCGAGGTTAGCATTTATTAAAGCCTACTTAGCCTAGTATTACAACTTGCAATACTACATAAAATATTGATAGGACTTATTTATCTGGGCAGTTTCATACCTAACACCGTTTTGAAAATTATTTAAGAATAATTAGAGGAAAGTTTGAATAGAAAAAGACAAAACTTACCTCCTCTATACCAACAGGATACAAAGACAAATTTGAGGTCATTTTAAAGCATGATCAATTCTTACAAAGAGCGTGTCATGACAAAAAATATAAAATCTTTCCTCCCGGAAGTTTTGGTTCAACCGGTGCACATGTAAACAAATCCCCGGTCTCGAATTTACCGATTTGCAGGTTACTAATTAAGGGCATGTTTTCCGTTATAAGATCGAGTTTGATAAGGTCTGGAAAGCAGTTTAAACCTGTGTCATATATTGCTAGTAACTTTCACACAACTGTCATCACGCAATATCCGCCGGCAGAGAGCAAAAACATGCCAAAAGTTGCAGTGGTGGGTAATTCGTCCTCACACACAATCGTACTTTTTTATTACGATGTTTTGAAATAGTTTATCATATGTTAAAGTTGTTCAGTGTTAAATGAATTTTCAACATTAAATAGATTTCTAAAAATTTCATTTGAAATTTGCAGACGATTCATTTGAACTATACAGGTACCTTGTTGGGTTTTACATCGCACCAACATTGACATAGTATAGGTTATATGGTGACTTCCCAGCTGGGTGCATAGAAAAACCGGAAAGCACCGGATAGCACCGAAAAACCGGAAAGCACTCAAATTTCTCATAAAAACATATGAGAATGTTAATTAATCGGTTTGAAAGTGTTACCAATTGAGAAATTTGAGTGCTTTCCGGTATTTCGGTGCTATCCGGTGCTTTCCGGTTTTTCTATGCACCGTTCCAAGCTTTATTGGTGGAGAAAGACCACAGTATTTAGCATTCTTAGTTAGTCTTTTATCAGATTTTGCTCATATTAATTTGGTGATCCCTTTGATAGGGATTAATTTGGTGATCCTAAAATTTTCCAATTTGGGAAAAAAGTTAATTACAGTGAAATTTGCCAATTTTGGAAAATATGCTAGCATGCAAGGTGTTACAATTATTAAATAGATCTAAATATGTCTCACTTAAACTGTCATATAAAAAATACAAGAACAAGCTAAAATGTGTACAAATGTAAAACTGATATCAATTAAAAATCCTAATTTTATTCACAAAACATGAATATAAAATTCCATAACGCTATTTCGCGACACAAAAATTGAAAAAATGCGGTTCTTTTTCTTTCAAATTGCCCACTTTTAGATTGGGAATATGGATTGGGGAAAAAAAATATTTTGGATGGGGAATGGGGCCCATATTCAGACCCGTGGGATAGGCCTGTACTAAAATGCCTACCCTGACTACACCCTGATTTGACATGGGATCAGAAATTTATTTCCAGCCAGGTTTTTTAAGCTATTCAGTTGACTATAGAGAAGACAGAAATCTATTTTTAGATTTTGTAGTATACAATATATAGTGTTTTCAGGGTGGATTCAACGAAATATTTAAATGAGCCAGAAAAAATACCACCCTGAAATGGAAATCCAGGACAGAATTTTCACTCACACAGATTTCTATAAATAGATTTACTTCTAGTTAAATTAAGAGCAATTTCAGGGTGGGATTAATTTGAAATATTTAAATGAGCCATAATTCACCCTGATTTCTGTTTAAAAAGTCAGGCTAGACTTTTTTCCTCCTGTTATTATCCCGCCCCAAAATTTTGCAAATCCCACCCTGAAATTGAAATAAAAATCCACCCAGATTCTTGTTCTTTTTGATAATTGACAAAATAAAAATTGAGACTTTTTTTCACTTATCTGTATTTGATTTTCATACAATTAAATACATTTCAAAAGTCATTCTTGTTTGATATTTCCACTAGGTAGCTGCACACTGTATTACGTAATTCCACATTATAGTCTCTGGACTACACAATCTGTAAACATATGAAAGCAGTGTAGGAATATGCTATAGTCAACTTTCAATCTATATATTAATCTAAAAGAAATGTAACACCTTAATATAGAGAAATATGTCCATACAATATAGTTTTAAAGGTATAATATTTCATTAATTGCAATCAAAACATCAAAAGAACAAAATGATTGATGAAATTATTTTAAAGAAGCTACAGCATTATAAACATATATGTACTGACTTCATGAAGTCATTAATTCCATAAAATTTACAGGAATGAATACTTTTAATAATTAAAACTGAAACTAATTTTGATAGAAAATGAAAACTTAAAAATTACCAGTTAAATATTTCTTCTATTGTATTCTTTTGTTCCAACTACACCATTTTCTTCTTCTTCATCCTGACTTGTCACATGTTACTGAAATATTTGGCTTCAACCTAAATTTTGGAAGTAGAAAAAACAAATATGCAATCATGTCATAATTTTTATTACATTTTAAGACTTAAGTTTGTTTTTCTAAAATGAAATGATAAAAAATTTAATGTATTGTTTATTTAGAAAAATTAAGAATGATTTCATTTTCCCTCCATATTTATAAACAGGTTTCCTGGAAAGTTATTTAAAATCTTTTTTGAATAATGAGCTTACAGAATTCATAATTTTATGAAAAATTAAAAATATTAAGAACTGTAATTCAATTATGACTTACCATTTATCTGTTACAATTGGCTGCTTATTTCCCTCCATTTTTTTCAAATTGAATAACGAAGTTAAAACACATCTATTATGCTCCATGTTATATATTAATTTCCCAAGAAAGTTCTGTATAGCTGGGGTAGTTGAATTCTTAAATCTCATTTTCTATGTAATTATCAAAACTCATTTATGTATTAATATATAAATGTAAGTTGATTTTTTTTTAATTAAAATCACAACTTAAGCCTCCAATCTTTCTAAAGAAAATGACCATGCTGGAAATAATTTTCAGGGTGTGATATTTGCTCTGGATTTTAAACTGCTGTCGGTCAATCTGTGGTAACTTCTCTATTTTCATCTGCCAGATAGCCCAGTTTAACATAAAGTATTTTGAAATACTGTAAAAAGTTCCACTTGAAGGTTATTTGTTTATATAAACTGAAAGCTGACCTTAGAAGTAGGAGATTCTGTACAGATTGTGAGATGATGGATATAAACTAAAAATCTTGTACATTACTTATTGCTGACCAATTAATGCATTAAATAATATTTTTTTTATCATAAGTTAAATATAAATAAAATCAATTACCAGTGACAATTATCAATTTGATAGATAACAATAAATCATGTTGAGCTAAAAAATCTACAAAATTTAAAAAAAAATATTAAAGAATAATTCAGTAAATGAAAAGAATTTTTGTCAGGAGTTTACCATAAATCAACTGAAACTTCCAGAAATAGACATTATAATAAATTTCTTCTGAATTATAAATTCAATTTTATCTGACTGTTACAGCAATGTAAACTGTACTATAAGTGTATTACAATATTCATTTCTAATAACTCTAACTAATAGAACTGAACTCTGCCGCTAAACCCAGAGATCATGGGTTCGACCATGTTTCTTCATATGACACCAGTACTGGTTGGTTCCAGGAAGCGGACTCGAAAGTGATTAATATAAGTTGCAAGAACTTGCTTCGCAATCGAGCTTAAATAAATATGTTTAAACCAACTCTAACTAAGAAAAATCAGGCTGGAGATGAAGAACTTTTAAGACTGTATTGAAACTGGTTCTTGAAAATTTTCTAACATTGAAATATCTGGGTAGATTTTGCTTATTTTTCTCCAAGTCAGTAAAATCTGTGTCAAAATATTTTCAAAGTGCAAATATTCCTGCTTCCACCCTGACTTTTACCAAAATGAAGACAATGTCAGGGTAGAAAAAACTTGAATTCCCATGTGAGATTTCTTGAAAATTCAGGGTCCATGTCTATTTCACCCTGATTTTGCCAATTCTGGTTCAAAACAGGCCTGAATCGGTCCTGTTTTTCATAAAAGCCATGCTGATTTTTCGTACAGGGGTGAAAAAAGGCCTGAGAGCTGAAATAGAAAAAAACCTTTTCACATCATTTTCTACTGAACTTAATAATGGATAATCACCAAACTTTGTCTGTAGCATTCTTAGGTAGTCTTATAAAAAGTCTCCAGTATGAAAAGGAAAAGCGTGAGTTGAAATACTTTACTTGCCAGATGTACAGTTTACTTGCCAGATGTACAGTACTACAGTAACAATGAATTTGGGCCATTTGTGAAAGGTTCCTTTTTTATTATGAAGAAAAGAAAACAATAAGTTTCACAAAACCATAAAACTAGAGGGGCAAGTTAAAGTTGAGCTGAATTTGCACTTCTGTAGTTTCTGGTGAACAATGCAGGGCCATCATGGCCTCTTGTTTTAAAAACTACTTTTTATATTATTAAACTTTTACTTAGCTATATTTTTCTGCATCACATTGATAAGTTATTTTATTGGACTTAAAAATAAGTTAATATGTTTTAAAGTTTGTGTAAGTATTAAAACCTAATCTGCTCCATTTTATATGAAGATGATGATGATGATGAAGATGATGATAATGGTGATGAATATCACATACATTATACAAATTCAACATTTTCATCCACTCATTTCTTATTAAACTGTTTGAAAAAAATGATATTGCCAATCAAAAAGTGTTAAAGTTTCTCCCCCTAGACTTAATACTGTGCGAGTCTTCTATGATTGAAACATTGTAATACATGATTTTATAACATCAAATTAATTACATATATTTCAGGTGTTGTCAGGTTGTGGTGTTTATGATGGCAGTGAAGTGCATGAATCTTCAGCGTTTGTATACATTTCTTATGTTTATGAACATTTTAGAACAAAATCTACCTTGATTATATATTTGTATGTAAGAAAAAGTAAAATAAAATAGTAATAAAACCTTCTAATTTAAGGTAAGTTGTAAGTATTATATTGCAGCATAATGTTCGATCAAGTATCAAATAATTTGATTTCTAGATAATGGCAGATGTTGCTATCTGGTTTTAATATCTGCTTGCAACCAAGGAATTGTGGGTTTGTTTGAGTCCTTCTGGAGTCATAACTATGTTTCCACCTATCACACCAGTACTGCTATTGTTGTCACACCAGTTCTGCTATGGTTTTCGCCTATATGACTGAAATACTGTTGGGAAAAGGCGTAAAATGAAACAAACAAACAAACAAGTTATGGTTTTATTACATTTAAGATACTGTAACTCATTTTTTTTTGTTTCATGCCAGAAATATAATGCTCAAACGAAGATTTTATCATTTTTTTAAGTTCCATAAAGCATTATTTGTAAAGATATTTCATTGGTAATATTATTATTTTACATATTCTTTAAAGTTTGAAAATTGTCTGAGAAGCATAACTAAAATATGTATATACATGTATAAAATTTCACTCAAGTGTGGTAACAACCTTAATTACAACATACAGGATCTTTAAAAACAAGCATAAATAAATGAGTTTAACTGTGCAGATTGATTTTTTACTTGAAAGAAAAATGCACTTATGTTTTGAATGGATATCGTATTCTTTTCTTGTTGTTTTCACCATGTTTGTCATTGTTTGACTGATTAAGGGTAAAATGTTATTCATTATTTTAGAGTTCTGGTACATCTGAGCAGAGCCGGTGCAGAGATATCCATGTTTGCACCGGATATAGAGCAGATGCACGCTATTAACCATACTAAAGGCGAGCCAATGGAAACAAACAGGTATTTGTTTACAGTTTTCTAACTCACTTCTATTAATATCAGGGCCGGCAAAATCAGTTGTCTGTATTGCCCAGGTAGTCCCACAGCCTGTATGGGCAAGTGAAGATTTTCAAGAATTAACTATGTAAATAAATTATCATACAGACAAGTTAAAAAATGCTTCACATAAAAACGGACAAGTAAGTTAAAATCAGATTTTGTCGGCCCTGCTTTTATTGGCTTTAACCTTAACCATACCATAAATTTGTCATGGACATATCTTGCTGTAAGTTTGGAACTGTCCTTAATCAGTTTGATAGATGTTGATGTGAAACTAATAAAACTGATCTGCCAACAGAATTTGATGTCAGTTTGTTGGTTTTCAGTATTAAAGTAATAAAAATGAGAATGAGATAGAATTGAATCTGGTCTTGTGACGTGACGGGCAGACATGCATGCTGGCATGGCTCTATACTTGCTGCAATTAGGAAAGAATCATTTAACATCAACAAGCTAATGTTTCGTGACTATAGTAATGAAGAAATTTTGAATGTTTAGGAATCCATAGACTTAATAATGCAGAACCAGTGTTTCAGAGTAGGTAAAGATTGAAACTAGAGCACAGACTTGAAAACAACTTTTGATATGCAATATTAGTTAGTTAATGAACTGTGTAAGTGGATATTTATGCGTCATAAAAAGTTTGCGAATGTCAAAAAGGAGTCTTTGCATGCTGAAATATTTGCGAAAATATTATTTCTTGAATTTAATACTGTTTTTCTGATATCATTAATAGAGCAGGTATATGTAAAGAATATGACGTTATTGTAATTGTTCTATTCAGTTGTTCAATACCTTAATTATTTATAGTTCTATTCAGTTGTTCAATACCTTAATTATTTATATAATTGCTTGAAATACACATTGTTAGTTTGATAAAGGACCTGAACACACTTTGTCGTATTTCTGAAACATTATTTTGTTATATGAATAAACTATAGTGTTATTAACATATAATATATTGTTTCATTAAGATATTTGTGATTTGTTAAGACCAAACTTAAAAAAACAAGCAATGAGAAAAATTAATCTCAGTACCTGAACTGTCAAAGTTATTCATGTAAGATGCTGTATGAAAACGTGTTTTCAAATGATAGAAGAAAGTTTGCCTAATAGAAATAATTTTTGCCTAATAAAAATCATCAAATATTTGCAAATAATTTCAATTTGCAAAAATCGCAAATATTTCCACGTAGCAAAATACCACCAACAGGTTATGGGTTACGATTAAGCGTTTTACTTGTAATTCTTCTTTGTCTTTTATAGGAATGTATTGGTGGAGTCAGCAAGAATAGCTAGAGGCAAAATCAGTGCCCTGTCTAACTTGACATCTAGTGATTTTGATGCTGTGATATTCCCAGGCGGATTTGGAGCTGCCAAAAATCTGTAAGTCTTCTTTTAAAAAGGGCAATGCATAGAGAACCTTTTTGTATATGCCAGCTTGCTTGATTAATTTGGTTTACAATTTCAACATTGTAATTAGTGATTACTCTTTTTAAGAAAACACCTCTCAAAAGTGACCATTTTTATATTGGCTAGTTCAGGAACTAAATACATGTATGCTAGATTATGGAACATTGGTAGTTCTGCCTGTTCGTGTTTGAAATAATGTACTGGAGGGCATCTGAGGTCTTCCTCCCCCATTAAAGCTGAAAAGTCACCATGACTTATTCTATGTTGGTGCGATGTAAAACCCAATATAAGAAGTACATGTATATACAACACCAAATAGCAGTTAAAACATTGTTAATCTTATAAATCTTGTAGGATGTCAATTAAGAAAGAAAACAATTGGAAGTTTTGAAGTGTCTAAGTAAATTTTATGTGTCTGCAAAATTCTATTAGTGTATGAGCATGAATTTTTGTGCATCAATCTTGCATTGTAAGAATGCATAGAATTACAAATAATGGCCCCATGGATATATTCAAATTTACAATAATTAAAAAGTATGAGAACATTCAAGAAAGTTATTCTTAAAAAAAGTTAATGTATTTTATTTAAGAAATAATATATCCCAAACAGTGATTTTATCGCTCAATAACATCACTGTCGTTTGGATGCGAGGAATTACATCACGAGGGCGTAGCTCGAGTGATATAATGATGCGCATCCGAACAACAGACAGTGATGTTATTGAGCGATAAAATCACCGATTTGCATATATATTACTTTGATTCTAACACGAAATCAACAAATAAATGCTGCTGAAATGCTAACAAATGCTGCCTGATTTGTTTTCATACTGATTTTCAGCACATCACATTTTTAGTTTGAAAATTCTTTATATGCTACTGTACGTTCATGTGAACTTTTTTCGATGATCAAGTGGGAGATTTTTCTTCAAAAAGAAGGAGATTTTAGAATTTGCAATAAACAAAGAAGGAAGTTCTGACATCAAAAATAGGGAGATGTCTTTAATTTGTGAAAATACCCCTTATATTAAGAAAAATCTTTGAAAATATGGCAGCAGAAAGTGGGTGTCTCCCGCTAACAGTGGGAGAGTTCACATGTATGCCTGTATGGTGAAATTTCTCCCTGACAGTCTCATCATTGAGACTCGTGGTTATTTGTCTGTTTATGCTGTTAGATTAGTAGTCAGTCACTTGTTGAAAAATATGGTAAGTTCTGGTTAGTTATCCAGAAAAGCTAGTTAGTTGGATCGGCCACAGGAATATGCTTAAAAAATATGTTAAAATTGGTGTAAAAACCAAACAAACAATTATATACTTCTTTGATACAATTCTTATCTGTTATACAATTTCAGATCAACATTTGCAGTGGATGGAGCAGATATGAAAGTTAACAAGGATGTTGAAAGGGTTATCAAAGACTTCCATACAAACAAAAAGCCAATTGGGCAAGTCTGATTATACCATAATTTATATGACAATCTTCTTATGATAATTTTCTTGCCATTCTGTGTCATAAACACGCCATGATTATGGTCCAGTCAACATTTGTGCCAAGTTTGATGAATATTGAAACATCTTTTATAGTTTTATAGGAATCTGAACTTGTAACAGGAGGCTTTTCAATGAAAACAGCCATTTTTCACAAAATGCTCATGCAGAAATGGGTTATTAAGCACCTTTGATAACAATTCTTAATATATATAGCAAAAATACTTTGTTTTTATTCTGATCTTTTATATAGCTCTAAAATGCTACAGACTTTGACATGTTTTCATATTATTCAAAAAGAATTGTATTTTTTATTGTTTTTGTTTTGTTCTTTAAAAATTGTCATACATCTTGTCTACCTACTCATTAGCCTGAATGATACATGTCAAAAAATGTAATTTATACTATATTCTATAGATTCCATGATATTGATTGTGTTGTTTAGGTTATGCTGTATAGCTCCAGTTTTGGCAGCTAATGTTCTGAAGGGATGTGAAGTTACCGTTGGCAGTGATAAGGAAGAAGGCGGTAGGTGGCCTTATGCCGGAACTGCTGGGGCCATTCAGGCCATGGGATCCTCCCATGTGTGCAAGGATGTATCTGTATCCTTTAATGAATTATTATGAATTATGTGTATTTAGATTTACTGAGGCAAAGTTTTCACAGAAAGGTCCATTTTTTTGGGTATAAACAAATAAGCTACGTCACAACAAAACCAACATAGTGTGTTTGCGACCAGCATGGATCCAGACCAGCCTGAGCCACCGCGCAGTCTGATCAGGATCCATGCTGTTCACTATCAGTTTCTCTACTTGTAATAGGATTGGTAAGCAAACAGCATGGATCCTGATCAGACTGCGCAGATGCGCAGGCTGGTCTGGATCTATGCTGGTCACGAACCCACTATGTTGGTTTTGTCATGACGTGGCTCAAATATTCAGGCTTTTTCGAATTCATGGATATTGATCAACAATTATAAATTTGGGCACAATGCTCAGATATTAATTGACATTGGTGTTCTCAGTAATATTTCTCTGATTGATGAAAGTGATATCAAAGTATATGAATCAAATATATAGTGCTTGTAAATTCGTGATAAAGTGCAATTTACATGTTATCTTATATAATTTTATGTGTGTTACACATTTGTTTTGTGAAGTTTTAAAGTTGCTACATGACATTTATAGTGTTGGTGTGATATAAAAGCAAACCAAAAAGAATATATATATCTAGCTGTTCAAACAAAGTGAATTCTGTAAATTTGGTAAATACCAAAGTGAAAAAATTATCAAAATTATTTAACTTACAAATCATATATTTTCCTTGACAATTCGTTCAGGAGGCTTATACAGATTCAAAGAACAAGATTGTTACCACACCTGCTTTTATGTGCGAGACTAAATTCCACGAAATATTTGACGGAATAGGAAAAATGATTGATGGAATTATCAAACTTTTATAAGAAAAATATGGACAATCTCCATTGACTCTGACATCGTTTGATATGAGATATTAAATAGTTTTCATGATGACTAACTTACATGTGTGTGAAGTGTAATATTTGGATTATCAATCATTTCAAGGCTTGTAGCAATAATAGCCAGGTAATAAACTCTACAATCTGGCTGGATTAATTTAGTCCTAAAGAGACTAAAGGTTCTTTCACTTGTAGAGGTGGCTTTTTAAAGTTACATCCAAAATTCTTTTAGTGCATTTGGGTGCATTCACAGTGATTGAATATGCCTTCCCAGGACAAAAGCTTCATTTTGACATATTTAAATATGACCTTGACAGCCAATGTCAGATTTTAAAAATTTGTGAAATGTTACCATATCTTGTTATTTATTGACAGATTGAGATTGGAAATCTTTGTGTTCAGTGAACACATCTTTATCTTGTGTCTAGTCTTTTAAGTTATTGTATCAAAATGTTTTGTAAACTGTAACAGAATTTTATTCTTGTCCCTGATCTTGCAATTGATGCTTTTTTATGTAAAAGAGTGTCAGCATAAATCTGTTAAAAGAGTGTCAGCATAAATCTGTTAAAAGAGTTTCAGCATAAATCTGTTAAAAGATCTGATGGTGGGCTGCTTTTATCTGAAATTTATATTTGTTGGTATCAAACATTTGTAAAATATTTTATTGTAAGATCTAACCCGATTATTATTGCACTCATTAATATTTAAACCAGGAGAAGTGATCTTTTATCATGCATTTTGAGCTTATTACTTATTTCAATATGATCTTACAGAAAATTGAAAATAAACATGAACTTCTTGAATTAATTACTGTTATACTTATTTAAATATGTTTTACAGATTTAAAAAAAAAATTCCACAGAATTGAAATAATCTCCAATGGATTGAAATATTTCTCATGTATGGAATAATTTTTCATTTATTGAAATATTGTCCCTTGTATTAAAAAATCTTCAATACTTGGATATATATTTTCCATGGTCTAAAATATCTTCCATGTATTGAACTTTATTTAATATGTTGAAATATCTTCCAGGGATTGAAAGTATTTCTCTCAAATCTTAAAATGTCTTCCATGTGATGAAATATCTTCCATATAATGAAGTCACGTCCATGTATTGAAATATCTTGAGCATCAAATTCCAAACCCCCATTGGAATATACTTTATTCAAGGTCATGGGCTACATAACCAATCTGTTAATTCAAGCCCCTGCTGTCAGCGAGTTATTTTGATGGAAACAATATGTTTAAAATAATTGTCTTCAATTCTTTGGGTAACTGTTTGTGCAAAGACTTTAGTAAATACTCTCTGGAAGTGTGTGAGCGTGTGCTTTAAATACCCTATGCTTGACCCATTCACTGACTTAAAATTAACAGCTCCATTCCCGTTCATTATCCCCCGCCGATGGTATCGGGAGGGGGATATAGTTTTGGCGTTGTCCTTCCGTCCGTCCGTCCATCAGTCCGAATTTCGTTTCCGGAGTAGTTCTCTGCAACTACTGGCTGGAATTCAACGAAACTTTATGGGAATCATCAATATCAAGAGGAGATGTGCATATCGTCGGCTTGTTCCGGTCTGACACTTCAACTCAGAGTTATGGCCCTTGATTAGTTATGCAGTATGCATATAGAGTAAAAATCATTTCAGCGCTACTTCTCTGCAACTACTGGCTGGAATTCAACGAAACTTTATGGGAACCTTCAATATTAAAAGGGGATGCGCACATCGTCGGCTTGTTCCGGTCCGATACTTAAACTCAGAGTTATGGCCCTTGATTAGTTATGCAGTATGTATATAGAGTAAAAATCATTTCCGCGCTACTTCTCTGCACTTACTGGCTGGAATTCAACGAAACTTTATGGGAACCTTCAATACCAAGGGGAAATTGGCATATCGTCGGCTTGTTCCGGTCCGACACTTTAACTCAGAGTTATGGCTCTTGATTAGTTATGCAGTATGCATATAGAGTAAAAATCGTTTCCGCGCTACTTCTCTGCAACTACTGGCTGGAATTCAACAAAACTTTATGGGAACCTTCAATACCAAGAGGAGATGCGCATATCATTACCTTGTTTGGGTCAGACACTTTAACTTAGAGCTATGGCCCTTGATTAGTTATGCAGTATGCATATAGAGCAAAAATTGTTTCCGCGCTACTTCTCTGCAACTACTGGTTGGAATTCAACAAAACTTTATGGGAACCTTCAATATCAAGAAAAGATGCACATATCATTGCCTTGTTGGGGTCAGACATTTTAACTCAGAGTTATGGCCCTTGATTAGTTATGCAGTATGTATATAGAGTAAAAATCATTTCCGCGCTACTTCTCTGCAACTACTGGCTGGAATTCAACGAAACTTTATGGGAACCTTCAATACCAAGGGGAAATGCGCATATCGTCGGCTTGTTCCGGTCCGACACTTTAACTCAGAGTTATGGCTCTTGATTAGTTATGCAGTATGCATAAAGAGTAAAAAGCGTTTCCGCGCTACTTCTCTGCTACTACTGGCTGGAATTCAACGAAACTTTATGGGAACCTTCAATACCAAGAGGAGATGCGCATATCATAGCCTTGTTAGGGTCAGACACTTTAACTCAGAGTTATGGCCCTTGTTTAGTTATGCAGTATGCATATAGAGCAAAAATCATTTCCGCCCTACTTCTCTGCAACTACTGGCTGGAATTCAACAAAACTTTATGGGAACCTTCAATACCAAGAGGAGATGCGCATATCATTACCTTGTTTGGGTCAGACACTTTAACTCAGAGCTATGGCCCTTGATTAGTTATGCAGTATGCATATAGAAAAATATTTGTTTCTGCGCTACTTCTCAGCAACTACTTGCTGGAATTCAATGAAACTTTATTGGAACCTTCAATACCAAGAGGAGATGCGCATATCGTAGCCTTGTTCGGGTCAGACATTTTAACTTTGAGTTATGGCCCTTGATAACTTATGCAGTATACAACCAAAGCAATAATCGTTTCCGTGCTACTTCTCTGTAACTACTGGCTGGAATTCAATGAAACTTTATGGGATACCAAGAGGAGATGTGCATATAGTCGCCTTGTTCCGGTCAGACACTCAGATTTATGGCCCTTGATTAATTATGCAGTATGCATACATCTCATTGGCATTTCCAGATATTACTATTTAACACAGAGTTATGGCTCTGTTATTGCCCTGAATATTTATCAAGTTCAAAGAATATTACTGTTTATGCCATGATAAATATATAAATAAAGCCTTATGTCTTCAGTTGTTGTGTTAGTAATAACCAGTACTCGGCGGGGGATATAAATTCAACGAATTTGCTTGTTGAACTACAAAACCTATCTGAAGTTTTTACCGTGACAACTGTTTGTTAGCGAGTGTTTTTTGTTTTTTTGTTAAAAACTATATATTTAAAATGCAGCCTGTTCTCAATGCTTTAACAACTAATTTATCAAAGTTAGGAAATTTCCTCTAATAAAACAGCACAAGACCTCTCGAACCTTTAACCCAAGAAAAGCACTATGATGCCACTTTCTCCTGTAACTGAAGCTTTAGAGACCTCTTGTAACTGCAGCTCCAAATACCTCTGAATCCAGTAACATCAGAGACCTCTGGTATCTATAAACCTCTCGTCCTGTAAGACGGAGACCTTTCGTCCTCTTTCTCTAGAAACCTCTCGTTTTCTAACACCAGAAACGTCTCGTTCTCTGACACCAGATACCTTTCTTCCTGAAACACCAGAAACCTCTCGTTCTCTAACACCAGCGACCTCTCGTCCTGTAACATGTTAACACCATAAACCTCTCGTTCTCTTACACCAGAGACCTCTTGTCCTGTAACACCAGAAACCTCTCGTTCTGCATCACTAGAAACCTCTATTCTTGTAACACTAGAAACATCGCGTCTTGTAACACCAGAACCCTCTCGTTCTGTAGCACCAGAACCCTCTCGTTCTGTAGCACCAGAACCCTCTCGTTCTGTAACACCAGAAGCTTCTTGTTCTGTTACACCAGAAACCTCTCATCTTTTAGCACCAAAAGCTCTGATTCGTGTTCAACAACTGATAGTGCTTTCTTAAAGCTGTATATACATGTACATTATGTCTGGGACATAAGATAATCTTATGTCCCAGATTATCTATATAAAGAAATGTCAGCAATGATTACAAACGTTAAGTTAAATTATAAAACAATTTATTCACCAAACATTTATTACAAACACAATAATACATGTATTGTACCACAACTAAGATTACGTAAAATCCTTTGAAACTTTTTTCATAAGTCTCTCAATTTTATTAATTAAAGTGAGTATCATGCACTGTTCATGAAAATTTAATTTGAATGAAGGTTTGAACTGGATAAAATGAACTGTTCAAGTCACTCCACGAATAAAGAAGCTATTTCTTCAGCCGAAATTACCGCATCACCATCTTTATCAAGGGAGGTAAATATTTCAGTTAAATCTTCTGGAGACAATGGGTCATCACCCCTTTCCTGAAGAAAATAAGAATTATTATTAGAACTCACAAGTTAAATATGTTATGTTGAAATTATTTTTTGTCCAATAGAATTGCAGTTTATCAAATGAAGCATAACACTTACATTCGTAAATCGGCTAAATTTAATAAGCCTTGTAAATCGACAATTTTATAAAAAAAATTAAACACTAAATTGATTATTGTTAATTACATTGTACATAGTAAGCATGTACGTTTACATGTACATAGACCAATCAAATTTTGTACATGCTTACTAATTAACACTAATCTGCACATAAAGGACTGACATTCAATATATTTGCTTTGAAAAAAATGCATGAAAAGAAATGTATACGAAATTATTTTTACAAGACAATATAGTTATAAATCAACTTTTATAATTTATCATCGTCAAATTATATATCAGTTGCACATACTTTAAAGTCCGTGAACAGTTAGGACCGGGAACCGAGTCTGACCCTGCTGCTGTGACCTCCGCAGATCAAAGACAACATTTCAAGTTTTAGATATGTTACATTTACCGTATTTTGAATTGAAAACATGTACTAACCACGCCGTCATATTTTTTTCTACATTTCAATAGAACGTTTGACATGCATCTTTTCGCTATATTTAAATCTGAACCATACAATTATTTTTATGTGAACGTTGAAATCTACCATATTTTTATGGATAATACCATTATTTTTTGATATGGCATTATTTGTTCCATACCATTATTTTAATCAACGTGCAAGTTGGAAGAAAACAGGTACCATACAGTGTACATGTCTTTTAATCAAAATAAAACATCTACCATACCATTAGAAACTGTTCAAACTGTTCCTTAGTTAGGCAGTCGTCATCATTTAACTCCAAGTTCTGTAGAATGGTTTTAACTGCGTTCATAATATCTTCATGCCTTTCCTGATAATACAGAATAAATTTACAAAATGATATTTGAGCCGCGTCATGGCAAAACCAACGTAATGCGTTTGCGACCAGCATGGATCCAGACCAGCCTGCGCATCCGCGCAGTCTGATCAAGATCTATGCTGTTCGCTTACAAACCCTATTACAAGTAGAGAAACTGAAAGCGAACAGCATAGATCCTGATCAGACTGTACGGATGCGCAGGCTGGTCTGGATCCATGCTGGTCGCAAACGCATGTTGGTTTTGTCATGACGCGGCTCATATTTCTATTGGTTTAATGAGAAAGTTTTGGTCATAACCGGCTGGAACAGAAATTAATTGATCATCTTTTGCAAACAGATTGTATGGTACTGATCAGGCTCTATACTGTTGGTAGCTCAATAATTGTATTTTGATACTGAAATCTTTTAAAACTTTGATTTCCAGTTGCTCTAGATTTGTAATAAAATATTTATTATATACTTATAAATGAAACACTGAGAAATATATATGAAATAACATGCGTATTTTCATTTTCCGTATTTTCACTGTAAAAATTTATTTTTCACTACACCGGTGAAACATATTTTTCCGTATTTTCACAGGTGTCTTGCCGGACTACTTTCTTTTAAATTCATCCAATACACCAATTTTAAGTGGGAGATTTATATCGTTATGTCAAAAAAGAAAGGAAGTATATAATAAACAGAAAATTCAAGTTTTTTTCTATTAATACATGATTTATTTTCATCTTGTGGTATGAAATCATCATTTTTCACTCGTGGCTTCCGCCACTCATGTAATATTTATTTTCATACCACTCAATGAAATAAATCCTGTATTTATAGAAAAAAAATTGAATATCCTCACTATATAGCAGGTTAACCCATTACTTCATATACACGCCTTTTAACGCCTTTTTCACCCCCACCCTTTTTGTTGTCTCAAATGATGAAAAAACGCCTTATTTAGGCCCCAAACACTTGTTTTTGTTTGAGAAATGTTGTTAAAAAAAGTGACCTCTTTTTCGGCGCGGCCCCCCAACCAAAAGATACATCAGGGGGTTGCCAGAAGGGGGATGTGCCCCCTTCTGTTTGGGGGATTTGAAGGGGGGCGGAGTCCCCCTCATCGCCAAGAAAATTTTGGACTTGTGAGAGGCTGTAAATGACCCCAGATTGATCATAAGGTAACGTGTAACCAACGCTGAAAAGCATTTGACTCTATCTCAATCCATTGAAAAGTTGCAGCACTTTGAAATCAATTTTGATGGAAAAAATCAACGCAAAATAGTGATTTTTGGCAATTTTGAGATGTCCCCTCGTTGCCATGGTAACAGAAAATTTAAGCCTGAGCATGTTGTTTCAAGGGCAATGGTCCAGTCAACATTTGTGCCAAGTTTGATTAGTGTTGAAGCAGTTTTTATAGTATTATAGCAATTTGAACTTGTAACGGGAGACTTTTCAATGAAAACAGCCATTTTTCACAAAATGCTCATGAAGCAATGGGTTAAGGTTTAGAAAATAAAC
Organism: Ruditapes philippinarum; assembly: GCF_026571515.1. Classification (NCBI taxonomy): domain Eukaryota; kingdom Metazoa; phylum Mollusca; class Bivalvia; order Venerida; family Veneridae; genus Ruditapes; species Ruditapes philippinarum. Next base: position 121,664 of record NW_026865464.1, on the reverse strand, counting down.
TTCTTTTCTCACCAATATGTGTCGATTAAAGCACTCTGACCAGATTTAGTTTATTGCTGGGCAAGTGATTTTAGTCCAGCTTTTTTCCAATTACTTTCGTAGGTTCGAATCTGAAGAAGTATACTGTGATGCTTTTCTTTAAACCCTTACGAATTATCATTACAATGACATGAAGAATTCAAGTTTAATTCACCCACCTCTCTATTTCTATATAGCCCGGCGACTAATCTTTTCAGCTCCTCAAAATCCAAATCCCCATCTTGATCGCTGTCGAATTCATCAAGTTTGTCCTGCACTTCCTTTCTAGACAAATTCAGTCCAAATATTTGAGCCATTTCTAACAGCTTATCAATTTTTAATCCCCCAGTTTCTTCCCCGCTTAATTCATCGTAAACTTCTCTCAGATGCGTTTCTTCTTCTTCAGTTAATTCGGCCATTTTTAAATTTTAATCAAATTAATATCGGCTCCGACCATGAAATAAGCTGTGTGATATTTTTAAACAGAATTTTAACCATACTTTAAGTGGAAACAATGTAAAACCAGATATCCAATAAGCGTGTATACCTACAAACAATCAAAACTTGTAATTTGATTACAGACCGCTATGTAGATTCAACTAAAAGTAATGTAAAAAGATATACCTTATTTTTAGATATCGATTTATCTTTTTTCAAAAAAATGAAATATCTATTTAGATAAGAAACAAAATACGATTTTAGATAATATTAATTATTTAAAAGACTTAATTGGTTAATTAACCTTTTATCATGATGAACTTGTCAATTTGGATAAAACCATTCGTTATTTTAAAGCAGCACGCCTCCAGATTTATGTTAATTTTCATAAAAATTTAGAAAATTTATTTAAAAGTAAAATAATGTGAGGTGAACAAATAAAGTAATTTACATATTGCAATCGGCACTTACAATCCACGAATATTACCAAAAAGTGGCCAACATATGCAAAAACAGCCCTAACTTACTGCGTTAGTAACGCAGTAGAAATATGGTGATAAAATATTGCAAAAATCAGTGTTAAACCGCACATAACATGAAGAATATAAATTGTACCTTGAATGTTTTAACCTTTCTTATTTTTTTTCTCTCAATATTGATTTAATTGAAATCTTTTGGCTCATCTGGAGGCATGCAGCTTTAAGTGAAAATTTCAAAATACATAACTGACCGAATAGCGTACAGTGCAGGCAACGTACACGCCGGCTGATCTTTGTTTGCGCTGGTTGCAGGAGTCGAACCTGTTACTGCCAGTTGGCTATAAAATGGGTTAATTACTTATGTTTTAAAAGCTATTCTAGGATTACAAAAACTGCCGATAACTATTCTTCTCAAAAGGATATAAGTTTTTTTCCAGACATCCAGAGTAAAACATAGCCTTTCATCTTTAATTTACATTTTTCTGGCTAGGTTGTGTTAATTTTTGCTAGGCCTTCCCAGCGATATTAAGTCAGAGAAGGGTAATTTGACGGGTATATCATATATACTCGTATTTGCTTTCGGCCAGTCACTGAACGTTAACTGTTTCATACATGTAAAGTGACTTAAACATTTCGTCTTAACTGAACTGTATCAGTCATTCCAGGGCCTGCAAAGAATACGAAATCCACAATAAAAAGATGTTGGGATAAATGGGATTTAAAAGATAAACCGTAATCAATTAAAAATCATCACAAACAAAAACCGACTTAAAGACTATCATTTTACAATGGATCGATTTCACATCCGCTTTCCCAGCTTTTTACCTTTTATGTAATTTCATTCTTAAGTAAAATGAAATATATAGGACATTTTTATTGGCAAATATAATTGAGCAAATATAACATACTTTAAATCTTGTTTATCTTGAAAGTAGTTCTTCCGCCCTATTTTGTTAGATACAAGTCGGCAAACATCACATTTGACAGCGTATTGATTTATAGTTCTAGTAAAAAAACTATGAGTGAGACTAAAAAAAAGGATTGGAGCACCACACTAAATACACAGACACTTGGGGATGTGGAGCTTATGTTATGCGCTGAATTATGGGTTCTACTTAAGGTGGATTGAATCTCAACACAATGTTCCGTTTTATATTTTAATGTTTCTTTCTTAGTGGAATACCACAGATAATATATAACATATACACAGGTTATCCTGATGTTAACAAATTGATATTAAAAACAGTAACGATTATTTCTAGTGGAAAGCCACAATACAATGTTATCACTTGGAAATCCAAAATCTAACTGACTCTAAATTTTCTACATGTATCTTTACAATAATTCTAAAATTGATTTCGTTTTAACTGACCAATAGAATTTTAACCTTTTTGTGTCTTAAATAACAAAATGACCAATCAGGTTTCAATACAAAATAATGTAACATAGCAACATAGAATTTATAACAACAATCATCACCTGGATATTTTATCAGTCATAAGGTTTAACAACATGATAAGTACAGACAGCTTAATTGACCTTATCACCTATATATTGTAAAACGTTTAGCACAGTTGATTGGACAAAGAGGAAAAGCCGCATTTTAATCATCCAGTTACATAATTTTAAATTTGACATCTGTTATTGAAACATATACAATTTGTAACTTAACATATTTGAAATTTCACAAATTTTGTTTTAAAAATATGACCTTTTAGAAAATGATTATATATATAAATATTTGTGTTTAAAAGAAAATCATCATGCATATTTATTCTTTTTTTTTTAAATGAATTTTATCATTTTTCGGCTGCACAACACTTCTCCCTCCTTTAAGACTATTTCACTCCTGTGAAATGAAGCATAAATACTATTTAACAAAAATAAATATCATTAAATCAGAATACTGTTTACATAAGATATTCAGTTACAGAAATATATACTTGAATATAAAGCACCGATTTTGCTGAAAAGCGTAAGTACCATTCACTAATAATAAATATCCTAATCACTGTCTTATTGTAAACAACACAGTCTTAATGACGTCTATTTCTGTTGTATTGTCCCCTCTGTCCTTGTTGTCTTCCATGATGATATTGACCTCTCCATTCATGTGGGAAACCGGTCTCGCATGTACTTGAAAGATCTTGATTTCTGTTTCCTCTTTTTCGACAAAGATATTTAGTTTTGTCTTTCAAATGAGCAATCTCGTCTCTTAAGTTGTGGTTTGCATTTTTAAGGTCATCTATTTGGTCGTTTTTCCTTGATTCTATCATTTCTATTTCATAGGCTTTCTGGTTGTGCTTCAATCTCAGTTGTTCATAGTCGTCATTTAGTTTCTTAAATTCTAATATAAGTTTGTCCATTATCTCTAGTTTTGAAGAGTCAGTCCGAATTTTTTCCTTTAGCGAGTTGTTGTTTTGAAAAAATGTTTCTTTAAGTTGACTTATTTCTAATTTCTTTATGGAAACCTCATCCTGTAGTTTTTCATTAAAATCCTTAAGTCTTTGATTTTTAAAAACAAGGGCAATATTTTCTGCTTTTAAACCGTAAATAGTTTTAGTCATTGAATCGGTCAAAGATTTCAACTTCTGAAATTCTGCTGTTGAAACATTACTTACAGAATTGTTTGTTTGGTTCTTCTTAAAGTAGGCATCGTCTTCATTGTAAAACGGAAATGTGTATTCAGCTGTCTTGCGTCTGATGAAAGTTGTCATGCGTTCCTGATCGCGTAGTTTTGAGTGGTTTGACTTTTGCCTAACTGCTGGACGTAGACAAACTCGTGCAAAATGTCCAATTCTATTACATTTGTTGCATCTTGCCATTTTTGCACAACACTTCTCCTGTCTGTTATTATGATAAAGTCCACATTGTCCACATGATTTTTCACTTCTGAATGGTATTCCATATGTGAAACTCATTGTTGTTCTTCTTGGGGAATTTGAATTCGTAGTCTCGCTTGCTAAATTGAGAGGTTGGGAAAGACACTGATTCCCGCCACGTGTTATGCGCTAAATTATAGGTCCTACTGGAGGTGGATTGAATCTCAACACAATGTTCCGTTTTATATTTTAATGTTTCTTTCTTAGTGGAATACCACAGATAATATATATAACATATACACAGGTTATCCTGATGTTAATAAATTGATATTAAAAACAGTAACGATTATTTCTAGTGGAAAGCCACAATACAATGTTATCACTTGGAAATCCAAAATGTAACTGACTCTAAATTTTCTACATGTATCTTTACAATAATTCTAAAATTGATTTCGTTTTAACTGACCAATAGAATTTTAACCTTTTTGTGTCTTAAATAACAAAATGACCAATCAGGTTTCAATACAAAATAATGTAACATAGCAACATAGAATTTATATAAACAATCATCACCTGGATATTTTATCAGTCATAAGGTTTAACAATATGATAAGTACAGACAGCTTAATTGACCTTATCACCTATATATTATAAAACGTTTAGCACAGTTGATTGGACAAAGAGGAAAAGCCGCATTTTAATCATCCAGTTACATAATTTTAAATTTGACATCTGTTATTGAAACATATACAATTTGTAACTTAACATATTTGAAATTTCACAAATTTTGTTTTAAAAATATGACCTTTTAGAAAATGATTATATATATAAATATTTGTGTTTAAAAGAAAATCATCATGCATATTTATTCTTTTTTTTTAAATGAATTTTATCATTTTTCGGCTGCACAACACTTAAATGCCTTTAAAATCCAGCACATGTATCGTCACTTCCGGGAGACCCAACATATATGACCGCCAAATTCAAATATTTATATTGTACATTATGTAGAATAAAAAAAACAAACTTGGGAAACAGCACACTATGCATCTTTGTAATTGTTTTATTACAAATAAACGTCTTTTAAACGAGCGATTGCAGATAGAATGCTCGAGTAGTCAAAAGCATGTACACCGTTTGTGTACCGGCTTGTCAAGCGCTCCACGCAGAGGGTACGCAGAGTCGGGAACTCTTCTCGTATTGCTCGGACAGAAATTCGGTTTTATTTAAATGTTGATTTTCATATTAAAATGTGATGTATAAATGTTTATTCTGATTGCATCTACGATTCGATATTCTATTGTTTCACGGTAAGGTTTATTTAATTTAAAAAATGTTGAATAAAAAAACAAAAATTATAACTAAGAAATATTTTCATTTATTTATTTTCTTTGTAAATTTCTGAATACTTTGCTTACTGTTCGGGTATGTTAGTCGAGTGAAGAAATAATATGGCCTTATATAACCTGTTTTAAAAACATATTCAGTATCATTTACTTAATATAACATCAAAAGAAATAGAAATTTATTTACAACATGTTTTTGTTGTATATATGACAATGCATTTAGTTTAACACTGAATTTTCTTAAGAAAGCGTGGTAATTTTGACAGTTGGCATAAGCGGTAACCATGGAAACTGCCCGTTTACAAAAAAACTAACAAGTCAACATATATTTTTATTTCTTTTTTTTGAATCCACCATAAACTGTTACTTGATATATCAAAAATGTAGAAAATTCTATGAAAGAAATTTCTTGATAGCTTTAATAATTTACAGAGTTCATGTTTATTTTTCTCATTTTTTGTTCAGTTAAAAAGCATGAAAAAACTCATTTTTTTTAAAGAAATATGTTCCAATTATCGTTTGTTTTATACAGAACCCTAAGATAAAGCAAGCTTTGTATAAAATTATGTTTATTGTGTGTGTAATTAGCTGTCTTATACATTTTTGTAACACAGTTTGGCTATTTTGACAGTTTTGAGATATACGGTTACCATGGAAACTGCCATTTTAAAAAAAATCCAACACGTCAACATATATTTTCTTTTTATTTTTGAATTCGTCATTAAATTTTACAGAACATACAAAAAAATTAGAAAATCGTATGAAAGAAATTTTTCAATATCTTTAATATATTCACAGAATTCATGTTTATTTTTCTAATTTTTTTGTTCAGTTAAGGAGCATGGAAAACTCATTTTTTAAAGAAATATGTTCAGATTATCATTTGTTTTATATAGAATCATTGGATAAGTTTATCTTTGCATAAAACAATGCTTGTTGTGTGTATTAAGCTATCTTATACATGTTCTATTTTTTTTTATAATACAAATCGGCTATTTTGACAGTTTTGAGATATACGGTTACAACGGAAACTGCCATTATACAAGAAATCCAACACGTTAACATAATAATATTTTTCTTTTTATTTTTGAATTTTCCATTAAATTTTACTTATCATACAAAAAAAATGGAAAATTCTATGAAAGGATTAAATTTTCATAAAACTGTAGAAAACGTCTTTAATAATAATTTATACGGTTTTATTAGTTTAGGGCATTCATGTTATTGAGACTTGATGGTTAACGTTTTTTTTCATATTTGTAAAAATTGTTTGAAAACAATTTATCGCTGTATATAATAGATGTCCCATTCGTCTTTAAACATTAATATGAGCCGCGTCACGACAAAACCAACATAATGGGTTTGCGACCAGCATGGATCAAGACCAGCATGCGCATCCGCGCAGTCTGATCAGGATCCATGCTGTTCGCTATCAGTTTCTTTACTTGTTATAGGGTCTGTAAGCGAACAGCATGGATCCTGATCAGACTTCGCGGATGCGCAGGCTGGTCTGGATCCATGCTGGTCGCAAACCCATTATGTTGGTTTTGTCATGGCGCGGCTAAAATTAATGACAAAAATAGTAAATTAATGTTATTTACCAAAATCATGCTACAATGTCATTCTCTATAATGAATTTCTGTATAAATACTATATATTTTGGGTTTGAAGCGTAATTATATTTTCATATATTGAACGAAATTAAGACGCCGACAACACCGAGTAGTTTTAAAACAAATCATATAACTGGAAAACACTCTGGAAATTACAATTACAGATATTCTGGACATTGTTAGATTGAAATAAGTAGATTTCCTCTATTAGTCATTCATTTGACAGATACTTTATAACGTTTTCATAGTTCTCTATAACAGCCATTTTGAAGTCTAAATGCTATAACCTGACCCACGTGGGTCAAGTTGGGAAACTTTATAAAGAGAAAAGTTTTGTTCCTCTGACTGCTTAGTGTTTTTATTTCGAGGACATTTATAGAATATTGAAAGAGAAATTCAAATCTTTGAAATGAAAATTTTGCCTGTGTCTCCCTACACTAAAGAATTGAAAAGCATAAACTAGTACCATATAATTATGTTACCTATTCAGGTGATATCATGATTTTTTACCGATATTATAAACGTTGCTTTAATAAGGTTCAAATACGCTGTTTTTACCACTGTCTTCAAGTTACATTACGCTAAATCTGTCTGGTTGAGTTCATTTGACTATACAAATGTATATTTAAAAAGATTGACTATTATAATGGCCATTGAACAATAGTTGATTATGAAAAATGCCAAGGATAAAATATGATTGATAAATTGCCTGAAATATAAAAGGCCTGCTCCACTCTTATTTATAAACGGAGCATTAACGACATATTCCGAAGGATATCTATAGAATTTATTGTGATTCATGTGGGCTAGTGATTATTCACATGGACTATTATCTATAATTTAAAATTGAAACCTATTATGGAAAAATTTCAAGTTGATTTGACTTTGACATTTTCATCCACCATTCATAATGTCACTTTAATTTATGTTTAACTATGGATCTCTTTTTTGTTATTTCATACTAGGTAATGAGCGTATACGTCAGTTTGCCTCTTTTTTTCTCTCCAGATGGGCCCAATATACTTTTTAACCATGCGTAAAATCCAGATATCGTACAACAACTCAACTTCCTAAATGACCAAGGTTAAACGATAGGTCCAGATGGTAAAGGGACACACGGACCTGACGCTGTGCTGTCGATGGTAGACTGGACATTGCAAAATCAAGTTAATCAGACTCCTGCCTTGTCGATACACTCGGTATTATTTATAGCAAACTATTTACAATGATATAATGAAAAAACGGTTTGCAATAGTAACTATTATGGCTAAACTACCATATTACACAATCGGAAATGCATTAGTACTAGGAGTATACTACTTAAATACCAGTAACACTCACTGTAACAGTACTTGTCAGCTCATGCGGTATTAGTACAAATACCAGTATTGTACCAGTACTTTTATTTTGGAAGTAATTAAGTACCAATACTTTTATATCACCATATTTTGCATACAGACTGTTTAATATAAATTTCCAAAACAAAGTTTTCTTAATATAAAAGTATAAAGATAAATAGGATGATATATGTGATAAAACTTTACTCTTTTAATCTTTTATGAAAACCAAAGTTGTCCCTTATTAATGCAGTACCAGTGCCACATATTGAGACAGTAATTCAGTACCAGTACAAATAGCAGCAAATTTTTATGCGAGTAATTCACTGACAGTACACTTGTACCAATACAGTACTTGCAAAATAAATGTACCAGTAATGCATGTCTGTACACAATTAAAAATATCAGTTACTTAACTTGTTCTTAATATTTTCTTCAAAATTAAAAGAAAACACCTTGCATATTACCTATTATTATAGCATAGTGAATAACTAACATGGAATTAATATTTCAGGTTGAAATAAGAACCGTTACCATTTTGTGGCACTTCATGACTGGACAGAATGAAAAGATCGAGTATCATATGAAACTACCAGGTACTGATTTAAGAAACCTTCATTACTTACTTCTAGGTATACTCGGCATTCTAAACTGATTTTAACAGTCTTATCTGATGTTCCCAATGAAAAAATACTGATTTTCCCAATGAAAAAATACTGATTTTTCCCAATGAAAAAATACTGATTTTCCCAATAAACATTGTAGTTTTGTTAAAAAGCGCATACAATTTTCTTCTCTTTAATCGTAGCAGGTAAGGCTTTTTCAAAATAATTTTAAATGATCTTTTAAGGACATGCTTTGTGTTTAGTTGATGTGGGATTTGCACATCTAAAAATTAAATTCCGTAGGCATGATGTAGAAACACTACAACAGCTAGCCGATGTATTAGAGAAATGCTGTATGGTACCCTCATGCAGTGGTCATGGCAGCAATGGAAACCCTTTCTAGATATTTTTCAAGTATAAGGTAAACTATGTTTATCGCACTCAAATGAAAATGTTTTAAATGAAAATGTTGTTTACTTTAAAGTCGGAGTTGCGGTACCACAGAAAGAGAAAATATCTTATACATGAAAGTTTAAGGGTGTAATGTTTCTATTAATCGTTTACCAGTAACTTTAATTTACTTTACTTACATTTCTCTTATAGCATGAAGTAAAAAATGTCCATACCATATAATTAGAACGTATTCATGGTCCTTAAAGAGTATATTTAAGCCAAATCAAGTAAAACATTTTAACATGAGATAAATTGTATATCATTCCTTTACAATTAAATTAAATTTATATGTTGGGATGGTCTTAATTTTTTTTATTATTTTACAAACTGACAGTAACAGTATGTGAAAATCAGTCACGTGACCATGTTTACGGAGCTGTCCAAGTTGTTCCATTCTTTTAACTAAATATGTTTAAATGTGCACAGAATATTTAATATTTTTGATTTATAGAGGCATATTAGGAAACACGTCTGTAACAGTTGTCATTACGGATATTTATCATTTTCTTCTGACAGAACATTCCAGCACATTCGGTTTCAGTCAGGCACACCGGGTGCGGTGATGGCCAGAATAACACCCGATTCGCCGGTCTCCTATCGGTAATTCCCGGTCTCTTCCGGTCTATTTTGACCGTGATTTACTAGTGACCGGCGAAAAGTATCACACGTTTATTGTCCGGTCTCTCAGATGTTTGATACCGTTACAGAACAGAACAGAACAAATATTTTACAAATAAATAAGTTCTTTTCCAAAATGAATGTTTGTCACATAGTTTGGTTACAATAATTAATAAACACAGATCAACTCTCAAATTTAATGATAACATACAATTCGAAAAAACAACAACAACAATAGCATGTTTCATATTACTTATATGAGATAAAACAACAAATATGTACAATAATTGAGTAAAAAGGTACATTTTTATGGTATTAATATGACACCATCAACTTTGAAACATTTTATTTACTTTGTTATTCGTGTTTAGTAAAGATGCTGAATTATTCTAATTTATGAATTATTCAATTGATTGATAATTTAAAAAAATGATAAAGAAAAATACAAATGTACATGTACATGGTTTAAGAATAAACAATATTATATATTGAAAGATTAACCATAATTTACTGACTTTTTCCAGTTATTTTTTGACTTATAATCGTCGGTCAATATGACAATTGAATTCTTAAAATTTATTTTACAATTTTAATAAAAACTAGAACTATCACTAAAGATGGTCTTAATTCTGGAGTATGTAACTACTGACTTAAAGAACAGAAAATTCCGTTCTTTTAAAAATGGTCTTAATAGCAGGTGGTCTTAAATCTGAGTTGGTCTTAAGTAGGGATTCTACTGTAAATACAAATACAAAATTTAGGTTAGAATGAAAAGAATTGTAAGTGCAGAAAACTTACCCTTTTATGTACTGATATAAACAAAAATAGCGCACATGTACTTAAAAATGAAATGCATCTGAAGACATAAGAAAAGTTAACTAATTCTCATTCTTAAACTTACGTCTTTTAGGATGAAAATCATCATTTACATTATCATTGCCTGATTCACCTTGATATGAGTCTAATTCCCTATCATCTAGTCCAGAAAGATCTGAAAGTACATTCGCGCTTTCATCAGCAACATCAACTCTTTGAGCTGCTGAATTTCCCCTGTTATCGTCACTGGGATTTGATGTTTCTGAATTAAAGTCTTTCACAGATACAATTTGTTTAGGCACAGTTTCATCATCAGGGCCAGCCACAGTTTCATCATCAGGGCCAGCCACAGTTTCATCATCAGGGCCAGCCACAGTTTCATCATCAGGGCCAGCGTCTATAAACAACGTTGATAGATCGTAAACTCCGCTGTCACCGTAACTAGATGTACTTGGTAAAGATACAATAGAAAACCCACTATCAGGTTGCTTTTCTTGCGCGCCAATTTTCAACATTTCAATCTGTAAGTCACAATTTCCAATGCTAGATTTACGACTATTGTTAAAATCTTCAGGCTCATTTCTCCGCTTTTTTTCTTTTGTTTCATTTTCACAAGGTCTGTCCTTCCGTTTGACCTTTTAAGACTGGTTTCCCTTGCTGTTATCTGAAAAGTACTTAGATCAGGAACTTTCTTTTCCTGTGTTTTCTCATCATAACTCACATTATGCTCACTATTTCTTCTTGAATTATTTACCAAATTAGCTTTTGCTTTGTCGTTATTTCCAATTGGTTTGATATCTTCTGCGCAACCTGATGCTCCATTGTTGTCTTTATCGGGATATTTGACTACTTCCCTAGTATTCTTTTCAGATTTACTGTCCGTGTGTATAATATCCCTAGATTCCGCTCTATCTTCAACAGAAGGCTCAGCCTGATTACTTTCTTCTACTTGATGAATATTATTTTCTACATCAGCTCTGCAGTCGGTGGCACTTGACTGACTAAGGCTTGACTGACAGATTCTTATGTCTTCACATCTACAAACGAAACTATTCCTGTCTAGATTTATATCATCTTGCAGCATTCTTGCAATATCTGTATGATACCCAGATGACTCTATAACTCTAGCAATGGTTATAATAACATCTTGATATAAACTTGGGTTATTCACTACCTTAAACAATTCATTCCAAAGTCGCTCCGATGTCGTGGGCTGGCCTGGCTGATCTTCCTCGCTCACGATATTAACAAATGGTAGCAAAAGCAAACCATTAGAACACTGGGGAAGATGATCAGTTATCAGAGAAATATTCACTCTTTTACTAAGATTACAGCGAAGACACTGTGATTGGTATGTAAAATTTGAATCATTTAAATGACGATTCAAAGAGGTAAATATACTTTTTACAGTATCCTGATAACGTGTACGCATTCCATAAATAAACATAAGCATCGTGTGAGTGTCTCTGTTTAGAAGCATTAATAAAAGTCTTATTGTGCACTGTGATTCACTGGAACGGGCATAACACAATTCCTCATTGGTAACCGTGCAGTTTTCAGTCATGAATGAGTTGTCTATCCGATTCAACTGTACGAAGTTTTCGTACATTGCTCTAACTAGACATGCTCTGAATCGTTGCTCGTCTAAATGACAAAAAAAAAAAAAGACGAAAAACAAGTAATGAATGGGAAAACATGTAATGAACGAAAAAATAGCCAATGAACGTTACAAAAACATGCAATAAATGACAAAAAAAGGTAATCAATAAATTTAAATAAAAGCAAGTATGTACCATTCCAAAATCTCAGCAATTCAAATCAAGCTAGCTGATAACAAAACTCTTTTTAACAAGCAAGGTACGCAAAGCGTTGTTGACGGGTGTACTATTGATGATATTCATAATAAATACGAAAAGGTATTTTCATGTAAAAAAATCGGATACATGAGATAAAGAGATAGTAGTAAGTAACACAATTTTGAGTGACAAAATCTATCTGTCTCAGCTAACATTATGTACATTAAATATGAAATATACTTAGTTAATATCTTGTTATTTATATATACTATATAAAAAACGAAACCACAAATGCTTTAATACCTTCGATAGAGCTTGTATAATCTCCTGTAACTGTTTCATTCACCCATGTTTCAAAACTCTCAGCTTCAGGATTTGTCTCTAGACTCGTGCTTGTCGCGCCTTCATTTTGGGTAGCCTGGAATAACCATGTTGGCAACACATATTGTATACTTTGTAAACTTGGTATATATTCTGCATACGGCGCTAAATATCCAGCAATAAGAGATGGCTGGTTCGTTTCAAGTCTAATCTCGTCTGCGTCTGCATTAATAGGAATATTTACATGAACAAAGTCATGTGTTATTGAATCAGGGTTATCGTCCGTATGCTCTGAAATTGGAGGATCCGGTCTAGCAGTATTTTCAGCTTGGGAATTGCATGCTGTATCGACAGAAAGAACGCTGCACGCGCCGTCTACCTCTGTGCTTGAAGTCAATTCCGACATTGTGTATGCCGCTAAAGAGCACAGCGAATGGAATGCCGGCTGGTTTGCATGAGAGTCTACTTCTTTCTGAAAATTAAGTTAAAACTTAAATAGTATGGGTTGAGTACTGTGACATTGTTGATTACAATACTCAATAAAAAATTGGACGAGTAGACAGGTTTTCAACTATAAATATTAGCCGAGTCTTATAGATGTTCTGCAGCTGTATTAAGTCGAGTCCTATAGAATCAGTAATGTTTTCAACAATATAATTTCATATGTCATTTTTTATTTTGACATAACTTGGTAAAACTTACAATGAGGATTTTAATATGGATGTTTTTAAATCTGAAAGTGAAAACGAGGCTCAGGTGTAACGGAGTCCAATATACAGTGACTTATTACGTAATCGTGGTCGAGGGGTTAGAGCCGATGATTTCTAACCCAGTTACCTCTCTGGCGTGGGTTCGATCCCCGGGAGATGCTTTGGTAGTTTAGCGCAAAGGAAGGAAGTCTAGTGCTGGTGTAACTCTCTAGGAACGATGGTTAGGAAACTACCCGCATATATGACTGAAATACTGTTGGGAAAAGGCGTAAAATGAAACAAACAAACAAACAAAACGTATTTTTTCTTTTCTGGAAATCAAAATGAGGGTACATGAAATACTATCGTGATGTGATACATATATGTATGCATTTTGTGGAACCGAGCCTTAATTGATAACATTGTACATTTGGAGCTAACACGGCGTGAACGCTGGATTTTTATTTGGTTACATTTCAAAATGTGTTTACTATCAGACAGTAAAGTTTATATTTCAATTTGTTAAACAGAGCGTTTCATGAGAAAGCTAAGAAGCTTACAATATTTACTTTACATGAATGAATAAGCAAATTAACCATCCACTACTTGTATTTAGGCAATAAATATTTAAGGTGATTCCGCACAAGAGGGTCCATAGTGAAAGCTGGCGAATTTTCATAGACAGAGGAAGCTCATAATGTTAATTGATGAATACATGTACTTTGCAAAAATTCTTCAAAGGCTAAGCATTAAGGAGTAATAAACATGAAACTGAAATTTTAACAAAAATAATATTTACCTTGAATTATTAAATTTCTAAATATCAAACAGAGTTTGAACTTTCTTAGAGTGCAAACAGATCTTATTTCCAAATAAATGCCCATCAAAGCATACATTGTGTGTAAGAAGGCGCTCACCAGTTTAATGGCTTATGAACTTCCTCTACAATGAAAATGCAGTCAAATTTTAAAATTCAACTTGTATTTCTTCTAACAGTGAAGTGGGTTTGTCTACCATGTATACAAGAAATAGATAAAATATATTATTTTATGTCTCTTGCATTATATATACTTTCTAACTCATAACGCAGTGGCCATTTTTTCAAGATCAGAGAAACTGCCTTATTTTAATTTAATTATATTAGATATTTGTGTTTGTTGAAAAAAAAATAGCACCTGTCTGCACAACAAGACTTCAAATAGGATTTGCCATTTATGAAATGTGCATAAAACGTTACAAAAGACTTCACTTGGTCTTCAGAAATTTAGTGATTCCAGATAAAAAGTTTATAAGTTAACTGTTATAATTAACAGTTTTGTATTTATTATCCCTTAATGCTTAGCCTTTGAAATGTTTTTTTTTTCGTTCATCATTTTACATTGTGATTTTAGTCTTAATTAATATGAAAATTGACCTTCTTTCACTATGGGCCCTGTCAATGAAAATCAAACAAGGATGACGATGCAGAATCACCTTAAAATCAATATATGAGCCGCGTCACGACAAAACCAACATAATAGGTTTGCGACAAGCATGGATCCAGACCAACATGCGCATCCTCGCAGTCTGATCAGGATCCATGCTGTTTGGTTACAAACCCTATTATAAGTAGAGAAACTGATAGCGAACAGCATGGATCCTGATCAGACTGCGCGGATGTACAGGCTGGTCTGGATCCATGCTGGTTGCAAACCCAATATGTTGGTTTTGTCATGACGCGGCTCATATAGCTTATAAATTCCTGACGGTAAAAAATGATATCGTGCACTTTTTATTCAAAATAAACGAAAATACAAGTCTTACTCATTCAACCATAGGCACTTGATGGCAAAAAAGTTTTTTTATCGACATGCTATTGTCACCGACTACCCGCCGTGATTTATATATTTTCGCGATAGCTCAGTTGGTTATACCACTGATTTTCACTCCTGAGGTTCCGGGTTCGATCCTGGGTTATAACCTTGGGATTTTTCAGAGACACTTTCAGTGTTTCCCACCTACTAACCTAGAGGTGTACTGGTAAGAAATCCAGGTAATCCTCGCATGTATCAGTGCTATACTTTGGACATGTTTACAAAAGAACCAAGGGGTCTATTCCAGAGCTAGGGACTGGTTCCCAGATTCCCTTGTATCTCATAGCTGTCTCTTAAAAATGTATACAATGTATACCTGCTTAGAGTGATCGTAAACTATTTTAAAGCAGTAGTGTAGATCTAGAACTAGAACATTTTTCTTATCTATACACACACATATATCAATTCATTCAAAATGATTTATCTACCGACAAAACGCCCTTTTAAAAAAAATATATATCTACTGTGTATATATAAATTTATATGTTACACAGCAGATAGATCTAGATACATGTATCTATTTTAAAAAAGGTGTTTTGTGCATTCAACTTCAAAATACTTGTCGTCAGGTAAACAATTGTATATTACAATAAGTTTTACTATACGCCTCAAGCGTTAAAAGCACGAGAAAAACACAAAACATGAAATAGATAAAAAGAAGAAAACCCTTACACTTCCAAAATAAAACTCCAAAATTGATTTAAGTATGTCACCACTTTCAGTAAATTGGTTTTAAATATTTCCTGAAATTCTAAAAATAGCTACGATTAGTAGGTCAACTTAAAAATAGAAAATCAAGGGAGGATATCAATGCAAATATCGTAGTTATCTGGAGTTCCTTCCCCTTATACTACTAGTGAGAATGACGTCTGGATTGTCAATACGTTTAACAATAATAATATCAATAATGATAAACTCTTTATTTAACGAAGGTAACTTATTAAGAAAATACATCAAAGCATTAGATACAACAAATATAATGCAAAATCTTATTTTCAACAAGGCCTTCAATAAAACATAAAAATAACAACGGACATATTCAAGCAATTGTATTTAGATTTTATAATACAACATTCAGTACATCTTAATCAACAAAGAAGACAAACATGATATTATGATATAGTATAGGTAAATTTTCTAACCACAAACACGGACATGTGCTCTTTTATTAATAAACATCCACTTATCTGATAATTAGAATTAAATATGCATCGCTTTGAATTCGTATTCTGTCTGCTGCTTTTTGTGTACTGCTGATATTGTAGAAATTTGTAGTATACTGTGCTCCTCTTAGTTCACGGTACTTTTAATTAACGTACGTTTTGAAGCAACATGAAACTTATGGTACAAAAAATGTCATAAGCTGTAACATATAGGTATTTTCTGCTGTGTGTGACGCAAGGAAACAACAATATATTTAGTCAAAATCAGTTTAAATGAGCCAGACGTAGACTATATGTCGGCCATTTTGAAAACAATATGTCATCATTTAAATCGCGGTAATGGTGTTTTATTTCAGTTTTTTCGTGTTTCAGTTAAAATTTCTACATGTTATTTTGCATAATTTTGAATATTAAAAATATCTTTACATTGTTACTCAAAATGTATTTTTTCAACGAACAAGAACATTTAGAAAATGATGATTGTTTCAGACATACGCACTCATTTAATGGACTATATAATATTGCTTTTTGCAGAAGTTTGTAGAATATGTTGTTCTGTTTTACGTAAAAATCTAAAGATTTAAAATATTTTGCACATAAACTTTGTTGTATAGGTTTATGAATAAAATACGTCAATTCTGGCCAATTTTAGCATTGGTCACATAAAAATATGCCATTACCATGAAATAAGTGATAACGCGGAATTAGTGATGTTGAGTATATATACTTTATTTACTTACCCACTGCTTATTTTGTGTAATAACAGACTTAGCTACTTAACTTTATTTGGATATCTCTGATTCCTTATGGAGAAAATAGTGTTTGATTTTAATTATATAATTATTGTACAGCAGTAGGTAATTATTGGCTAAATGATGTCAAATTTAATAGCAAAGATGATACCAGATATTTTTAAAGTTTGATAATAAAAAAAAACTACATGGTAAATGTATTTTATATTTCGCATTATCAACCAATATATAGAATGTTTAGAAAATTTATGCAAACTTTGAAAACAGCCCTTCATTATGGTAAATTTTAGGGATATTTTGAATAAGGCTTTTTATAAATAAGAGTTTAAAGTGGGTGGGGTAGTATAACATTTTTATACATATGGAAAACATTTTGTTTAGAAACAATCATTTTGCTCGTGTAATTTGTTACCTGAATGTTATTATTTCTTTCTTAACAATGAGCAATAGGAAAACATTTTTCGTAATGATGAATTATAGATTATTTGGAGTTTCCTAATTTCTGAAAAAAAAAAGCCCTTCTAAAAGCAAAGTTTTAGTTCAGTAATATATCCATAACTCATAAACCAGGCAGTAATTATTTTATACAGGTGACCTTAAAGACATATAACTGTCATATGTTGTCAATTTTACAGTTCCTTTTACTGCCTATTACCCATGAGTCTACCTTAAGGAAGTAGCCATAAAGTGTGGCTTTTATAAAAAATGAACATACATTGTAAATGATTTCATGATGCAAGTAGAAACTCTAGTTATGCAAAATTCCGCATGACTGTAACAGTGAAAAATCTAAACGCAGTCGTTGCAACTCGTTGCCCTGCAAGATGAATTATAGTAGATCAAAATAACCTTATACATTGTATATACACAATAATATCCAGATGCACAACTACACATGCTGATCAACATTTCTGTAAAGTGTCATGACTCCAGGTCAAATACTTTTTGAGCTACGTACGACACAAGTTGAAAATTGCAATTCAAGTCAAGGGCAATAAATCTAAAAAATACTAAATATATCCACATGAAAATACCCAGGTGCACAACTTCACATGATGATCGACATTTTTGTAAAGTTTCATGACTCTAGGCACGGATTGATATTACAAATATAAATCCGTGCTCTATGTCAAATACTTTTTGAGCTATGTACGACACAAGTTGAAAATTACAAATTTTTACTAAGTTAAGGGCAATAACTCTAAAAAAACTAAATATATCCCCACGAAAATACCCAGGTGCACAACTACACATGCTGATCAACATTTCTGTAAAGTTCCATGATTCTAGGTCAAATACTGAAGGACGGACGGATGAACGGACAAGGGTAAATCTACCCCCCCCCCCCTAAAGTGGGGGCACAAAACTCACGTCCTAGGCATAATGTGCCTTCAATTAGACTGTCGGTGCTCAGTAAAAGCACTTACTTTAATAATTTCCTAACCTATATATTTGCCTTCGGATACTGTCACACATATTTTTCTTTTCGTATCTACAAGTGATTTAGCTTTTTTGTTTCCTCAGATTTGAAATTTCGATATCGATCTGGAACAATAACATGTTTGAAAAGGAGAATTTATATGTTACTTGCTACTTTTAAAATTGTATGATAACTCTTATATTAACCGCACTGGAATGGTTTGTACAAAAGGAGGCAAAGGGACGGTTTGTACAAAAGGGGAGAGGTAACTCAATAACTGAAATATTTACCGTATTTTTTTATCTTGAAAATAAATTCTGTATTTATAGAAAAAGCTTTAATTTTCTGTTTATGACATACTTCTTCTCTTTCTTTTTTTTACCTTACAGTTCTTAAGATTTCTCCTTTTATTTCGTGTATTGACTGAATAAAGGAGAACGTAGTCCGGCAAGATATCAGTGAAAATAAGGAAAATATGTTTCACTGCAGTGAAAAATAAATTTTTACAGTGAAAATTAGAAAAAAATGGAAACATGCAATTTTATTTCATCAACATTTCTCAATATTTCATTTATAAGTTCTCGTATATAACAAATTAGTATGCTACCCTGTAACATCGGAGATCCAAAAGTATAAATAGTGATTAAACCTAATTGATGTGCCGGTTTGTAGTGATTTATAAACGTACCAGTAATACGGTCTTGAAGTAAAGTATTCGGATTCTTTGATTTTGTCTTTTTAACCCTTTACCACATATATACGCGAAACAACGCACTTTTGACCCCCCCCCTTTTTTTAGGCCTCAAATAGTGAAAAAATGTCCTATTTGGGCCCCAAACATAAGTTTTCGTTTGAGAAATGTTGCTTAAAAAATTGAGCACTTTTTCGGCGCCGCCCCCCATCCAAAAGATACATCAGGGGGTTGCCAGAAGGGGGATGTGCCCCCTTCTGTTAGGGGGGTTTGAAGGGGGGCGGAGTCCCCCTCATCGCCAAGAAAATTTTGGACTTGTGAGAGGCTAAAAATGACCCCAGGTCGATCATAATGTAACGTTTAACCAACGATGAAAAGCCTTTGACTCTATCTCAATCCCTTGAGCAGTTGCAGCACTTTGAAATCAATTTTGATGGAAAAAATCGAGGCAAAATAGTGATTTTTGGCAATTTTGAGATGTCCCCTCGTTGCCATGGTAACAGGAAATTTAAGACTGAGCATGTCCTTACAAAGACAATGGTCCAGTCAACATTTGTGCAAAGTTTAATTAGTATTGAAGCATTTTTCATAGTTTCATAGCAGTTTGAACTTGTAACAGGAGGCTTTTCAGTGAAAACGGCCATTTTTCACAATATGCTCATGGGGAAAGGGTTAAAAAGAAAAAATCAACAAAAAAAAAAAAAAAAAAAAAAAAACAAAAAAAAAAAAAAAAAAAAAAAATATCAATCAAACGGAAATGGTCATTCCGATATAATGAAATATTGGTATTCTTCATCACTTCACAATAATTGATATATTGTGTTAGTGCCAACAAGAAAAGCTGTATAACAATCAAAAACATATTCATTTTGTCAATATATTTGATCGAAAACTTGACGCCTTTTGTCGGCACAGCCTATTTCGGAATGGCGTTGAATTGCGACAGGAAGTTCTTTTGTTCTCACTGCTCTTTATTCAAAGTTTACTTGGTATCCCCGTATGAAAAAGGTTCCGTTACTGGTTTGTTATCAAATAGAAGATAGTTTACACGCAGTGACAGTGCGAGTCAAGTTTCAATAGAATCTCAGAGATTTATCCAATCATTAATTTCACAAAGCTTACTAAAATACTATGGTTTACTTTTTTGTAATGAAAAATAATATGTGATAAAACGAGAGGAAACAAGGACAAAATAACGAAACGAGTAAAATAAAAAACAAGAAAGGAAAGATTTAGGAATTATTGAAGGATTTACTCATTAAATAACAATGTACGCTTATATTTGTTTCTCTAACGATGCTTTTATAAACATTCATAAACGATCAAATTTTTCCGCCTTATTTGTCATTTTAATTTAACTATACTTTAACTGAGTTAACACTTTGTTTTCTAATTTTAACTTTGAAAAATTTTATTGTAATCTTTTAGCTCAAGACTTTTGAAAAAAATAATTTTGAGACAATGTGTCGAATCTTATCATGTACGAAAAGGACGTACTATTTTCTACGTTAAATTCGATTGATCTAAAATTGTGCCGTCTTATACACATTTTATAATTCGAAATCTTTTATAGAATTTCAATGTATAATATTTCATATTAATATTTTTTTCCGATTTTTTTCTAAAATTGGATTAAATAATATTGCCGTTTTTGATAAAAACTTTCAATCGTATCCTTTCTTTTTGTTTAGATAGGCCAAATCCTAAGACGGCTCAGGCTCGTTTATGATATTCTGAAAATGGCTGTGCGCAGACAGACTTTAAGCATTAACGAAACAATAACACAAATATGGAAGTTTTATGAACTTTACTATTGTCATTTATTTCAAAAGTCAAAGACTTATCCCAGAAAAAATCATTGCTGCGGATAGACAAAACTATTTGTTTTATTATGGCTAATAGTTGTTTCAAAGCTTAAAGTTCAGACAAGTTTGATTTTTTATTACTCATTACAACGTACCCTTGCCAGATAAATAAATGGTATTTTCAGAATATATTCCTATTTTTTTCTCTATCAATAAACGTATAAAATTATTTGATATGCTAACTTTCATTTTCAGTATAACATACTGTGTGGCAAAAGAAAGCGTGCTCTATGAAAGCTCTTTATACTTATTACGGCAAAATATGAAAATTTAATCACATGTATTATTAGAACTTTGTTTTCGGCATAAAAAGCGGACGGGTGAAAAGTTTGATCTTAGGGTTGAGCGCATTTTTGGATTAGGATACTTAGATACATGAATTGTACGCTAATACAGCCAACTCCAAGACGTTGCTTCACGTCCGTGCGATGAAGAATTTTTCTGTGAATCCATAGACGAGGTAGACACATACGATAATGATGAACTATCTCGTTTATAAAGACAAAACACTTTTCATCCCTCTGCTAATTAAGCTTAAAACGCACTATTGATAATGATAAAGAATTCTAGTATTAAAAGTAAACCATTGTGAAAGCTATGCTATTGATATAAGAAAGATTATACGTTTCAATATTTCAGGATTCCACATCTCCAGGTGTTTCTAATCGTTGTCTTATTTACAGGTATGTTGTTTAATTTCATATTCAAGCTGCTATATTAATGAATGTAGGCTTATAACATAAAGAAACAAATGATAGTTTTTTTGTCAAAATAAGACATGTACGCATTACAAAGTGCAGAGGCGAAGAAATAAGATGTGAAATGAAGCGTAATAAAATGATCGTAAATAACTATTTACCACTAACCGTACAAAATGTGCCAAAACTTCTTGTGTATATACATATTTATCAAGTTAATAAAATATTTTTTTCTATCTTATAAAATAATTACAAAAAAAAATAAAAAAAATAATAAAAATAATAACTATGATAAAAAGTGAATAAATAAATGAAAACTACACTATAATAGATAGGATCTTACATTCTTTGTCATTTATATTATTGGCGTCCGCGCCGAAGCGCGGCGCCTATTGGAATGAAATGAGATTTTGTGAAAGGGCGACAGCAACTTCTCGAGCCTTTTATAGTTGCCAATAATAAAAGCCGATCATTCCGATCGGTATGAGGGTGCTTGATTGTTAATTAGTCGCGATATGTACAATGAATGGCGAACGGGAGAATTTCGCAATGCAAACATTTTCAAATGAAATAACCTTTTCCGTCAATAAATCGCGCTCTTCGGGGTATTTTTGCTTATCATTTTGTAGTACACAGGTTATTATGGTATGTTATTCCTATGGAAGCACTGGAGGGCCCTTTTGACTTCTGACTTAATGACTTGGGAGTTATGACTTTTGACTTGGGAGTTTTGACTTTTAACTCAAGACTTATTACTTCTTAGTTGTTAAAATTAATTAATTAAGCCACACTTTAAGAGAGCTTGTGAGTAATGAGCGATGATGGTTGTGTTGTGTCAAAATATGAAATTCGTGTTTGCGTGTTGTTTTCTGTGATCTCTGTTGAAGATAACAGCTGGTGTGGTCCCAGCTTACCTGCCTTTGTCGTCAAAGCATCACTCATTGAAGAATATTTCAAACAAGGTTTTAAATACAGTGAATTCTTGGATTTTTGCTATATAAGCATTGTACTTTGTTGTCACTTGCGTCAGCTGAAAAGAATCTTGAAGAAGTTGAACCTGCAACGTCGAGGTGTACATTTGCAATCGCAGTTGAAAAACGTTGTTCGTGTATTGGCACGGAAATGCATTATAGTGGACAGTCTGTCGGTTATCGGACGATATGGGCGCCGGTTTAAATGTGCATCATAAAATGGATGTAAGCCATAAAGATGTTATGGACATAATGAAGGCAATAGATCCAAATTGTGTTGAAATGAGGAAAGCACATCGACTTAAAAAACGTTTCTATTGTGCAAAAGGGCCAAACAATATTTGGCATTAAGATGGTTATGATAAGTTGAAACCATTCGGATTTTTATACACGGAGCGGTAGATGGTTTTAGCAGGAAAGTTATCTGGTTAGAAGTTTCTGACACTAACAACGATCCAAAACTGATTGCGATATATCATTTGGATGCATTGAAGCGCATTGAAAAAACACCTCGCATACTTCGTTGCAAAGCTGGAACAGAAAGCAGTGTTGTTTGTCTTCTACAGCAGTTCTTTCGGAATGAAAGCAACCCGACCACTTTGCTGGTAGTCGCAGCGTTATTGTTGGGAAGAAGCACTTCTAACCAGCGCATTGAAAGATGGTGGGGTACGCTACGTCAACAAGGAATACCAGTGGTGGATTAACTTGTTTAAGAAATTTGCGCGATTTCTTGGTTTTCGTTTCAATGAAACTCGACCAGATACATTGTTAAAATTGTGAAATTTTTGTTTTTATGAACCTAATACAAAAACATCTGGATAGAATTGCTAAAACAGTGAAATTGTACATGGAAATTATACCTCAGCACAATTCCGACGCACTTACGGAAAACCTACATAATGTATTTTTTACCTGAAACGTTTGGCGCGCTTTGATTATGGTACCGGTGGTTGACACACGTGATATGACCTGTTGTAAAGGACATTGTATTCAGTTCCAAAGAGAAAGTTTGATGAATTCAAAGAATTGGCTTATCTGTTAAAGCCGACCTCCAAATGCCAGTAGATACCGATTCAGCATTGAATTTGTTCTTGGAGTTGAATGATTTAATGGCAAACTCGTATGAAGACTGAAGTCTTTTTAAGCCATAAAGTTGTTTTGTGAGAGAACAAATGATCAACACGATCCATCATTATCATCATCATCTACATCATCATGATTATCATTATAAGTATGTTAACTGCAATAATGATTGTCATGATGCTGCTCCTCATGATAAAGGTCGACTAAATAATTTAAATAATTATGTTGTTGATGATAAGCAGAAGTTGATTTCGATGATAATGATTAAAATCATGACGATGATGATAACTATATTAAGGATGATGATCGTGATGATGTTGTAAACTAGTATAATATATTTTTATAGTTCATAAGTAAGTGGCATATGTTTATTCTTATGTTTGACAGTCAATTATAACAAACGAATTTGTCACGAAAGTCAAATGTTATTTCTACGTTCAAATACATCATGGCTCACAAAGGTCTGTTTGTAACCGTTAACGTTTCAGTCAAGTAAAACTACGGACCTGTGACAAGTGTAGACCCAGGTGTGCAGACTTACTAGGGTCTATATACTTAACTTTCAGTTAATTAGAATCTGGCTATTAAAATAAATTCACTGCCTCACGTTCATCTTTGTAGAGCAAACGCCCTAGTACGAAACTTGCACAGGATATCTAGCCAGTACTACCGTATTCTTCCTAGTAATCGCCCAGGGCGCTTATAAAATTGTGAAAGGTGGGCGCTTATTAGGAGTGAGGTCTTACAAAAGTATACAATATGTAAGAGTCACAGCTATGCAAATTCTGTTGATATCTCGTATTTAAAGTGGTCCCGTTTACTGGCAAATCACTACAATGGGGTTGAAATGTGAATATTCACAGTCTTTCCTAGTACAGTGAAATTTTCTAGGCCCGCGGACATGCATAAAAAATTAAAATGTCGATTGTGGTCAGTTTTTTTTCTTTTAAGACAATTTATCTTGGGCGCTTAACCACTTACAAATGGAAAAGAAGAAATGGGCGCTTATAGAAACATTGGCTCTTATTAGGGCGAATAGATAGTTATAGGTAGTAAGGTCAGCTTCAAAATTTCTCGCATTTGTAAAGCTAAGGACGTTTTAAACGATATTGCAATGTCTCTTTGTGCACAATGGTCTGACTTGTGGCTTCGTATTTCTGACAAGAGACTTCCTATTTTTGACTTTTGACTTCTTACTTGTGACTTCCTACTTGTGAGTAGTGACTTCAAACACTTGTGGTCTTGACTTTACGTATCGACCTTTATTACAAATGCATGGAATTAATATATGGTTTGGGGATTGGCAAAGGAACAGATATTCAACCGCCATGAAGCTGTACGTGTATCATAAAATGCAACTAAAAATATAATTCGAGGACTTGGTGCAAAACAGTTGTATCTCCTTCTTTATCTAGTTTTAAATTACAACCGTTTCGCAATAAGCCTCAGAGGGATTAAAACAACTAGACTTTTTTTAGCCCTAGTATAAAGCGCCCGTGTAGGGCAAGGTCATGCACCAAAACTATGATTTTTTGTTCTTATTCCACCAGTCTATTTTACTCTAGCAAATTAAAGATTGGCATAGCACAGCTTTGGATACGAGACACCAGCACACGGAAAGGTGGTTCTTTTTTGTTATATTTTTCCTCTAGATGACAAAACAATATCATTCTCAGCAAAGCTTCTACTTAAGCTCACGCGAATTAAATACTACAATAAGAGCGTCATGGGCAGCACACTCGACTATTCTTAGTTTCTTGGTAGTAAAATGAAAAACCATCTTAGTCGACAAGGCAGTCAATTTTAACAAAAAGCTTGACAGAGTTATCTACCCATGTCTAGGGTTGGGGTCATAAGTGGTTAACAAGTCTGCAAAATTTCAAAGCGATATCTTAAAGAAATTGGAACATAATTGATGTGGTATGAAAAATTGGACAGAAACATTAAACTAACGCCGACGCCCGGATGAGGTGAAAGTTCTCCTTAGTCTTGAATAGTCGAGCTATAAATTACAGGATGTAAAATCAAGGACGATTAACACAATTGTGTTCTAAAAGCACAACATGACAATATCTTTTTTAAAAATGCTAGTATTTATTTATAATATTGATTTAAAAAAGAGCTTTTATTTAGCAATAAACAATTGAAGTAGAAACAAATCAGTGTTCCATTTCTTGGAGCAGCGAACTAGTAGTTGGGGGCTGTTTTTTCTTCTTTGCCTTTCTATTTTGATGTTGTCTACGACTTCCTTTATACGTTGTTTCCTATGTAGATATATGTCCTGTAAATTACAAAAAGAAAAAATTTCGAAAGGTGCCTCATTTTGTGCTTCATTTTATCAACATTGCTTACCTGGTTTTTTAATAATTATTTAATCACTGTTGCACAAGAGATAGTATTTTGTGATTTTGTGTACTTCATTCAAACATTCTCAATTAATTGAAGTTTCAGAATTACAATTTTCTAATACTAACCATTAACGACACAAAGTATACTGTCATGAGATAATCAGATTACACATGGTTAAGTTGTTTTAATAAAACATAGCAAATATATTCCGTTACTAATCTTTATTACAAATGGCATATTCTTATTAATGGGAGGTAATTATGGGAGAACAGGATACATATCGGCAAGTCGATGACCTATGGGAAGGTAGCGGGCACTACAAACATATTTTTTGATTTGACCTAAGCACAATTAAAAACTGAATCACTTTAGTTTAGAAGGACTAACTTTATCAAAGTTAATTCTTCTTTCAAGTAAGCTTAAATTCAATGAATCTATGAAGCGAAAAGCACAGTATTACGGAATACCGTTAGGGCCATCGTGGTTGTACGTTTATGTATTCCAGAGAGCTACAATGTGATAGTGCGACAACACGATGGTGATAGTACGATGACGACAACGCGATAACACGAGGACTACAATGCTATATAGACTATCACATTATTGTCATCGTACTATCGCATTGTCGTACTGTCGTCATCGCATTGTCGCCATTGCATTGTCGCGTTGTCATCATCGCACTATCGTACTATCGTCACTGTACTCTCGTACTATCGCCATCACGTTGTCGCACTATCACATTGTCGCTCTCTGGATTATAACGTTCAACCACGATGGCCCTAACGGTATTCTGTACAGTATTACTGATAGCAAAGTTTTTTTTAATATTTTGATTTCTGACAAGGTCTAGCTGATCAACTAGCTAGCTGAACCAAAGTGTTTTTGAGCCACTTATGGCCTCCTGGGTCTAGTTCTGGCTTTCAAATATAATATGCCGTTTTTTTTCATCTGAGGAGGCATTTTGTTCCCGTAATGTACAGTAAACTATAAATATGGGAACGTCGAATGTGTTTGACTAACCCGAATCCAGTGATAAATCTAATTCTCATATACATGGAGATGACCAGATGAATAACCTTGATGAATAAAAGTGGTATGTAATTGTATTTTATGCATAATCAGTCATTTAAAGAAGAGTGTTTCTTCTTTTTTAGTTTTGTGAATGGTATTAATAAACTAAACGAAATCGATCATTCCGACAACCTTTTCTATGTACATGTATATATAGTGGTCAGAATAATTATGTATATATATACTTGTGTAAAATAATTACAACGATTCTTGTATAAACACTTATCATAGTATCATCATTTTATATCAGTAAATGCATTTTGTAATAATTCAACCTTTACAAGAAGCCAATAACTGATTTGGCATATATTTTGAAAACTCGAGCTTATCTGCAAGTTTAAATCTTAGTACTTATAAGTTTCATTAAGTATAGATTGTTTGATTGATGGAAGTTAGACTCGGTTCCCCCGTAAGGCTTGAAAGGAGTCACTTTTCTCACATTGAGGGATGTGTTAATTTCTTATGGTAAACGCATCTAGATCTCAGTGAACAAAAATACACAGACCGTCCAAATTGTATTGCCCGATTAGTGATGGATATGTATAACATTGCTAAATTACATTATTTAAGAAGAATATTCAAGCAAACTATAAAAACTTACATCATCTGACAAATCGCTGTCCGCCATGTTGCATCTCCTTGCTTAAAATGAGCGGCAATGCATCATCACAAATTACAAGTCACAACTTAGAAGTCACAAGTCATAACTCCCAAGTCAATAGTCAAAAGTCATTAAGTCAGAAGTCAAAAGGGCCCTCCAGTGCTTCCATATATTCCGAAAGCTGTTAATAGAATGATGAGTTGATGACCTTAATATTCCGAAAATCTATTTATAGAGGGATGTACTCCTAGGTAATTCCCGGTCTCTCCCGGGATTTACTAATGACCGGCGAATAGTACCACACGTTTATTGTCCGGTCTCTCCCGGTTTTGGAGTAGATATCGTTACAGAACAGAACAAATATTTTACAGATAAATAAGCTTTTTTTCAAAAAGAATGTTTGTCACTTAGTTTGGTTACAATAATTAATAAACACAGATCAACTCTCGAATTGATTGATTATTATTATACATAAACATACAATTCGAAAAAAAAAACCAACAACACAAATCGCATGTTATATTTTATCTATATGAGATAAAAACAATAAATATGTACAATAATTGAGAAAAAAATGTACATTTTTATGGCATTAATATGACACTATCAACTTTAAAACATTTTATATAATTTGTTATTCGTGTTTAGTAAAGATTCCGAGGAATTATTCAAAGTTACAAATCAGATTTTATGAATTATTCAATTGATTGATAATTTAAAAAATGATAAAGAAAAATACAAATGTACATGTATATGGTTTAAGAATAAACAATATTATAAATTGAAAGATTAACCATGATTTACTGACTTTTTCCAGTTAAGTTTTGACTTATAATCGTCGATCATTATGACAATTGAATTCTTAAAATAGTAGTAAACGTAAAAACTCAGTATTAAAATAGCGCATAAAACACACACAAAAAAAGAAAAGAAAACAATATTCATAAAATCTGTATTTTTTTTTATTAAAAATAGAAATTACATTTATTGTATAATAAACAATTATGCTCAACATGATCAACATGGTAATATAACAAGTGTCATATTGTTACTTAGTGTGAACAGATACTTTAAGAGGGGGTCCTCGTTAATAGCAATAACATAATAAGGGACAATTACACAAGTATGGTGTTGATCATGCGTTACACATATGGATTATAAATGATTGTATACATGTATATCCGTTGCTATTAATAACAACGATCATAAAGAAATAACAAGTAATGTTCTAATTTCTAGCATGCCGATCAAAGTTATAAATAATGAACAATGTCTTTCGTCCGTTCATTCAAAAGTGATATACAATTCTGGTAAAACCCAATGAACCATTGAAAAGTTTATAAGAATATCTTGTCATCATATATCTACTAGGTCATCTGCACCTGCTGTTTGGACGCCCTTTGATGCTTTGCATCAATGCTTTTCTTGTTACTTATAACTGTTATAAGGTTGATCAGTCATAAGGTTCACAATATAAACGGATGTAAGCTTATAAACTCCAGTCACTAGGCGGTTGTTAATTGCAAATACTGCTTAAAACAAGGGAAAGTGCGTTGTAACGAATTTAAAATATTGCGTAATTAAAAGGAAAATTTTCTTTACAAAGTTGCATTAGCTGTGTTTAACAAATGACATCATGACTGTCCAATGAAAATTAAAGTTACAAACCTAAAATATTAAAGTACTATACAACATCGATAAAAAAGTGATACAAATCTTTCTGTACAAGAAAACGTAATTTTATCACAATTACTTTTATTTTTTGCTTTATAAACTTCCTTTACATGAATATTCATACTGTAATTATATACAAACAGGGGATGTTGCATCCGTGTGCTCTCTGCCACCAACCTACTTATGGTCTCTTGGTGTTGGCGATGGTTGCCAGGAATTAATTTCAAACACGACTTCCGGTGCGGCTGGGAACGTTTCTTATGGCGCAGGTTATGTTGCGTTGGAAATGTACTCCGCAATGGCTTTCCATGGTTCGAGTGATTCTTACGCAGACTTGATTTTACAGAGCAATCAGTATCCCGCAAACGTTAATGAGGACTACTCGATTAAATTCTATGTGTATTTCGAACAAATTCTAGATGGAACAATTCTGCACTACAGAAGTGATTCTTATAATGGAACAGCAACGACGGACGAAATACGAGAATTCAAAATGATTATTTCAAATGGAACAATTGAGATGATATACCCGGATATTGGTGCAGTCAACTTCTCTGAAATTGCTATTAACCCTGGACAATGGTATTCTTTCATCCAAGAAAGAGATTTAAACAAAAATGGACCCAAGTTTTTCGTAGACAATGTCAAATACGATAAAATACTAAACGAGATATTATTTCCCGGTAAGATAACTAGTTTTCCTGGCATAATACGTATAGGGTCAGATTTCGAGGGAAGCAATCCGATGTCTGGGAAACTAGGTTGCTTTCAACTGTATTCGTGTAGAACTGCTACCGGACTTATGCCTGAACAGTGCAAAACACAGGCAACTACAACAACAACAGCATCTACTACAACGACCACAGAAGCTCCTTCCACTACAACAACTACAAAAGCCCCAACTACCACAACCACAACAGATGCACCTACCACAACAACCACAAAAGCCCCAACTACCACAACCACCACAGATGCACCTACCACAACAACCACAAAAGCCCCAACTACCACAACCACCACAGAAGCACCTACCACCACAACGACCACAAAAGCCCCAACTACCACAACCACCACAGTAGCACCTACCACCACAACAACCACAAAAGCCCCAACTACCACAACCACCACAGTAGCACCTACCACCACAACGTCAGAGGCTTTGACTACAACAATGCAAGCTCCTTTTGTACCAACAGGATCAGGTAACTTATATCAAGATGATTTTTCCAAATTTAAGAAAATCCCGCTTTCATTTTTCATCTTAAAGATTCCACATGAAAACAATGCTTTATCATTTGTCTTAAATCCTGTGAAGAAAAAGTCTTAAATTCCCTCGACTTAGATAAGAGATTTCTTACATGTTTTAACAGTTAGTACCAT
Source organism: Ruditapes philippinarum (assembly GCF_026571515.1). Classification (NCBI taxonomy): domain Eukaryota; kingdom Metazoa; phylum Mollusca; class Bivalvia; order Venerida; family Veneridae; genus Ruditapes; species Ruditapes philippinarum. The sequence continues at coordinate 90,742 of NW_026865464.1, read as the reverse complement.
GAGCTTTTAAAAAAAATATTTAAGGTATTATTGACATTATGTTATAAGCTTCAGCCAGTTCAGTACGGTAAGGGTCATATACAATGTAATTAATGTATCGAAAGAAATTTATTATGATTTAATACCTAACGTCAAACATTGAATGAAAAATGATTTGGAACATACGTACGCATAACAGACAAAAAGGTCAATATAACGTTTCATTGCAGAGCTTTGTAATACAGTATTTACTAATTAAGTAATTAAGTGTTGCTGTACTAAATCAAGATTGTATTTTTTTCAGGTAACATTGGGATAGAGGTGGTCGATCTTTGTTTTCACTACACAAAATTAGAAGAAAACGCTACATTCGGAAATATCCTGGACATTATCGATATAACCGTGGTATCAACTGTAGATGCGTGCGCAAAGTTCTGTGATAAAGTTACCACATGCTTTTCTTTCGCTACAGTACAGAATGGGGCTTCTCTGGAATGCAGAATTGGAAGCAAATCACCGTTGACTGCAAGTTTAACAGGGTCCATGGTTTTTGAAATGTAAAACAACACAGTTTGTCGCACTTTGTCTGCATCCTTTCATTGTGGTTAACATGTTTGATTACGGTAATACTGGATCACGACATGTCTTGAAGTTAATTGCTTTTTTACGTTACAGTATACCTTTTGATAATTGAGTAGTAAAAATAGTTTATGTTACTGGAAAATATCTGTCAGAACTTTTAAAATTTAAAATTTTAAGCAATGTCGTTCCAGTCGTTCAGTTAACATATTATTATGCCAACTTATGACTCTTTTTTATCTCATACCATACAAACTGATATGTAAGTTACCTTTTATCCTTACTATCATGCAAATTACATTATATGTTAAAATGGTCTGCCATTGATCCTTACCTAAGTAGGTTTACAGTCGTTAAGGCAACGGTTGTCTTTTACTAGAAATAAGTTACTATCTCAGAATATATTGCTCAACGCAAATACCCATTACATTTGAGGAAATTTCTCATCGTCAGAACTCTGTGGTGGTTATGAGAACGCCCTTCACTTAATTTCAGATGTATTATACTATATTTTTGTCCTAAAGGTTCATGACTTTTTCTTTAAAATCAATTCAATGACATAAATAGCAATGACTGTGGGCGTAAAGTTAAGTGCATTTCGATCAAGCAAAACATTTTTACTTGTGAAACGTATTGTATTGTTCTTATAGTAGCTTAGCTTTATTTTGTTTTATTCATGATGATATACCAGAAATGGACAAATGATTGTTCCTGTCTCTGTTGTATTATATGTTTATTTTGGGTAGCATTGTACACAGTTGTATCCTGTTGTGAGCGTAAATCGTTATCATCCAATGAAAATCGGCTTTTCAAAGTTTATACATGTTATACAACTTTACGTTTGTTACGCCGATTTCTATTGGAAAATCTTGAATAGTCGTGACATTTATACGAATATTCACAATATTCACGGTCATATTTACAATACTGTAAATGTACACATACAATACAAAACAGTTTTACAACATGCATTTGACGATTTGCAAGAGACTATAGTTCTTTATACGACTGTACAGTTGATATTTAAAGGCACAATATGCTTAAGGAGCTATTATATTTTACTGGGTGCAAAAATGCAAACGTTTTTAATAATGGTTTTGGAACATGATAGAAACATATGAGCCGCGTCACGACAAAACCAACATAATTGGTTTGCGACTAGCATGGATCAAGACCAGCCTGCGCATCAGCGCAGTCTGATTAGGATCTTACAAACCCGATAACACGTAGAGAAACTGATAGCGAACAGCATGGATCCTGATAAGACTGCGTGGATGCGCTGGCTGGTCTGGATCCATGCTGGTCGCAAACCCATTATGTTGGTTTTTTCATGACGCGGCTCAATTATGTTCTACCTCTAGAAAATAGCGGAAAATGTAAGATAATTTGTCATGAAGGTAACAAAATGTAAAAAGGTGGCATTTTGACTTTCATACAAAATACTAATTTACTAAAACTATATTCATAGTCAAAGCAACAGAAGATAAAGATGATCCAGGTAATTTGGCAATGAATAACTTTTTGGAAACTTTGAAGCTTCCTCAAAAATAATAAAAAGTTTTTCAAAAATAAAAATAAAAGCATTTCTTACGCATAATGAGCCTTAAAGATAGAAAACATTTTTTATGTTTATATTTTTTAAGTCATCATTACTTACATTAAAATTTCAACAGGCATGAAATATATATGTAAAACCCTCCAATAAGATTGTTTTTTAAGATTACAGTGTATATAAAAAGTTCTTTAAATACAAATGTTGTATCTTTATAATAAAACAATCAAAAGTCGTTGCTAATCTGTCTTTTATACACGAGAACATCTACATATATCGGTCTATCAAACATTTATTGTCGCTGGCCCACTTCTAAATTTGGCTGAACAATGCAGCCTTATGCTATCTCGTATTTAAACCAATTTAAAACAACAAGTTATATTAAAAAAGTTTTCGTAAAGTTTCTTAAACAACTCGTTTTTTTTACTATTGACACTGTTATAATTATTTGTATCAGTATCTACTTTCCTGTTGTAAACAAATCATTCATGAAAATTTTGACCATACAAGATAGATTTTGCTCAAATGTGATAATATTGATAATTCAAAGTCTCCTTGTAATTTATAATATAAACCTGTTTTGACTTAACACAAAGTGGATATGTTCTCTTTTAAATTCTACACACTATAGCTGATAACAATATGAATACATGAATGACCAACTTTACTTGACCTGTAACAGGGAAGGCAACTTCCAATACATATTCATTCTTATAATCAAAATTGACATATTCAGTAAGAATGTTATAGATTTCATTCTGGAAGGATCAGCATAGTATATCTTTTAACATATTTACTGTGTAATATCACAATAGTGAGTCAAATCTAAATTCCCATTTTTTTCAATTTAAAATCCCTGTTTTTACAATTTCTCCATTTTTTTTTTGGCTCTGTGTGCTCAATAAAATAATTTTCTATTTATTCTTTCACTTGACATATTCACAAAACTAGGCTTTTGATTATTAAAGTTTTCTTGGTTTTGCATATCGTAAGATTCAAACCAATATCCCTAGCCGGATTTAGAGTATATTTTCCGATCTTGCAGCCCTATGCTGAACAGCATTGGTACAGTGTAATGGTCGCCCAGATACATACACCATTTGAGATATGGAACAGTAGGTAGTATATCTATATGACCTGCACTTTTCAATACCTTCCATGAAAAGGCTCAATCAAACCGAGCCAGCAACATTTTCAATTTTATCGCTTTGAACATTCATTAAGGATTCCGTTTTTTTCTATTTTGTTAAAGTCTGATATAGAAAATAATAATGTTGCTTAGCTCTTGCAGGGAGAAACCCTAAGTATTTGCTTGCTTCTTGTGCAAAATCTTTCGCAATCACAAAAAGGTTAAGATGTTCAAATGAAACCATTCCGACTAATTTATACTGAGATACATTTTCAGTCAAAACATCTGATATAAACTGATATTGACATAATTATATCGACAGATGTACTTTTAAAATGAATTGAATTTGATTTACTTGCATTAATAAAGAAACATTAATACAAGTACACGAGTTATGAAACTCATTTTTATAAATATTTTGAATTACAGCATTGTCATGTATTATTATGTAGAAAAACAATTCAATGTCTTCTGCAAATAACAAAATTGAACAAAATACCCAATCAATTAAATTGAACAAAAGACCAAATTAATAGTTATACATTTGCTTCGTAGATACTTAACAGCAGCAAGATAATTTATAAACAAATTGAACAGAATTGGTGGTAAGGCACATCCCTGTTTTAGACCAGTTTTGACATAAGACCAATCTGAAAAATGTTATTAACTTTAACACAACCCATAATTAACATTATTGAAGCATTGAAAGTTTATTATCTACCGCACCATTAAGTCTATTACAAGATCTGTATCCATTGAATCGTAAGCTTTCTAAAGATCAATGAAAGAATAACAGTTTAATTCTAAAAAGGCAGACAATTTGTTTTGGGTCTGGTGTCCACAATGTTCGTTAATGATGACAAATGATCTATTGCAGTACGCCCACTTCAGAGCCAGTTCTGTTGTTTATACTAGACTTAATAGCCCCAGTTGTCTTACTTTTCAACAATTAATGTGCAATATATCTGCTTTATTACTAGCGCGGTTGCTTTACTCTTATAAGACATAGGAATACTAACATTTGAAGTCTAAATTTCGGATAATGGGTAAATATACCAAATTTTGTTTTAATTTTCTAGCATCATAACTATGCAAGAAATGTAGCAAACAACGATGAACTGGTATACATCAGGACCGGGTTGTTTAAAACATTGGTTAAAATTAACCAAAGGATAGCTTATCCACTGGTTAAATCCTTAACCAGCGGCCAGCTATCCAGTGGATAAAATTTTATTGTTCGACAGTTGGATAGTACCCTGGTTACCTAACCAGTGGATAGCGTATTTATCAACTGGTTAAGTACCACAATGCAACAGGGCTGGTTAGTGATTCTTGAAACAAAATGGCCGACTTTTTTATGAATAATATATTTATTAGAATAAAAAGCTCCCAAAGAAACACTTTTGCATGATTTGTGCTTTCTTGTCTTTGGAATAAAAAAGTGTGCCAGAGGCCTTAAAGTATTGTTAGATCTATATTTCCCTTAGACACACATAAGAAAAAAATGAAAAATATTTTTTTTCAAATTTTGAATTGAAATTACTTCCATTAGATGGGTAGAGTCACAGTACCTGTGCTCGACCAGCCCAATGCTCGACCAATACTTCTATTTGTAAACGATTTGTGCATTAAAGTGGAAAAACCCTGGGAGTTTATGTGTGCTATTTGTACCTGACCTGTAACCTCTACACTATGAACAAGTACCCTAAGTTTGGTAGAAGATTGGCCATTTTGCAGACAATATTAAACAGTACAAAAATACATTTCTACAATAAAAGTAGCAGTAAAAACTAGTTAAAACACTGAAATAATGATAATTTTGGACAAATGTGGACAATACTTTGTTAAATTGCCTTTACTCTTATGATTCCAATTGGTTGTCATTGGAAAGGCGCCAAAATATCATCAAAACCCAGCTTTCCATAAAAGGCAGGGGCTATGAACATGTTAACAAATATGGCAGCTGTACGGAAACAAAATCGGGTTGTACATTACACCAATTATCACACTTAACTATGTTTGCAGAGTGATTTTAGTAAAATAAATATGAAAATAAGTAATCTCAAACACCCCAGCATATGTAAATTCAAAAACTCTTATAAACATTTTATTTGTCAATAGCATTTCCTTCGTATCATATTTGCTCTCATATTTACATCTATAGACACTAAAACAATAATGTTTCAAAATATTTTTTGAAATAGAATTGTTGAACATAAAAAGTCATATCTGATTAAAAAAATAAAAGTTCTGATAGAGAAAAAAAACACCTGGTCGAGAACTGGTTTGGTTGCCTAAAAATATAGTGGTTTTATACCCTATATAGAACTCCGTGGTAAATTGTATCCTGATCTGTGTTGTTAAAAAGCTTTAGCTTATTGTGTGTTTGAAAGGGCCAGCTTTGTCACAAGATAAGTTTCCCAGCAAACTTTTTGTTCTGAAAGAGTTTTTATGTGATTTTGTGAAAAACTGGTTGAGCACTGGTACGGTGACTCTAATGTTCTAACTAAGAAAATGAGTACTGACACTGGTATGTTTTATTAAGAAATATGAAAGTTATGACTATTAAACTGCATTTTCTGAACTACAACAACAACAAATTTAGATTAAAAAAGGGTTCTAAAAGCACTTTTTCAGAAATGCTTCAATTTAATCCTATATGCATTTCATATGAAATGTTCTAGTTAAGACGAAATAAACATATATTTATAAGAAAAAACTGGTTTCAAACAATTTTTAATGGTTTTCATGATGGCTAAGCACTGGCTAAGGGCATTATCCGGTGGTCACAGGACTGGTTAAAGTACTGGATAAGGCATTTTATCCGATGGATAAGTTTTGAGCAACAGAATTTATCCATGGGACAAAATTTAATCAGCGGATAATGAATTTAACCACTGGTTAACACTAGCCAATGTTTTGAACAACCGGGTCCTGATGACCAGATATTCTTCTAAACTTTTCAATGGTTAATTGGATTTTACCGGAATTGTTTATTATAGAGAAAGATATTGTTCCTCGTGAACTTTGGTAGGCTTGCTAGAGATAAGAATGTTAAATGTATTTTTTTGGAACATACAAAACAACAGTCAAAATCAACAAAGTCTTTTTTTATTATTATAATTGTAACAAATATACAAACAATATACGATAAAGAAACAAAAGGGACAAGTGTAGTATTATAACACGCATTTTTTTCAAGTCGTATTAAAAATGGTTTCTATTAATACCTGGGACTTAAGACACATGTAAGATACAGTGGTTGTATTTCAAGTCCCAGATAAATACTGAAAGTAGAACACTGGATTGAAAAATTTGGGAAAAATTCCAATAAGAGCAAATTCAGATTTTTTTGTTATACGTGTTTAAAAAACAATATTGGTACATTAAAAATTATGAATGAATTTGCATGGTATTTTGATATGGTGAAACATTATTTTTCAATATATAATGGAAGACTGTTAGCTGAATTTTAGACAGGTAAAAGGAAATTCACTAACATCATAATCATGCGAGTCGAAGATATAAAAGCTACTTGACTTGGTGAAAAATAAAGAGCTATTTTAATTGAACTATTGGGAGATTCATTTTCTATTTTGTTGAATTGCTTCAAAATCCTCGTCTGACCCACCACTGTGTTTACTTTCCCATCAATTAACCCAGAACACATCATGTTTAAAAGGAGAGGAAAGTCTGTTGTTAAAATGTCACAGTATTCGTCAAATCAACATTACACTCGAACCACTATAAAAGCGATTGCCTTCAAACAAAAAAGAATCAACTTCTTACAGCAAACATCCGGGAAATCAGGGTCGACTTAAATATTCACGGTAAAAATGTCAGAAGTGCAATCAGGGCCGTAAAAAAGAAAGGAGCTATTGATTTACCGCAAAACCTACGGAAAAGACAAGTTCAAAATGTTTATATTATGAGAAAACAATTCGTAAAAAGCCTTCTTAAATTATTTCGAAAAAATTATAAGGAGTGCAATTTATTGTTGAATAAGCTTGCATTTCATTTCCTGCAAAATTCTCCAGTTCGTTATTTATTACCAAAGCGCGTCACAAATGACCGTTTCGTTTAGTTTCAACTACTACTTTAAATAGATTTTCGGACTTTCACAATGTTGAGGTCATCTTTTTAAATTATAGCTTTCGAATTTTATGTATAGCAATAAAATACATACATAATCCACTGTATACTACAGAATAGTAATTTCCTGTACAAGATACATATGTAAGAAATAAATTATCGAATTTAAGTTTATTTTTGTTTTGTCTTTTATACTACCTCCCAAACAGTTGAGGCGTGAAATTTGGTCCCGTTCTCATTCATTATATGACATGCTGCGAATCACCGAAGGTGAAACCAGTATATGACTTAACATAATAGAAAGCAGAAGGAATTCTTGCTTCCGAATTTATAAATAGCTACATGTAAACCGAAGGGATTAATTGATAAAAAATCGGGTCCATGGACAAAAAAAGTAAACACAAATAGCTCCGCGCCTGTGGGCGCGTATTACTTAAGGGCTGATATTACGTGGAAAATAACGTTCATCTTCGTTGTTACTCTCTGTCTGATACAATTACATGTATGTATACATGGTGTTCAATAAATGCTTTGTTCTGATTGTTGATCAAGTGTTATCTTGTTTTTCACCTACAAACGTTATCAGGGGTTGAAAGAGCTATGGTCGTTTACTTCTGTATTATCCAAAACAAGTGTGTATGTAAATGATGAAGTCAGCTTATTAAAGCGGCTAAAGGTGAGCATAAACTACATTGTTAAAGGAGTTTTATTTTATCTTAGTAAAGTAGTATTCTGTTAAAATTATGTGAACTAAAAGCGTTCATTATTATTGAAAAAAAAGACTTATATAAATGTTTATAGACAGATAATGTAAATGTGAAACTTCTCTCACGCCTCCTCCCCAGCACCGCACTAAGCGATAAAGGTATTCAATTTTCAACAATAACGTGTTCAAGTTAAATTAGAATCAAAAGTTTTTGTAAAAGTTGTGTTCATTGTTAAATGTTCTTGTATTTGTAAATATATTTTTAAATGTTGTTACAATTTACTAAATAAATCATAATACAGGTGAAGATTTTTTTAACTTTTATTAATATTCATCAAAGTATTCGTACTTTCTTTACAATAAATGTACTGCAAATTCTATATTTTATTGCAATTGCAAATGTTTGGTCCTTTTCGTCATACTTCGGATATCATTGGGAATCGACGAGAACTTCCGAATGTGTTAACTTAAAATCGTGTAGTAGTTCAAGTGGGTTTGATTGATATATTTGAAAAGGATCAAGCATGCTTGTTGATTTAAACTCGAAATTCTAAATTAGCCACCGTGAACTTAAAACAAATTATCAATGACAGCCGTATATTTACTTTATACATTTAGTCAATAAATCGCCTTTTTTACCAAATGTTTTCATACGCTATGAATATCAACAATAGATCTTGGTATTGTTTTCACTTAATAGATCACTAACTACATTAATTTGTATCTGAGGGAGAGGGAAGGTCGAAGAGGGCCGACCGCTAATGTTGTAAGAACTTGGGCCCAACCCGTTTGCTTTTGCTGTTTAGAATACATATGAAATTTGTATCTGTATTGTGTATACATGTATATAGCAATAAAATATGATTAAACTAATTTGTCTCTGACTGGAATTAAATTTTAACACATGTACACAAACGTTCCTTTATTTTGTTTGGGTGTTACACGGCATGATACAACAATAGTTTTTTTATATAGTGACGTGAAGTTATATACGTAGTTGTTTCTTATCAATTTGTTTTGCTGAATTGTTTACCTCATAACTAATAATAACAAAAAAGATAATGTGAAAAGGGAAGCACATCTTTTTCTAAATATAGAATTTGTTCTTTTTTAAGTGAATGAAGACGTGATTTTAAAACGTCAAAGAAACATTGTTTTGTCAAAAATGAAATGCATTTGTATTGTGCCAAAATACGCAGTACTTGTCCTAACTCTTAAAAATAAGCACACAGTATGTCACGAAGGAATATAATTTAATTGACTCGGTTTTTTCATAGTTTTATGAGAAGATATTTATGTTTAAAGTAGCAAAATAGAGAAAAGGGGAAACCCTAAAAATCTCCAAAAAGTCAATATTGAAAATGTTCCAGGCTCGGTTTGATTGAAGCTGTTTATGGACGGGAGTGAAAATTAAAATCTACTATCTACACATCCAAGCACCGGCTTAAGCAGTTTCCTAATTTCAAAAAGAAAATTGTTACATTTAAATTTACAAATATTCGCTGATATGTTCATTGTGCGATGATAATGGAACCTTTAGTGTGACACATTCGTGGCATTTGATGAATGGCGGTGTATGATCCCCAACATCAAATATTACTATAGTCTAAAAGGAGAAAACACTGGGCGAAACTAAATAAAATGAAATTTAGAAAGGGGATAAGAGGTAATGAAGTCGGAATATCACAGACAAGCTGTCAGAGGAGCAGGCAACATATCTTGAAAGTTATTATACAGTATTGTAGGAAGAATACTTGATCCACCTAACAAGGAAAATATTAGATAGGAGAAACTATAAAATACCACAAACAGTCACGTTATCTATTTTTTACAATGGAAAAGAAGATATTTTTTCACCTTGCTCATTTTGACGCTAATTTGACATTATTAGTCCCGGAAATTAACGAAATGTTTCGGATTTTGACGAATTCTTGAAAACTTTATTGCCTTTAGTACTTTACACATTTAATTTTAAGACTGTGACAAGGACAATTAAAATATATCATGACGTAATTAAGACAGATTAAGGAAATAAAATAATCAACAACCACAAACTAAAATCTAAAACTTCAAATGAGTAGCTTTAAAAACAGTGCAGTGAGATATTATCTTATCACCAAGTGAGATAAAATTGTCAACAATTTATATTCGACAGTTTAACAAACAAAAGATAACGCCGATTTTTACATACCATTATTCACGATTCAAATATGATTTGAAAGGTTTAAACGTTTATTAAACAAATCGAACCGTTATCAGTGCTTCATTGAAACCCGGATATTTTATATGTTAAAATGTCGTAAAAACACTGTCTAGCTATAGTTTTTGCTAAACAATATAGGAAATATGGCAAGAGAGAATTCACCGATCAGCTTGTGTTTGAAGTACATACTTTTCTTTGAAAACTTCATCATCTGGGTAAGTTGTAAATGTATTATTTTATCATCCGTTATTGTACATGTATACTTTAATATAATATAAAATTTTACCCGTAGCCAGCTGGTGGGAACTGAATCTTCCCATGCGACTCGTGCAGACCTAGATCAGCCGGCACATCCGCGACATCTGACCATGGCCTACACTGTTCGCTATTCCTTTTTAAATTGTTTTTTTTATATAGGTTGAGTGAATGGATAAGTCCTTTTAACATATTAAGCGTGGAAAGAATTAATATGCCAAGCAAGGTCGCGTCTCGTCTCTTTGAGCAGTACGCTGCCATTAGATTGGCCTTATTTCTTTTGGCGTTACATTTTAAAGATCCTGTTGTAATTGAGGTTGTATACCACACTTAAGTGAAATTTTATATATGTATATCAGTATGCTTACAAAACAATTTTCAAACATCGAAGAATATGTAAAATATGTACTGCAACTATTTATACATATTATATGTAATCATTGAAATATATGCATTCATTTCGAATTGTAAAATTTGACTTCAACTTTATAGAAAATAAATTTTTATTACCTACCTTTATTTACATGAAATGTTAAATTAGGTAATATCTTTATAAATACATGAAATGCTTTTTGGAACTTACAAAATTGATAAATCTTAATTTGAGCATCATATTTATGATGCAAAACCATAAAATATTGTGTTACAGGATCTTAAATAAGAAGGGTATAATAAACTTTATTAAATAAGTGATTTGTCATAGCCTAAGGCAAATAATATCTCCAGAAAATTCCATAAATGAGTAACTTACCAAACAGCTCATTTGCAAAACATAGGACGATAAAAAAGTAAAATTCAGTAACATCTTACATTATACGATTATATGGAAAGTATCACAATTAATAAATATTAAAACATTGCAGTACAACGTTGTGTATGCATTTTCTTTGTGGTTTCTTCCTTTTTGTGCAGCTTTGAAAGGTATAATGTTTATTTTTTTTTAAAGTTTAACCATTAACGACCATACATCTTTTTCAAGGCCTTTAATTTGTTATACATTAACATGTAACTATTATGATATATAAAGTTAGAAAAAAACAACACTTTCGTTGGTTTTGCGCGATTTTAAACATATAAAGTGTACCAGTATAAGTAGTAAAACAATCGCGCTGTGTTCTTTATTGAGCCACTCTAGATCTTGCAAGGAAAAACAATCTACTTCACATTTTAGGAAGCTCACAAAATTATGTCACAAGTACTTCAACATCGCCTAATTTTATGACAGTCACACATCTTGCAGTTGGATCGGAAGAATCCTTTTTGTTTACTTACGAACAAAAGGACTGAAATATCTGTTTTGTTTGTTTTTGTTTTTAAAACCTTTTCAAATATTAAAAAGTATTTTCATAAATATGATCATGTTTATAAACGATCACTGTTTCAGCCAAATATTTTATTTTTAAATATTTTACGAAACTGCAAGTTTGCATAACATAGTTTAGTATGCTACATGTAATAGTGATACCTCAGATTGTTAAATGCAAAGTCATTGTAATTATTATGAGTACACTAATTTTTAATTTTCTGAGAGGAATAATAAATGGTGTTTTAAATCTACATTTCGGGTTTTAAAAAAATACAATGACAGTACCAGGAACATAAATTACTTCCAAATCCCGAAGGGTAATAATAAACATGTTGATATAAAACAGCGGTGCCAGATATGGATTTTTTTAATATGTGGATTACACCAAGTGTCTATATATTTTCAAAGTATTGATATATTTATAATATAGGAAAAGGCATGTAAATAAGTTACCGAAAAACAGTGTATAAATACTGCAAAGGCTAAGTTCTGGTAAATACAACCATTTTCCATATCCATCCTTAATCTTTGACAAATTTCACACTCAGATTAGTTTCCTACTTAAAAAGACAGCATAGAACGTCTTGTATTTATAACAATTAAATTGAAAAATATTCCTTTTTCATTTACTATAAAGATACTAGGATTAGCTGTGACGGCATTAGGTGCTTATATATTGTACATCAAGGATAAGAAGGTGCATGACGCTATAGACTTTTTCTTTGACCCATCAACATTGATGTGTACAGCTGGGTCAATCACTATAGTTGTTACATTGTTCGGCTGGCTTGGAGCACTGAGGGAATATACATGGTGCTTACGACTGGTATGTATCTTTGGTTCCCCTTTTCCTCACAACTGTATTGAAAGACCATCTCCAAAATACGACAACACATAAAAAACCTCTCATTTAGGACCAGCATAATTTTTCATATTTCAATATCAATTTCCAAAGTACATGGTTAATTTTCAACAAAGACCCATCTTCTTCATTGTGCGACAGGTTTTTATACAAGTATCATGTCTGGTTTACAAAAAGATGTTTTCTCAAAAGTTCAAATTTTATTACATATATCAGGTATGTTTGACCTTTATCGCTATTATGCATAATGCTTTTAAAAACGTTGCGGAGAGTTAACCTTTTATTTTTTCTGTACCAGCGTAACTGGATTCTAAAGTAACTACATGTCCATATTTTCTTTAAATTTACGGTAAAATAATAGCTTATCATTTAGTAATATGTATGTTTTTCTCACGCAGTATAACTGGATACTGACCATATTTTTACTTGGAGAGATCGTAATCGTGGTGTTTATTTTCGTCTTCTACTTTGTACCAAACGCTAAAGAAGAACTGGGTCTATTTCCGGCTAAAACATTCAAAAATGCCATCAAGAAGTATGGTATTGTAGAAGACGATGATATGAAAAACCTCATAGATAACATGCAGTCATCTGTAAGTTATTTTTTTTTCAGTTTGTTATTTTGCTTAAAGATATATTATGCTGAAATTGATATTTGAAAATACTTATAATTGATATTTATTATACAACTGCTATGGTGACTGCCCGATAACACTTGCCTGATAATTATATTTTAAATCAGGTTAGTATCCTGATATCAAAAATAAGCCTCGCCCATTTCAACGGACTTTTTTCTATAGATTATATTCTCATTTTTACATATCACTGTAGACCTATTGAATTCTTCAAATTCGTCCCTTTCTAGCCCATATCAGCCTCGCCTGGTAAATGGATATCAAAAGACAGTAGCATGCTTTTCTCTAAATTTACTCTCTTTTCAGATAGAACAAAATAAACATACATACATATTTAAACACTACGCGCTGTAGGTTAACGCAGTATGAATAAATAGAAAAACTTTCAGTGCTTTTAAAAAGGATTTTTATTGACATTAGAGTCGGTGATTTTTAAGGAAAGACCAAATTAACTTGAAATTAACTTGAAAAGTTATAGGAAATGCGTCTTTCCTTTCAAAACATAGTTTGTGCATTCTCTTATTCAAGTATATCTTTCAAGTATATAAACAATGTTCAACCTTATAAGTTATTTGGATACATTATAAAAAGAATAGACATATGAGCCGCGCCATGACAAAACCAACATAGTGCGTTTGCGACCAGCATGGATCAAGACCAGCTTGCGCATCCACGCAGTCTGATCAGGATCCATGCTGTTCGCTTACAAACCCTATATCAAGTAGAGAAACTGATAGCGAACAGCATGGATCCTGATCAGACTCCGCGGATGCGCTGGCTGGTCTGGGTCCATGCTGGTTGCAAACGCACTATGTTGGTTTTGTCGTGACGCGGCTCATTTTATCTGTATTGTAATATTAAAGAAATGAATATTGTCAGTTCACATACTGAAAGATAAATATACAATTTATTTTACAGTTAATCATGTACAACTTACCTATTGATTAAATTATTAATTTATTTCTATTTCAAGTGAGTCAACATGGCAACATCATAAAACTTATACCAAGCAAACATAAAATTTATGAATGTACAGATAGCAATGTTAAGAGCAGTATTAACAAAGGACTTACAATGAACATTTGTTTCCATTAGGTTACATAATACCATATTTACATACGCATGTACTTAATATACTGTTTGTACTTTTAACCACCTTAACAGCAGTATACATGTTACATTACGGTGTCCCGTTAGGGCCATAGTTTCTTGGCATCGTCGACCTCTGATAAACCAAAAAAAAGCCGAAGCGACGAAACGATACGCCGAAGCGACGAAACGATATGCCGAAGCGACGAGACGATACGCCGAAGCGCCAAAGCAAGGAGACGATGCCAAACTGCTAAATTACGGCCATCGTTTTTTTTGCATCTGCGAAATATTATAACCTTAAAACGCCGAAGTGATGCTTCAACGAGACGATACACCGAAGAGACGAGACGATTAGTCAAAGCGACGAGACGATACGACGAAGCGTATAAGGATTTTACACCGGCTGCGGTACATACCGGAATATCTAGATTGAAGGTAACTGTTTACGGTGTTGACTCATTTAAAGCGCGCTACATGTCTTTTTCTAACCCGGTGTACAAATTAGATAAAGCAAGATATAATAAGATGCGCTGAAGCGACGAAATAATAACGCAATTGCAAGATGGGAAGATGTGCCGAAGCGACGAAAAGATGCACGAAGCGACGAGACGTTACACATAAGCAATGAAACGATAAAATAATTAGATGCATCGGAGCGAGGGACGATACGATGGTACTATATTTACCAACTTTCGCGTGTTATTTATCATGTCCTCGCAAAATCATATTGCTACTTCGGCGTATTGTCTCGCGGTATTTTCTCGGTTAAACAAATAACATAAAAATTCATCTGATCTAGATTCCAAGTTAAGGGAATATTTTAACTTCCCTTTCATTTTAATAGAAATGTTAATTCTATTGAAAGTAATAGAACCGAGGCGAAGCGAAGATACGCCAAAGCGACAAGACAATGGAGTTTGTAGATTCAGGTAAATCAGAGGAAAGCGATGCGAAGAAACGATACCGTACAACATTCATTCAAATATTCAAATACTAGTACATTTGCTTTCAGAGCAATATATTATAATGTCATCAAACAGAAAAAGTGCATATACATGAATAGAAAAATGATATCATATAATAAGTGACTCTGCACGAATTGATTCTACATATAGATTTATCAATTAAAAAGCGAATTTTCAATATGTACGGTGTTTACATTCTGGTTCTATTTCCGATTTAAATTCAAATTGAAATTGAAAGTACTGGATATGAATAAAAGATAGAAAAAATATCCAATTAATTAAATGTAAATAATGTATATATACATGCTAAGTAAGCAGTAAGGTTTCGCTTAACAAAAAGTTTATATGTTCCAATATGAACTTATGATTGCACCAGGATTATAGAATTCGATTCTGTCAATATTGACAATCAGAATCGTCAAAAGAGTGCTATTGATAATAATTTTATTACAAAAGTTTGTGGTAATTCTACAAAATCTATTTCAAGTGTTACAATTTGAATGTAAGTAATCTAAATTAATACTTACTGTATGGATGATTCATGTGTCAAATACATAATACAAAAAAGGTTCAATATATGGAATAACTAATAACTTTTTTTTTGTTTGGCATCTTTTCAAATGCAAAATATTTCAATCGTCATAGAAAATGAAAATCTGTTGATTTAGAAAGTAAAATTAGAGAAGCATTATCTAAAAGCAACCACTTCTATATCAACACACTCAAGACATTTGAATAATTACTTATTTTAATAGTTATTATATAGATATAACAATCTTTGAAGTTGTCAATAAGTAGTCACAATTACAGATTAGTTTAGTGATATCAGCATAAATAAGCCGGAAATCTTTGCATCTTCTCTGCATTGAATATAAGAAAATAAAACCGTTTAATAGTATATTCAAGTATAAGTATTAATTGCTTATTGGAGAACCTAAATTAAGTAAAAGCATAGATATATAAAAGTAAATTGCACATTATTTATATATTTGTTATTATGTTTGTAGAAACTTTAAGTACAACTTATTAAATGTAGAAGATATTTTCGGGATTTCACTTTTTTCCAGATACGCTTTTCTTAGTTTTGTAGGTTAATTTCAAAACTATGGCTGTTTCCTACTTCTTCTTAAGTTAGATTAAGATGAAACAGGTAATAATCATCTTTAACTGATGTAAACATATTTGTCGTTGCTGTTGTTATATATAGATATTAGATATTATATATTATAACTTATACAAAGTTTAACTTAAATCGTTAATATATTTCAAACAGACGGTAAACTTTTGTTATGCCGGCTCGCCACGAATCTATCTAAAAATTTAATCGAAGCTTTGCTTCCAGCTTTCTACAAAATTTATCTGTCAGGGCTGGAATCCAAAATTATTTAGCCAATCAAATTTAATCTTACATAGCGTCAAAAAACCTTCAATTTTCACGCCATTTTTAAAAAGCAGCAAGTATTGCTTTGAGCGCAAAGATATAATGATGATTAAAATGTTTGTTTTCATGAATTCTTTTCAATAAATCATATTTACACTGACTTTTGATTTAGCGATTTCACCTGTTTTCTCTGTAGTAAGTTTTCGTTTGGTTAATTAACATAAGTGTACATCTGGTTCTGTGCATTTTTTTCTTTTTCTTTTTTTCCGGTCATTTTATCCTTTCCGGTATTTAGGGTGGGGGGAAAATCCCGGGATCCGGGACGCCCGGGATCCGGGATAGTATTAGATATATAGGGAAAAGGAATAAACTATATTTGTGTTGATTATTGTCGTTGAATCTTTGTACAGGAGATGATCATTATACCAAGCCCTCTTACAATATAGTACCCTTTTATGCTACTATGAGCAAGTTGTGCTCTGATGAGCATAAACAGGAATTTGGATCCCTATTCATCTGTTTTCCCTAATGTGTAATTTAGTTTCTCTTTAAATGATATCTATGCAACCAAAGACTGCATATTAACCACACCACAGCAGTCCTCTTTCATAGTTGTTCATATTGTTCTACACATAGGTCAAGGACACGTCTTATATAGAAACGCATACGCACACCTTTATACCTTATTAATGCCTTAACCTTAAATTTTTGGCATGTGGTATTGCCTTGTTGACCACTTTAAAATTTTGTTCATGTATCTACATCATATCCATTTGTTTAAAATGTTTCACTTACCAAGATGAAGTGGACATAAGTTTTATTAAAATGCTTAGGGAAAATATGTTTAAGTCTTATTGATATAAACTCAATGCCTTCAGCTTTAATATTGAAAATATACCAGTGCCTTGAGAACTTGTACAAACGAAATGTTAATCATGCCCTATGAATCTAAATTCGCCCACACCCAAGAGAGTTCTTCAGTAATATATTCCTGTATATGACTTGTGTCTGTCACTCATTCCAATACTAAATAACATATTACAACTTAACTTCGTATAAAGAGACATCTTTATGAATTCTATCTATCTAACATTTTATGGTCAAGGTCAACAGGCCATATAGTAAATGTGCATAAACACAGGGACTTCATTCTATCTGTTTGCATGCATCTTCATATATACTCATATTTCTCGTTGTTAAACTGAGAGAACTGGCTTCCATAACTTTACATGTCACTTTTATTTTGATGTTCGCTGAAGTCTCTTCAGCTCACAGAACTGTCATTTTTACATTTAAACACAGCCCTGGAAAAAAATTACGAAGCGAGTCGCTACTAGCTTTTTTAAAAGCTAACCTTGTCTCAAGAATAAGATAAGCTTTAGATTATTTTAAAACATAATCAGTTTTACATCTAATAACTTTATCAAATGTATTTTGCTTGAAGGAGCCGGCCATTTCGAATTTCATTTGTTAGCGGGTCATATAAACAAACACATATCTTTGTAGCTTATGATATACGTGCTTCCAAAGATAACAAATCAATCTATAATTATCCTATGTTAACAAAATAATGTATTGACGTCATTAAATTATACATTTTCATATTGCAGTTGGAATGCTGTGGGTTTAGCGATACAGACACCGGATTCCTAGATTGGAATGACAACGAATATTTCAAATGCAACAACACTGCGGCTTCAAAAAGCTCAACCAACCCGGAAGCATGCTCAGTGCCGCCCTCTTGTTGCAAATTAACACCGGTGTGTTCACAAAACTACTTTATCTTAAGTTTCATGGCATATTCCTTGCTGTTTTTCTCTCAAAGACGACATATTTTTTGGTTAATACTTGTTGTTTGCGGCCGTAAAAAGCTGTTGCTAGGTGTCGTGAATGGTGGCTTTCACTTTCCACTACCGTCCACGAGCAAGCCCAATTAAACCAAGCATGTGCAATATTTTCAGTTTTGCGGATTTGGGCGTTCTTTATGGAGTCATTTTCTCTCTTTTTATTTTGTGACTCTTTAGAAACCATTGTAAAAGGACCACAAGTCTTTTGAGCTTTTAAAAATTCTTGACCTTTGCAGGATTATATTTTGTATTTGAGATATTAACTATCTTATATTAGGTATTTGACTATTCAATGCTGAATTTTTAGATTGATTTCCTAGAGTTTACCGTTATCAGTTTGTTTACTTTTAGAGACCTGTACTCGCTATTTTTTTTTCTGCGAGGTAAAAACTATTTTATGTTACTCCTTGATTCCAGCACCTTTTATTTATTTTTTACTTATTTGCTGATGTTTCAGGGTGAAATGAAGAATGTACTTTGTGGTAGAAACGTTATGATACTGGATCAGGTAAGAGCTGTTTGCTGTAGTTAACAGTTGTTTATTTTTGTTTGGGTGGTGTTAGTATTTTTCACTCCGGATCAAAGGCAGTAAGTCACAATGCATTTACCCGATCACAGTTTAGCCGCCGCATCGTTCCTGGGCAGGCTGTCAAGCAGTTTTCAAGTACTAGTTGTCTTCACTTTCGCAAGGAACTGTTTTCTGTACATGACAGAGTAGATGTACAGTGCATATGACCGTTAAAAAGGATTTCAATCATAAGGAAAGTGGCATGCACCGTCCAGGAATCGGACCCGATTTTAGATTTATTGTCCAACACTTTACCTAGCTAACGGAACGGTGCCTGTATTTGTTTATTTGTTTTTGACCGAATATTTATTATATAGAAGAATTTCAAATCTTTCTAATGGAACAGAAGGCGACCATCCGATTTTAATTGCTTAAAGTGGATAAGTAATTTAACTACTTTCACACTTATATTGTATTAAATTTAGTAGCTTTTTACGATGAGCAGTGTGTAATGTGGTGCTACAAATTTTGCCATGAACAATGTATATAGAATTTGGTATTTTTCATAAATCGAGCGGACATTAGTGCATTTTTCATTATTAACACGTTTTTGATAGCTGACAAAATTTACTAGGGATTAAAAATCTTGAATTGAACACGGTAAATGAGGAATTTCAAAAATAGCAGTGCGGACATTGTGTTGCTTTAAATGACGAATTTACTGAACTTTGAATACAAAATTTGGTATTTTGTATTAATCGATAATTTACATGTTGTTCTTTTTTTTGGACAAAATTAATAAAATTTTAATGATAAAAATTTGTGTTTTTTTATGTACACATTTTGAATTTAACCCTGTAAATGCGGAGTTTTCTCCACATTTCTAGTTATCGAATTTTTGCTCACAAAACATGGACAAATTTTGTTCGAAATATTATAAACAATAAAAATAAAATCAATCGACATTGATTATTTAAATTGCAGACTGGCAAGCTTACTGAATCCAGCAGTCATAAACCTATATATAAACAAGGTTGTATGAAGTCTGTAGGTACATTTATAAACGACCATGCAATTACTATAGGCGGAGTTATGCTCGGCGTCTTACTTCCACAGGTTCATTTATTACATTATTTCTTATTTTACATTTTTTACATTTAACATTTATTACATTTTTCATTTTTTTTTGCATCTATTACATTTTTTATTTTTTATATTTCTTTAAAATATCCGTAAAACTTATTCTCATACCACAAGCTCGTGATATTTCGGCTCATTCCGCTACATTCCGTATCTTTTTAAGATTTCAAGTTTTTATAATATTTTTATCTTCATCGCTTCATTTTTACTTATTTCTGTTCGATTATATCAAAATCGTTTTATGTTTATGTATGTTCATATATAGAGATATCAAATAAACATAATGTCAATGGTGCTTAATATCTCTAGGAAAAAAGTATGCAAATAGATATATGTAAATTTTCTTGTCGGTAGATATCATTCATAAATAGTAAGAATATAAAATCCCTCATGTTAGATACCGCCGTGGAAGATAATGAAAATTTATAACGTCATTGGCTATTCTAAAATTCTTATGTTTATTCTTTTTTTTCAGATGTATTTTATGTACGTAGCTCGGACGCTACGAGAACAAATACTTCATCAGAAATCTAAATGGTGATATGGAACTAGCTATAATGTCATTTTTTTGTTCTTGCCTCTACATCCAAAATGAGTGTTCATTACTTTGCATTTACGTATGATGAACAATTAAATTGTGATTACATATCATAAGAATGAATATTTGCTACGGTCCTTACCCACGGATTTCTTTTGTTTTATTGCCGATATAAACAGCACGCGTTCAGACTTTTTGATGTTCAATTGTAAAATATAGTAATTTAACATAGGCGTGAGTCCTTTGACATAGCAAAGTATACATAATTTACGCAAACTAAATTAATGGGGTAGAAAAATATCGACAAAAAAGCAGTCAGTGAAATTTTGTATAAGATGGCCATTACATACATTTTTAAACAATAATACTATTTTAAAATTCTTTGCATAATCTTTTATTAAGTTTGAAAATTAGTTTACCTACCTGGTAGGCTGTTGATGATTCTGATCGATAGATAATCGACTTACCGTCCAATGTCAAAATGAAAGGACTCTACAAAAGACAGGATACGAACAAATCATAGCTGAACATAAAGAAAGACAACAAGAGCACTGTTCTATTCTTTTGATTAAAATCAGTTATTTCTCTTCTTCAGTATTCTAATAATATGACTAGGATATTGTTTGCATATCATTGTTAACTATTTGATTTACATTCAATTTAATAAAAAAACGAGTAAAAGAAATAAATATTTGTTTACAGAGTATTTACACTGTTAACCATGTTTTTTTGCAATCATTATGAGAGTATGCATGTCGATAAAGCAGTAAACGTGTTACACATATGTTACTTTGAAATAAGATATGTCAAACGGTAAGTACAATGTATAGAAATGATACGAGTAGAATCAAGTCAAAGGAACCAGATGAAGTTTGAAATAATCTCTCGTGTACAGTCACATTACATTAATTAAATACACCACAAATATCCTAGAGGAAAATATTGAATGTGTCGCATCACATAAACCATTGATAATAGTTAAATTCTACCATCATCACTTTGCGCCCTTGCACAAACCAGGGTCATCAACAACAACATCCACATGTATGAAGCAAGCTATATCAACAGCGAATACTTGTTGCCATGTTACCATGTACTAATGTATTGGCCGAGGATATTTTCGTTAACCTTATCTAGAGAATTTAGCTACATTATTAGTACTTTCTGAACAGCTTTAGAGAACCACAAAAATATACTTCAAACTCAATTTACAGATTGTTTAAATGGGGGCCCACTGAGGATTTTTGTCAAGACGGGACTCGAAACATTTTTATCCGAAATTTGTTAACTTTTTGAAAGAAAATCTGAACCAAGAACAATTTCTTTACAGTGTTTCATTTGATGTATGTAAGAAATTCAATTTTACGTTATAAGTTAGCTAAGCGCCAAGACTTTTCGGAGGCGTTTTTCATTTCAGTATGGTATCCAATGCACAAACCGTGATACTGTTTCTCTTTAGTTTTTACAATGGTCACGCTGCAATTTTGATAAATATGTAATTAGTGTTTAGCATAGTCTATGAGGTAGGCCATGTTTGTCAATGAAACTCTCGCTTAATTGTCCTGGTATTTAATCATATATGATAATTTGACTGATGAAACATAACCTGTAACAAAGCAAACTTTAATAGCCTCCAGTGTCCATCAATTCATTATTTATTTCTCTCCTTCATGATAAAGCTAGTAAATAACTACCTATAATGCTTGCTTCAAGTAGCTTTGACATTTCAATCAATTAAGACTTTGATAATTTAGTGTTGTACGGTAAATAAAGAATTAATAGACTGAATTTCCCCTATAAATTACCATGTTGTCGTGTTATTTCGCCATAAATAATGTTAAAACAATTACTCATTAAGTAACGAAATATGATATATGTTAGTCAGGACAACAGATGGCTGTATATCTTTCTTGAAATACTATTTTGAGAAATAAATAAATCTTATAACAGTAGAATGTTGCATTTTAGTCAGCATAGCTTTGTGCTGTAATATGTTGACCCCCACCCTCTCCCAAAAAAACAAAAACAACTATATTTTCCACTTTTTTCTATAAATATATATAACTGTTCAATATCTCTGGGTTTTAAGGTATCTTTGTCTTAAATTTGCCAATACTTTTTTAATTATAACAAATTTTGATTTTCAATCATAAGGGGTGTCATTCGTTTCCAAGGGATTTATATTGCCAATCCCAGCCAACCTTCCCTCATTCAAATTTTGCAAAGACTATTGCATATTTTTATAAAAGCTCGTTAGTTCAACTAACTATCAATGTATCTAAAAAGTCTGCAAATGCAAGGAAATTTGGTCATACGAATTTTTCTATCATATTTGATATAATACTAAAAATATTATTTTGAATCAATGAAACATGAAATACCTCGTATACCCTTAATAAACAAAGGTAGGAATAAAATCATTTAAACAAAATAATATTAATGACACTGGACACTAAATCAATTTTAAAAATAAATCTCAATTTTGGAAACAATCTTTTAAAAATTTGTTTGTACTCACAATTGTTCGATTTTTCAATTTAAGAGCATGCAGGGAAGTAAAAAATGCGGAAGATTTAATTACAATTTTCGATAAATATTCTTAAGAGAGTAATTTCAGCTAGAAAACCAAATTAAATGACTACATGCCAGTCAATTATAATTATATCGCTTTTTATCAAGTGAACATGACAGCAAAAATTTGGGCTAATGACATAATTACTTGAAAATTTCTTGTACAGCGATATTTTTTGTTAATTTATTCTATATTCAGGATAATAAAGAATGAATTTAATAATTGTTTTGAGCCTTGTGCGTTGTTGATATAAAACTTGATACTCAAAGGCGACTCAGGAATGTAAAGGTCGAAACAATAATATAGCCTCGCATTTCATTTGAATATGATGTATTACACACATTCCCTTACACAGTCGAATATAGAAGACTGTTAAATTGATAAATCATCAAATGAAATAAATAATAATGGAGAGTTGCATATTTAAAAAACCGTTTACTTGGTACATTCAAAATTTAGCAAAGCAAAGTCTAAATAAAGTTATAATCTTTTATCTTTTATATGTTGTGCCTTGAATACAACATCCTTATATCCTTTCGGCGGCCACCACCTTTTCAAGCATTTTCATAGACACCCCCTACCTCAAAGTGTCGCCTCTCAGTCCGTATAGGCAGTTACTGGCGATGTTTCAACCCTATGACATTCTGATTTAGTGGTGTGTGACATAAAAGCGCGCGTCAGAGCAGGACGTGACGACATGCGCAGGCTGTTATGGTGATGTATGCGCGGCTAATTTAAAAAAAAAAAAAAAAAAAAAAACAAAAAAAAAACCAAAAAAAAAAAAAAAAACCCGGAAGTATAAACGCAGTGCAGCTGTCTCCTACATGGTTAACTTTGTGTTTGTTCCCCACCTTGACCATTTATTTGTTCGAAAAATATAACATTTTGGCAGGAAAAGTCACGTGACACGCACCTGGTGAGAAACATGTGTTGGCGGTAGAATTCAAATTTCCAATTTTGTCAAATTCGCACGCAAACACGTCTTTAAATGGAAATAGCGGTGTTCGAAATTCGTCCTTGACCTTTATCACGTGACATCCTGTATTATGCCATGCATATGTTTCAATGTTGGAGCCTCATCCAAATTTGAGGAATTAATATGGAATCTACGGAAGCCCAAAAGTGCCACCTTCGCGAATACGTTTTATTACGTTACAGCTGCTGAAAGGATATACAATATCAAATAATGGCACAAACTTGCTTTTCTGAGGAATCTGTTAAATAGATTTTGTTATGCAAATAGTTGTATCCAGTGTAAAAAGGTTAAACTAAATTAAAATACTAAATGTTTTGACTTAATACCACATAATTATGGTACAAGCATGCAAGTCTTGAGAGTTTCGTGGGAGTCTAATGGCTTTATCTTACGATTCATTTGCGTGCCAATGACCTCTTACTTGTTGAAAACAACTGATCCAGCGTTATAGTTTTTACTTCGTATTCTTTATCCGTTAAGTGTCTCAGATAAAACTGTATGGATTTTATCAGAAGCAATTCTCATTTCTTTACTTTCAAATAATCCGTTTGCCATCTTCTTAATTTAAATTTATGAAAACAAAACTTCTATTCGGTCGATATCCATTGACATTTGGAAGATAGATAATAGTTTACTGCGGCTATTCATGCCATGATATGTTTTAACTATTGTAGGGGTCCATGATACGTGATAATTTTTTATTGTAATGGTTTACTATTGTAGGGGTTCATGATATTTGTTCACTATTGTAGAGTCATGATATATTTGTAAACTACTAAAGGGGTCTATGGTATTTATGTACATGTATATTGCATATGTTAGATATTTGTTTGCTATTGTAGTGGTCAATGATATTTGTAAACTTTTGTAGGGATCACTGATATTTGCTTACTTCTTTAGGGGACATTGAATATCTATTTTTATTGTAGGGGTTATGATGTTTGCTTACTATTGATACTTGTTAACTATTGTAGATGTGAATGATATTTGTTTAAAGTTGCAGCGGTCATTGATATCTGTTAACTTTAATATGGGTTCATGATATTTATTAACTATTGTAAGGTGGTTTGAACTATTGTAGGGAGTCTTGATATTTGCTCAGAATTGTAGGGTTTCATTAATATTGTTTGGTCCATGCTATTTTGAAAGAAAGAAAAAAAAGTTATTGACTTGCATCTTATTTGATTTGGTGGATTGGCAAATTTTAAGACAAGTGTTTAAAAATAATGTAAAAACAGCACAATAAATTATTAAAAAAATCTAAAAAGTAAAAAGACTAGCCAGATTTTCTGATATAAAAGAATGTAATTTTTTGGCCCACTAATGAATTCTTAATGTGTAATTTAAAAAAATTCATGTGACAAAAGATTTTTCTTAATTTGATTTCATGATTAAATCAAATTTTCACTAAAAAGTTTTTTTCATCGAGGCGATGGAAATGAAAAAATAAAGGAAAAAAAAAGACCACCTTTTTTGACAAAAAAACAACTAAAATATTGAAATGCAGGGTACATGTTCAAAAAAGTACATTTGAAGTTACGTAAAATTGTACTCCATTCCCGATATTTTATAATAAAATGAAACTTTGATGGAGAAAAATTTTTGATTGCTAGGAATTTTCGATGCTTTTAAAAAAAAGAACATAAAAATTTTAAAAATCCTATTTTTTAACAAAACGAGAAATTTCTTTTTAAAGGATATCAATTTTTTATAAAAATAATGCAAAAACACAATTTTTAAAAAAAAATTCAGCGAAAGTAAACATTTTCCCTACATATTTTTGTTTTTTTATGCAAATGATAAAAAAAGCTTCATCCGGGCTAAAAACAAAATTTCCTTTCGATAAAAAAGCAAAATAGTTTTTACTCAAAAAATGCTTAAAAACAACAAAATTTTAAAAAAAAAGAATAAATTTTTTAAAGTAGGCATTTAACGAATTACAAAGTGCCATTAAAAAGTTAGATTAGTCAATAGAAATATGAGGTTTCAAACACAAATTTCGCGGATGAATATCTTTTTTATCCAATGAAAATGTTCGGCTATTTACGTAAAGCTTAATCAATGAAATTGCTATTTTAGCTGTGTCGATTTCCGAATACTCTAGAGCGTAGTACATAAATAAATCTGACTGTCGAGTAGAGGAATATATACATGCCGGACTGTTTCGGCGAGAAAATTTTCGCTAAATTATGTTCACCAGTGTTAAACAACAGGTTTATCGTGAACAAAATACCCCGAAAGTAATAAGGATTACAAACACGAAATGGAAATTCTCAATTTAGAATTACAATTTATTTGTTTTTATTCAAGCTACATATGTATTACTTCACCGTGGTGCAGAGGTAGCGCGCTCGTTTAGGGTGTGAGAGGCATAATGTTCAAATCCTAGTGGAGGCAATTTTTTTTTGAAGTGTCTTTTTTAAGGAAGTAGCATCGATATGCAAGGATAAAGTGTGGCTGTCATAAAAAAAGAAAAAAGATTTTTTGATGCAACTCAAGTCATGCAAAATTCTATATGTATCAATCTCAAACTGTTATAGAAAAAAAATCTAAACGCAGTCGCTGCGTAAGATGAATTATAGTTTATAAAAATAAACTTATACAGGAAACTTCATGCAGATAGTCAGATTGATTTAAATTGCAAAGCTCAGAAAATACCACAGAGCTTGCAGCCCTTTGATCTATAAATGCATTCTTATTTTTGGATTATGATTTACATGTATATGTTTCAGATATAATTTTATTTTTTCTGAAAAAAATTTTTGAAAACTTTTTTCCACTTTCCCTTTCCCAAATTTTAAACTAAAAAAAACACTAACCCCCTTTAAATGAAAAAGATCGTTAAAAAAAATACTTTTTAGATATCTTTTTGTTTTATTTTTTTATAACTAGAGCTGCCCTTCCCCATTTTAAGACATTATAAATATTACTTTATTAATATGATTTAAAATTACTTTTGGGTTTTTTGACAATTTTTAAAACTAAGGGAAAAAGTAAATAGAAATTTTTATTTGAAAAAAAAGGAAATCAATTGGGCAAAAAAGTAAAAAAATGCATTTTGATAATTTTTTTTTATTTCAGTTTTTAAAAAAAATGATAGTTTGGGGAAGATTAAAATGTTTTTGGGATTTAAAAATTATTTTTTTCCTCATTTTGAGATTCAGTTTTTTAATGTAATACGTACATACGGAAAAAAGATGTCATAATTTCTTTCTGTTAAAAAAGGCAGGACTGATTTTTGAGAATTTGGCCCTCTATAAGATGCTAGAGGCATTTTGTAGTACAAGTGGTATCTAGGTGTACTCTACCTATTTAAGGTATGCTGAATCCGATAAAGGTGGATACCAAATTGAAAAACTTGATCTTGACCATTGAAATGGCCATTTAAAATGACCACTAAAATGGCCGCCAAATTTCTTTATCATAAATGGATGATAGATCAAAATAAAACTTTTTAAGGAAAGGAAAAGCCTGAAATTTGTCACAAAGCATGTTTAGGTAAAAACGAATTAGACACCAAAAACAGAATTTAAAAAAAAAACCAATCCAATATGGCCGAAAAATCCAAATGGCATATATTTTTCTATAGGATAATATAATAGTAATATAGAAGTAATATTAAAGATAGTAATGAAATGTTTAAGGCATTTAAACATATTCAGGGTTTTACGCAGCGGACACTACACTCTTTCCTGCCCTATCTGCTAGATATAGAGCTTTCATGTATTTTATCTGGCACTCTGTGCAAGCATATAGAGTGGCTACTCAGATGCTTATACTTAATATTTCCCACAGTGTAAAATATGTGTGAGGGGGTAAACGTGTGCATGCCCAAAATATACGTTAATTAAAGGCACATTTTTCTGAGTATTCTTGGGTTTTGGTGTTCGTTTTTCTCTAATCGGTCATCGTCTTCTGGTCGTCGTCTTCGTTCTTTGTTATCGTTCTCTTAACATTTCTCTGCTGTCAGAGTCGTCACTTTCGTTCTTCTGTTATTCTGTCATCGTTGCAGTCCTCTTGTTTTCAGTTCTTCTGTTATTGGTCGTGATCTTCGTTCTTCTGTAATCGGTCCTGGGCTCAGTTCTTTTGTTGTTAGATGTTCTGTTATTGGTCGTCGTCTTCGTTCTTCTCCGTTCTTCTGTCATCCGTTCTCGTCTCTATTCTTCTGTAATCAGTCCTGGTCTCCGTTTTCTTGTTGTCAATTCTTCTGTCATCCGTCTCTGTTTTTGAACCCCGTCCTCATTCTTCTGTCATCAGTCCTCGTCTCCGTTGTCTTGTTGTCAGTTCTTCTGAAGAAGATCCCGGTTTCCGTTTTCATGTTGTCAATTATTTTGTCATCGGCTCCCGTCTCCATTCTTCTGTCATCAGTTCCATATTATTCTGTTATCGACCCACGTCTCTATTTTCACAGTTATGAATCCTCGTCTCCGTTGTCTTGTTGTGAGTCTTTCTGTTATCGGTCTGTGTCCTGTTCTGTTATCGGTTCTCGTCTACGTTCTCCTGTCATCCGTTCACGTCTCTTTTCTTCTGAATCAGTCCTGGTCTCCGTTTTCATGTTGTCAATTCTTCTATCGATCCCCGTCTCCAGTTTTCTGTCATCTGTTCTCGTCTATGTTATTCCTTTATCGGTCCTCGTCTCAGTTCTTCTGTTATCAGTCCCTGTCTCTGTTCGCTTGTTGTGAGTTCTTTTGTTATCGATCCCTGTCTCTGTTCTTCTGTTTTCGGTCGACGTATATATTCGCTTGTTATCAGTTCTTCTGTTATCGGTCCCTGTCTCTGTTAGCGGTCCTCGTCTCTGTTCGCTTGTTGTCAGTTCTTGTCTCCGTTCTTCCTTCTGTTAACGGTCGTCGTCTTCGGTCTTGTACTTTCGGTACTTGTTTCCTGCTCCGTTAAGGTCTTCTCTTATTTCTATCGTTGCCATCATTATGTGTCTATGTCCTGGTTTTGTCAGTCTTGTAGTCATTTATCGTTCAGTGGAGTAGCGGGGGATCGAACTCACGACCCCTTGATTTGTAGGCAGACAGTGTTACCACTGCACCATTGCGCCCGCTCTGAATAATAACCATTTTTGAAAATCCCTTATACATAAAATACTATCTCAATGGCTAACAAAAGGTTTAAAATTAATTTTTAACACCCTCTACTATGTAGCCAACCCACGTGACTTTTATATATGGTCTCCATTTTTTTACAAGTAATATTTGTATAGATAACTTTGCTGTTACTTTAAGATATCCTAGAAATTTATTGGAGTGTACCCGGAATGATGTGATCATCTTCTTGTAGAATTTTTCTCAAAACCGTGATTGAATTCCAAAATTTTTCGAGAGCTGCCATGGTATAGTAAAACACACGTAGCAATCTCCGGGTTTCAGACCATTTTATGACTCGATGAAAATATGGTGTTGTTATTGTTGTTGTTGTTTTTAACTTTAACTTTAAATTTCAAATTAAATAGTCACTTATTTTAAACAAGATGGTAAACTTAAATATGCCAAATGTCATCAAGAGCAGTTTTGCATGTGGAAGGAATGTATTTTTCAGACTGTAAAAATTAAACAAACAAAAAAATTAAGAGACGATATTGGTGATTGGTAATTTTCTTTTTAGATGAATAGAAAAATATTGAGAAAAGTAGTAAGTTTTATATTTTGATAATTTTCTGGTGAAATTATCTTAATTTTCACGTTCAGTAATCTGAAAAGCATAACAATAAAAAAACTATGAAAAACTAATTTAGTTAAAGTCATATTGCTAAAAATGTAAACATTTTAACTTCCCGCAGTAGCACAGCCGGTTAAGTGATTGATGATGTTGAGAGGTCTATGGTTCTTCGCGGTTCCTTATGGTTCCATTTTTAAAGCAGCGTTTGT
Organism: Ruditapes philippinarum; assembly: GCF_026571515.1. Classification (NCBI taxonomy): domain Eukaryota; kingdom Metazoa; phylum Mollusca; class Bivalvia; order Venerida; family Veneridae; genus Ruditapes; species Ruditapes philippinarum. Next base: position 60,552 of record NW_026865464.1, on the reverse strand, counting down.
GGGGCGCAGTATGATTTTAAAAACTTGTTTCCCTTTTTTTTTCAATTTAAAAAACATTTTTAAAAATTTAAAATAATTTTAAAAAATGACCCATTTTTTAAACCAAAAAAAAATGCAAAAAATTGAAAACAAAATGAAAACTTTAAAAAAAATTTCCCCCCAAAAAAAAGTTAAAAACGGAAACCCAATAATTTCCCAAAATTTCTTTTCCCGGGGAAGTTTTGTTTTTTGGAAAAAAACCCCCTTTAAAAATTTCTTTTTTTTTTTTAAAAATAAAAATTTTTAGGGAAAAAGAAACCCTTAAGAAATTTAATTTTTTTTAAAAATTTTTTCTTGGGAATTTTAAAACAATTTTTTTTTTATAACCCAATAAAAAAAACCTAAAATGTTTTTTTCAATGACATTTAAAACCCCAAAAAAACCCTTTTGTATATAAGTTTTTTAAATTAGGCCTTTTGTTTTTTTTTTTTGGAATTTCATTAAAATTACATTTTTTTTTTATTTTTTAATTTTGCTCAATTTTACATAATTTTAATCCTTTTTAAAATTTTAAACGGGCCTTTTAATTTAAACCCTTTTAAAACAAGTCAATTTTTATTTTTTAACCCCCATCTTTTTAAAAACCCCTTTTTAAAAAAATATTATTTTATAAAAAGGTTTGATTTTTTTTTAAAAAGGGCAGTTAAAACAGATTTTTAAAAAAAAAAAAAACAATTATTTTTATTCCAAAATTTAAATTTTTTATTAATAAACTTAAAATTTTTTTTTTGGGATTTTTTTTTTTAAAATGGAAATTGTTTTGTATTAATTCTTTTAAAAACTTTCCTTATGTTAAAATCCAAAAAAGAAAAAATAAAGTAAAAAAGTGTAAGAAATTTTCGGGAAATTTTTGTTTTAAAAATTAAAAATTTTAAATTAATAATTAAAATAATGGAATTTCTGGTAAAAAAATTTAAATATTTTAGGGAATTAATTTAAAAGGGGTTTTTTTTTTAAAAGGGGTTAAAAAACAGGAGGGGTTTTTTTAAAAATGTTTATTCGCATTCAAAACCAAAATTTATTTTTTTCAAATCAGATTTAAAAAATATCAAAAAAAAAGGAAAAAAAAAATTTTCCGTAAAATCTTTAGGCGAACACGGTTATAGCGAACTTCCGGTATAAGAACAACTTATTTTGGCCCGAATTTTCGCCCTTCTTTATTTAATATAAAAATATACCGGTTATTATAGCGAACACGCGTTATAAGGAATTATCGCTTTATTAAGGAACTCATTTCTTAGCCCCAATTTAGTTAAAAATGCAGATAATTACACTTTTTATAACGAACTCTTAAATATCGCTATTCGTACATATATCCCGCCATTTTCAAACTTTCGTTTTCATTGGCACGGATTAAAAACTCGCGGAATGTACCGTTTATTGTTGTATGTACTTCAATATATCTATGAAAATGAATTTGTATAGAGGTATGTTATAGTTTTCTATTTAGGATATTTTTTAGCATGAGTTCTTGTCACAAAGATAAACAGTTTATCCTTTATTCTATATATTCCTTTTCTTTAATAGTTTTGCTTGAGTAAAATAATAATGATCATTTATGATCAGTTTTCAACATAATCACGCATGCTTGCAAACATAATCCATAGAAAACTGCAAAGTATGCTTGATTGAAATGAAAAGAAATCTATATACTTCATTAGTAAAAGTCATCCTTAAAATATGATCATAGAATATATTCAATATAAAAGGAAGAAAAAAACTGGAAAATCTTGTTTATTCTTACTCACTGAAATAGCATAGGATTTTCAAATTCCAAAATGTACGCTCTCGGGAATTGTGTCTTAAAAAGAAATGAATGACTAATTACTCTTAATCAAATGCTCTTCAAAATGGCGGACGATGTTTATCAATCAGTTCGTTATATGTAAATCTGTTCGCTATAAAAATTCCTGATACAAAGAACTAATTCGCTATATGCTTACAAGGAACTCCGGATATAAGGAACATATTTTGAATGTCCCAATGAGTTCGTTATAAGCGGAGTTTACTGTAATTTCAAGAACTAGAGAACGTATTTTTTCAGCTGCAGGTGTTTAATTAGATTGTAAAGTGTTAAACAAGGAAAATTGAGCGTGTATTCATATCATACATGCCATTGGTATTGACAAGAAACAGCAAAAACATCACTTCGAATTGATAGCTTGTTAAAAGCTAGCATATACAATTAAGTTAGTCGATAACACTTGAAAAGTGTTCATGTAATTTATTTAAGACGCCAGCATACTTCCTTGCCTCATGCTTTTAAATTGATCGTTTTTACTATAGTATCTCAGATCTTTCAATTATTTACGAGTGCTTAATGATGTACTATAATCCAAGAGTGTACTTGGAGTGTTTTTTTGTCGTCACTTATACTATTAAAAAGAATAATTAATTAAGAATTTAAAGATTACGCTATTAATTCAGGATCAGAAATGACTTGCATCTACGTGTATGTGAAGAAATAGATACATAAGAGTAGAGGTGTGAACATCACTGTCTGTAAACAGATAAGAATATGTTTGGAAATCACCTGCTTTTTCTGGGTCCAGTCCCTGAAAATAGCGCAATGATCTTCCAAGAAGTGGATTTTACATCGTTACTGTTCTAATTGGATTTAATTACACGTTTAGAAAATGGATAGCGTTACTCACTTCTTTTCAAGGTTAATTTCTTTCTTCTTTCAGTTTGACTTCCTGTTTAATTTATTTATTTTTTAACTTTTGTTGTCTTTTCCTTTAAAACAATCACTAATAAAACATGGTGTTGTACAAAAATGTTCCGTGTCTGGTAACATAATTACAATACAAATGCCGTGAAAATGGTGTCTTACTAAAATTGCCTGTCATATTCAATACACAACATATATTCAGGTAACGTCCTATAGAATAAGTTCCATTCTCATAAATAATAATTCATGATAAATTAAAGTCGGAACTTTGCCAAACTAGCTCATTACATCAATAGGCAATGTCGCTTAAACAATGAAAAACCTTATCAAATTTCAAATGTATAACACCAAAAATTCAAAACATTTAAATAGTGTTTACATAAATTATCAAAGTATCTTACTAACCTTCAAACACAAAATAAATACTCATATACTCATAAATAGTAGAAGTAAACAAAAAATATGTCCGTTTTCAAATGACAATTTTTTTTAATAAAAATGAAACCAAAAAGAACAACCACACGCGTACATTCAGTTATTTTTATTCAAATCGATTTCGAACAAGTATGTTCTGCGTCAGTAAATAAATAGGAAGTGAATTAACAGAAAGAGACGTCATATGACGTCAACATTCAAGATGGCGGGAAATATACATTGTTACGTTACGTTATATTAAAATCCATTAAAAAATTAATAAAGTTGATAAAGATTTCCATATATATATATATAGGTTTGTGAAAAATATTTGCATCTACAAAATACCTTTCAAAAACACTGGATCCAAAGAAGGATACAAGAACGTGGAAAAAAACAATAAATTTGGAGAAAATAAACGTTCATACAGTGCTAAAGTATAAATACCCAAGTACTTTCGGCGTATTATGCCTTCATCAGGGGTGTATTACATGTATAATGTGCACACAATCGAGCACAAAATCTCAATACGTGTGTACTGTATAGTATCAAAAATTGAACTGAAACACAGTCGCTAGAAAGGTGATAAAATTACATCGATTATGAATGACCGTTATTGAATGGTCATTGTGTAGTACTTTACAAAAGAGAATATAGCCTGCGGTCAATATGGCATAAACTCGGTTAAATATATCTATAAAACTGTGTTTAAAAGAAAAAAATATATATAAACTTATATGTGAAGTTTTATTTTTTTAGTTAATATATATTTTTTTCTTTTAAACACAGTTTTATAGATATATTTAACCGAGTTTATGCCATATTGACCGCAGGCTATATTCTCTTTTGTAAAGTACTACACAATGACCATTCAATAACGGTCTATTCATAATCGATGTAATTTTATCACCTTTCTAGCGACTGTGTTTCAGTTCAATTTTTGATACTATACAGTACACACGTATTGAGATTTTGTGCTCGATTGTGTGCACATTATACATGTAATACACCCCTGATGAAGGCATAATACGCCGAAAGTACTTGGGTATTTATACTTTAGCACTGTATGAACGTTTATTTTCTCCAAATTTATATATATATATATATATATATATATATATATATATATATATATATATATATATATATATATATATATATATATATATATATATATATATATATATATATATATATATATATAAACATTCAAGAATTATGAAATACAAGTATTTCCTATAAAAAATATATAAAATTTAAATTTAAATTTTTAATGAATCTTTATTGAGTAAATTCTTTATCATTTTTTCTTCTTCATAATCTTCTTGAAGAGGTTCCAAGAGGTCTGCAAACCTATATATTCCTGAAGACAAGAGGTTATGGTAGATTTAAATAAATTACCATATTTTGTCGCGATAGAATACAAGATATGTTGAACTCCTCACAGTGATTACCTCCCTTGGCAGATTTTACTAATCAAGGGGTCACTGCGTAGAAGATGGTAGAGAATTACAAGACAAAATTTAAATAAAGTTCTGTAATTAACGCAATTTACAATTTAGATACTAGGTAAACAGCATAAACATTAGTTTAAGATTCTACAGGAAGCTATCATCTTACAATATCAGCGTCTATCAGTTGTGGATAATTGTTAATTTATTAATTTATAATAAGATAATTGGACATTTTAAATGTGATCTCAATGGAAAACTTATCTATCGTTGATTTGCTGATCTGTTAGACCCCTACCGCCAACTTGACCGGCAGGCGGTGTAATGTCAATTTAGACATAAAGGCCTATGTCTCTGTCGTTGAACAAGATAAAGATAGTCTTGTATCACTGTATTAAATCTTATCATCAGGATATCTACAGCTATTTTCTTAAGAAAGATGAAAAACGAATTTAGATAAAAGACAGGAAAAACAAGAGAAAAATAAAGTATCTACGTATGCACTGTATATGTTTTGGATTACGGTAAGAAGGGTAGATGTAGCTGAAAATAAGGTATCTCTTTTGAAAATGACGTCAAACGGATGAAGATCTGCGTGACTGCATGATCGCAAGTTTTCGGCATATTTTTGTTACGATCAAATTCAGCAAGTATGATAAAACTTGCAAAAACATGTATGATATGGTGGCTGGTTTGGTACGCTTTTGTGCGTCTAGTTTGCGCTAGCGACAACACGACAAAACGCCAAACGGCGCATTGTCGGACATCCGTCTTGCCGTCCTGTCGCTTGCGACAACACGACAAATCTTCAAACGGCGCGTTGTCGTGTTGTCGTCCTGTCTCTAGCGCAGCACGCCAAACGGCGTGTTTTCGTGTGGCGCGTTGTCGCAATGTCGCCCTGTCGCTCGATTTATAAGCCAATCCGACAATTTGAACCGAGGGACAATGTAACATCGCGACAACATGCTGCACGACAACGCGCCGTCTGACGTGCCGTACTTGAGACAAGACGACAGCGCGACAACGCGACGTTTGGCGCTTTGTCGTGTTGTCGTTCGCGCTTATGCGACGCACAAAAGCGTACCAAATCAGCCACAATAGTATGAAGCCCTACCAGTGTCATATTTGCAAGCTGCTCAAGTTTAATCTATTTTTTCTTATTGCAGCTCATCACATTACCTTTTCTTTTTTAAGTACAATAAGTAGAATATAGAAATAAAATGTGTATTGTCCATATTGTTCTGTGATGATAATTTGGTCTTAACGGTACTTGGGAAAGTCCAATAAAGGATAAGTCTTCATTAATTATTTGACAATGAAAGTATCAACAACTATATATAGTTTAAATATAAAAAAAAATGTGTACCATCGTATAGAAGTTCACTTGGTGAATCAACGTCACAGTAACTTTTAATGGTTTGCACTTATATGTTTAAACCCTTCGCTCTGCCATGTTACTAAGATGTTGTTTTTGTTGTTTTTCTCCCTTTTTCACTTTGTCTTTTGCATAAACATTTGAATAACATGTATAAGTTCTTATAAATTTCCTTTTTAGCTTATGTTCCTTTCTTATTTCATTTTTGTTTCACTTTAGGAACTAATTACATTTCAAGTGATTTGTTAATTTTCTTTTTAACATTTTAAAGACACTACGATTACGAAATATTAATAATATTGATAATTTGAATGTAAAGATAAATATAGAACACACTTCAATTCATAATATTTCTTACATTTCTGATAATGCTTTTTTCCTGACGTTTGACGTTTTCACCACAACTGCGCTATTGAGGCACGTGAAAATATGACGTTTTACGTTGTGTTTCATTTATAAGGCTTCGGTCTGCTTTATGTAAACATAGGCTCAAGTAATCGTCCATGGACAGTAATTCGGCAAAAATGCCCTCAGGTTAATATGTGAAAAGAACGTGTGAAATATATCTCCAATATTTAACGCATACAAAACGTTTTTGAAACGTACATGTTTTGCAAAATTAAAATAATTTTGTTATATACAGAAAATGAGAAGTAGAAAAAACTTAAAACTCAAAATTTTCCAAGTAGTTATATATGATCTTTTAAAATTTTTATAGCGGACTTAAATAGACGGATACTGATAACCCGCTTAGTTTGCATTACTACTGTTATATATAAACCAATTCAAGACATAATTGCGAAAAAATAGCCACCTTATCAATAGCATAAGGCAAAGGCATTTTTTTCAGTCTGCCCTTTAGTAAAAGGGCGACATTTCTTTGTCCCTTTCTCGAAAGAGAAGGGGGAATCTTGTGATGCGTGTATGTGGTCGCACGGTCACTTTCCTTCAAACATGTCCTCGATGCATGTATGTGGTCGCATGGTCGAAAATCTATAATATAATCACAACAATAACAAAATCGTTTTGGTCCAGGTTTTAAAATCATATTCAGGAGCTTCAAAACACTGAATACAGAATAAGAAAGTTTTTTTTAAAACTTCTTACATGCAACTATGCAAAATTCTGTTGAACCCTTATACCCTTTGCAGAAAAGGAAAGCCTCTCTAAACAACTCTTTTTAGAAGGCAACAATAACTTCCCTTTAAACCCCTACACCATTTGCCATGTTTTAAGAGGATGTCATTCTAAATAACTCATTTTGGCGCAACTGTAACCTCCCTTTTGAACCTTTAAGCCATTTGCAATCATTTCAGGGGAGGTCATTTTTACCAACTGTTTTCTTGAGAGCAATAGTTAACTCCCTTTCTTACGCCATTTGCAATGTTTTCAGGGAGGTCACTCTTACTAACACTTTTTTAGCGCAACAATAACATCCCCTTTAAACCCTTACGCCATTTGCGATATTTTCAGGGATGGTCACCATAACCGACTCTTGTTTAGCTGAACAGTAACCTCCCTTTTGAACCTTAACGCCATTTGCAGAAAAGATACCATCTCTTTTCTTGAATGCGACAGTTACCTCCCTTTCGAAGACCTCACGCCATTTGCAATGTTTTCAAGGGGAGTCACAATTACTGACACATTTGTAGCACAACAGTAACCTCCCTTTTGAACATTGACGCCATTTGCAATTCTATCAGAGGAAGTCACTCTTACCAACTCTTTTTTGAGTACAACAGTTACCTCTCTTTCGAACCCCTTCCGCCATTTGCAATGTTATCATGGTAGGTCACTCTACCTGATATTTTTTTAGCTGAACAATAACCTCCCTTTTGAACCCTTACGCCATTTGCCATCTTATCAGGGGAGATCACTCGAACTGACACTTATTTTTGCATAAAAGTTACCTCCCTTTGAAACAAGCGATAATATGAACAATTTTCTTTACAAATGAGTTTTTCATTAACAAATAAGTTTTTTAATTGAATAAAAAATGGGAAGAATAAACATGAATTCTGTAAATGATTAAGGATATCGAAAAAAAAACTGCTTAAGATTTTCTAAATTTATGATATATAAGGTAACATTTTATGATGAAGTAATAAAAAAATAAAAAAAATATATATGTATGTTAAAGAGTTTATAAAAAGTAAATCGGTACATTTCTTAGATATTTTTGTTTTTGTTTTTTATTGAACATTTTTAAAAGATGTATCATTTTAAACTTCTTTGCCCACTTGTCTGCCAGTAATCAAGTGGCGACACACTTTCGTCACTACCATAAATGGGTGGGGTAACCTGCGCGGAATAGTCATCAAGGGAGCTTATAGGCTGATTTAATTATTACATTATAATGGAGATGATCAAACTGGGTCTCTTGAACAACATAAAACAAAAAAGAGTAAATGTCTTAATTTCACAAGAACCATTGCGATGCTCTAACACGTTTATTTCACTTTACGGAATAATCTGAAATTGGAAGCCATCAATTTTAACTTTAAAGAGAAATTGTTCGCACGAGTTGGAGCTTTATTGTATTACTTTCACATCTTTTTTCGGTCGACCAATAAATGCTTCAATAAAACCAATAAAATCATCTTTTATATTTTTGTAGCAGATGAATGAACACTCTTTTTCATCATCAGTTATTGCTCTTGTCGTAATAAAATGCGAATGTAAAAAAACATGCTCAGTCTGTTCCAGTTACCCTGCGTCTGAAACTTATGAAACAGTTGAAGTATTCTAATACCTAAAGTTTACCGTGACTTTTCTCCACTGTGACCATTGCTGATTCACTGAAGATGTTTTAATAGTATTCTTAAAATTTTGAATATCAAATTGTGCAATGTTATTATTGCGCTTCATTCGCAGCTTAATGAATACACTCCCGTTACATCACATAGTGAACGATAGAGAAAACATTCTACTGATGCGCAAGATGGTATGTCATTATGCATAAAGTTTACTTAAGATCACTTGTTTTTCTTTTTTTTTTGTCAAAAAAAACTTTTGTTTTCCTTATTTCGTTGCACAGATTTTTTTTATAATCATGACTATTTTTATATCTTAGTTTCAAATAAAATAAAAATTGTCTCACAGCTCTCTGTTAATCACTTTGTTATCGTTAAACTAGTATTTTCATAGAACTCATAGCTATATTAGTTAAGAAAATTAGATACAAACAGAAAAAAATAATATTAATGATTAACAACAACAACATCAACAACAACAACAACAAAGTAGCAAATCAAATTCATTCTTGAGAATAAAATAGCATTTAGCCAATAAGTCATTTCCAATGATACCCTAAAATAGATAAATACAGAATCCCTAAAGAAAGCCCAACACGGCAAAATTGAAAATGTTGCAGGCTCGGTTTGATTGAGCCTGTTCATGGACGGTACTGGAAAGTGCAAGTTACCGTCCACGCCCCCTAGCACCGGCTTAAGCAGAATTCAACATTTAAACATGAAATAGTAAAATTTTGAATTTAGAAACATCCGCAGATGTGTTCATACGGCGGTTATCATGGAACCTTCAATGTGACACTTAACTAAACCTTTAAAAATGTACACTTAACAAAAGTTCTAACCGATCACTTTTTAAATTTTGATTATTTTATAACGGGTCAATAGATCCTTATAAAATTTTGCAGAGGTTATTTTTTGTCATTTTCTACCCATTTGTGGAAAGAAAAATGATTTAATACGGTTCCATAAACTCATGTGGGAGACAGGGCGCAGTTTACACATTTTGGCACGAAATGTTCGTGCAGAGACTTGTGAGTATTAAATTTTACATTGCATAAATCCTTGTTAACTTTATAAGTGAAAAAACATAAAACATGGCACGAATGTCTATGCAGGATCGTGCCGTAGCAGTTGGAATGTTAAATGCTAGAGCCTCTATCAGACTGGTGAGTGGCTATTCATAAAAATATTTTTGTAAAAATATCGATAAAGTATTATTTAAATAGAAAATGTTATAATTTTATTATTCTCAATGTGTTCATTCTCTTCAAAATAAAATAAATGTCGGATCTATTGGTATTATTCTTTTTCATATATAAGCGAAAACTCAGGGTGATCGGTTAGAACTTTTGTTCAGTGTATATTAATCTAATTCTTATACCTGTAATGTTTTAAGAAAAAGAAAAAAAAGAACACAACAAAACAACATAGTACATAATTATACAGTACATAAACAAAACAATACCTGAGGTATTACGGTGCATGACACTGATGTCATGCAGACATGCAAGTTCAGCTAGTGTTATGTGAGAAAAACGGATTTTTTTCTAATGCTATTTGTGCATGTAAATGCTCCTTAATTTAACAAAGCAAAAATATATGAAATTTTAGCTATTATTTTTTGGCCATTTATCCTTTAAAAGCTTTAAAAGATTGACGATAATGACCTCTTACTACATTAAATATCTTTGATAGGTTTGTCCAACTTTCACTTTGGTAACATCAACTTAACTTTTATGTACTGACTGAATATTCAATGGTACAGACAACTATCAAACTATATTTAATTGTCAGAAGCAGACTGAGAGTTAATTCACCTATCCCGTTGGTTTATCAATATTGTCTTTAAGAATCATTTCTAAGTGCAAGGCCCACATTTTGTCCTCAATATGGTTTGGCTTAAACTCTTTCATAAGTCAATTGTAATGTAATTAAATATCTTAAATAGCGTTCAAGTCTGCTGATACTAACGATTTGAAGTGTTTATGTCTTGCAACGTTTAAATTTTAATTTACACGATATCATTACATTTATATCTTGAACGCACAATTTTAACCTTAGATATTTTACAACTGTGAATATAAGATTTAGATATAGGTGGTTCTAGCTGTTTTATATGAATGGTTTTTAATAACATTTAGGCTATTGCTCGCTCTTGCCTTTTTTGACATATTTATACAAAGGCTTGATGCCAGCACTTTACAACAGTGAGTGTCATGTGCCATGTGACACATTATCTCTTAACAGACTCAACCAAACCGAGTCTGTTATTTTCATTTTTTTCACTGCTTTCGAAAATCATCCCTTTACCACGTCTTAGAAAGCATCTTTTTTCACTGCTTTCGAAAAATCATCCCTTTTCCACATCTTAGAGAGCATCTTTTTTCACTGCTTTCGAAAAATCATCCCTTTTCCACATCTTAGAAAGCATCTTTTTTCACTGCTTTCGAAAAATCATCCCTTTTCCACATCTTAGAGAGCATCTTTTTTCACTGCTTTCGAAACATCATCCCTTTTCCACATCTTAGAAAGCATCTTTTTTCACTGCTTTCGAAAAATCAGCTCTTTACCACATCTTAGAGAGCATCTTTTTTCACTGCTTTCGAAAAATCATCCCTTTTCCACATCTTAGAAAGCATCTTTTTTCACTGCTTTCGAAAAATCAGCTCTTTTCCACATCTTAGGGACCATCTTTTTTCACTGCTTTCGAAAAATCATCCCTTTTCCACATCTTAGAGAGCATCTTTTTTCACTGCTTTCGAAACATCATCCCTTTTCCACATCTTAGAAAGCATCTTTTTTCACTGCTTTCGAAAAATCAGCTCTTTTCCACATCTTAGAAAGCCTATTTTCTATTATCAGGATTTCATTTCGCTTTCACATAGTTGAAGACATACATATTATTTGACTTAAAAAAGCTTTTCATGCAATATCATTAAAGCTTTACATTCAAGGTCCGATAATCAAGGCCATAGGATCACAGCTGCAGATTATCCTTACTATATTAGTACATTAGGTTGTGTACATTAGCAATTATCGTTTATGAACAGGCTCAATGAACCAGAGGCTGGATACTTTTCAATAGCATCATGTTGGATGACCTGAAAGACAACAGAGATAAAAATGTTCTATTGATACTTATCCAAATCTCGTAGTTCTTCGCTTGTCTTTTTTGCAACCTTTTAGACAAAAAGCTTTGCTCTATACGAGATTCAAGTAAATCGTTTGCTTTACAAACCCAAGAGTTGCATGTACATAGGTACATTACTGATATAACAGTTACAACAAAATGTCAAGTGCTTGTCGATATCTCAAAGCCTACATTAGTAATTCAGCAAAGACGGCGATGATTTCAATTCTGGACTTGAAACAATTCCATTACCAATCTACTTATTTGCGTCATACATTCTTATACTACAGCTACCATCTTAATATTGTTGAACACAATAATCAAAGATTGTTCTTATTAGCACACTTTAATCATCCATTAACAGACAAGCTTTTGTTATGTTGTCATCATAAATTCTGTGACAACATTAACTAATGAAGTATTTGAGGATTATACCATTAAGTCAGGATAACAAATGTCTTGGGTAATTGCTCTGACATCATGTCCGTCCAGAAATAAATATCTAACACGTCCATAGAGAAAGAACGAACATTTTTTTTCAAAGTATTAGTTTATCATGGTCTATTGCTTGAGTAGAAACAGTCTAAAATTTTGACTTTGAAATCAATACTATCATGAATATGTGCTTATTATGCTCCCACAAAAATTGGGAGCATACTGTGATGGGATGGTCCGTTATCCCTCGTCAACGTATTAGATATATATACGTAAATATGTTACTATGACAGCAATAAAAGTTAAAGTTTTTCTAGTTACACGAGTAATATATACAAGTAAACTTATTTTGTTACGGTTTCGGTCTTTGATTGATGGTCTTTCATTTAAACATCACTGACAATGTTGCTTTTTTCTGTTTTGAAACTGAAATAGTATGTTGGAGAAATTACATGTGCCTGATTTTGTGTTACATTGCAAGGTACCGCAATACGATTTCAAAAATACAACCTTGGGGATCGAAACAAGTTTGACATAGTATAGAAAAATCTATCCATCCTGGTTTACAAATAAAGTAAGGATTCGGCTCTTTGTCTCATATACTTCTGTCGGTAAGTTCTAAGCTCATATCGTATAACATAACTGAGTTAATTGCATAACCTTTAAAACAGTCCAGCTATTATTAAAGGGATATTCAGGCAAAATAATGACAAAAATATTAAAATGATCTTATGTACTCAAATCACGCTAAAATGACATTTCTGGAAGTTTCAGCTTGAATTTCTGTTTAAATTCTATATATTTTGGGTTTGAAGCGTAAATATATCTACATATAATGAACAAAATGTAGACGCCAATAGAATCACCAAATAGTTTTTAAACAAGTCAGTTGACTTGAACAAACCCTTGAAGTTACAATAACAGATATTGTGGATTTTGTATTATTGAAAAAAACCAAAGTCATTCATTTGACATGTCCTTTAACGTTTCACTTTGACAACTATTGTGAAATGCTAGCGCTCTAACCTGACCCAAGCGGGTCAAGTTAGGAAACCACCATTTCATTCTTTATATTTGAGGGCATTTACAGAATAATGAATGAAAAAAACAAAACTAAGAAATGAAAATTTTGCCTGTGTCTCCCTTTAAAACTGATGAAACGTGTTTACACTACGCATTGAAATATGAAAATTATTGAAGGCACCGTTGACATAATAAATGACTGACCCTCAATTTACAGCCAATATTCTCAGTTGAAGAAGGACACACATATGTTATTAACTATCAATTACTCAGTTTTTATCTTTGTACTTTTATCTTTTGATAAACTATAAAGACCGTTAACGACGTCCACACGTATAATTAAGTGAATTGTAATAATGAGGTCGATTTTTTTATATTAATTCTGTTTCTTAATGAGCCTTGCCAAAGAATGTTGATAATACAATGTCTTAATACTGCTGTTTATAAATAATTTCAATCATATTAAGGTTGTGGTTAATATACATCGTTGAAGGAATAATATAAAAATAAACTAGAACTATAGCTCTAGATGAACATAAGAGGAGACAATGTTTCATATTTGAAAGAGAAATTTGTTTGATTTTTAACACAATTACTAATACCAATAAATTTATCAACATACCTTATGTAAAGATGCACTTAATATTTGGAAATAAGAAAAGTTTTGAAAATATCTTTCCAATGAAAGGTTTTGTTGACTAGAAATCTTAATAAAATGACTTCATGCTGGTGAATTATAATTTTGTGACTTATGTCTACATCACATGCATCAGACTAATATCACGTTATTGCTTTGTTTTGTCAATTGAATCTATTTAAGGACAATAATAAAATGACTTTCCAAAATGTATGTTCCTTTTATTACTCCTTACGAACATAAATGTTATAATCAAAAACAATTTCCGGAAAACGAAGATAGTAAAACGCCATAAAATGCTGTTTCATTATGCAATAACGTGTCTCGAAATTTTAATCATTGCAGCAAACTTATCAATTAACCATTGTATTTTTAAAGAAAAGTACATATATCAGTATGGTTATTGCATAACAAGTTGTATATCTAATGCATAGAATATTACAGCATTATATTCAATAACTATATTGAAAAAAAATAATTAAAAAAAGTGATTATCAAGAGTAAGAATTTTAGAATTGTACAACATACAGTCAAAGTATAAGAATATTAGAAATATTTAAACACTACTCTAACACAAGAAATTGAGAGAATATCACCATTCGTTGATGTAAATGCATTCAAAATTGCATTTATATAAGAAATAACAATTGAATACACCTATTGTGGTTCTTTAGCATATGTAAGCGGGACGTAAAGCACACACATTTAAACCGGTCGCAAGAATGACCATTTTACCGTCGATTTTTTTTTTCATTATAAAATTTGTTTCCTAAGCTGGGCAATATTAAGAGAATTTTATTCATATTTATGTTGTCGTCCATAGCTATGATCAAATTAAGTGAGTGCTACTGATGATATAAATTATTAATCGATCTGACTCGTTCTTTTTAATCTGGAAACCATCTATCTTGAAACTTTTGATTTAAGGGACATGCTGAGTGGAAGTTGTTATTCTTGTTTTCATATCTCAAAGAGACATTTTGGATTCAGCGCGGCATATTATTACATACAGATTACAATGTACATTGTATTCTTAATGGATTAAAAAAAAAATTACAACATCAAATATTTGAATTGGCAAAGGAAGAATTTTACTTAACGACTTATTTGCAAAAGAAAACATGTTCCCAATCGAAAGCCTTATTTAAGATGACTTTGTCCTAAATAGCAAATATCCTCATAATATTATATAATTACTTTGAATTATTATAGGATCAAAACGGTGTGTTCATTAACATTAAGATCGTGAAAGTAACTTTTTTCTTATCTGAGTTCTGTTATGAGGAAGCTATTAACATAACTTTCTCAAATAATATTTTTTCATTTATAGTTTCAGGTAAATAGCAATAAAAATAATTACGTTTAGATCTGGTATAATAGATTTTGAATTTTTCATTTTAGAAAAAGTTCCTATACATGTATATGCTTTTTATATAAGTATTTGAATAACTTGTTTTTTTTTAAGTTACTTCGAGAGTACATCTTTGAATTTGAAAAAATCTCATATCTTTGTTCCCACAATTACTCAATTTTACAACAAAATACGTGCCAGAAAGTAAAAAAGGCGGAAGATTTAATAACAATTTTCGTTAAATATTCTTAAGGGAGTAATTTACGTTCACCAATTTGATTAGAAAACCAAATTTAATGGCAGTATGCAAGTCAATTATAATTGTGTCAGTTTTTATCAAGTTAACATGGGCAGAGAAAATAACGCTAATATAAAAAATATTTGAAAATTCCTCAAACGGCAATATTACGTTAATATAATTTATTATAAGGAAAGGTAAGCAATGTATGCTTGTGTCTTTGGTTTTAGGGGTGTGAAGGAAGCAATTTAAATTTTTCATGATAAAGTCTTATATCTTTTAAAAGGAGCAGAATAGATTTTGTTAAGGCCGCTGTCACTTTATCAATGGATTGTCGATTTGAGACCTACTCTGGTCACAGCTTTGTTTGTTTAGGTCACACCGGTTTTGATTAGGACCAGATTGCAAACGAAAACGTGATTCACAATCAAGATGGAATAACGTCACTTATTTTATTCAAATACGATAAACATCTTAAAAACGTACTGGATAAGGTAACTTCGAAAAAAAAAATACAGAAACTCTTTCAACAAGCATGAACGTTTGAAACTGGAACACATGTTTTGCAGTCAATGAGTGGCAATTAATAATAAAACTGATATAAAATCAAGATCTTAGTTTGACTATTTCAATTCCGAAACAAACTTTAGTTTATAATTTGCAGTTGGTTATACAGATAAAAGATAGAAGATGTAAAGAAAACATCGAATATATTGAAACGACTCTCGATAATTTCAATTCTATATAATTGTTACACTATTATGCTTTAAATTAATTACTGACTAGCGTAATGACCAAGTGGTGATTAAAATAGATTGCTTTAAACATAACCATTTGATGATTCAAATCATTTTCAAAGACAAATATTAGCTACTTTGTTGAAACACACTTTGAATGCCATATCTTTGATTTATTTTTCATGAATATCATTATCAATATAATTGTAATATCTAAACAATTTTTAATGTTGAACAAACAATCATTAATACAAACATATCTAAAAACCATAGTATGTATCAATTAAAATAACAACAAATATCAAGGAAGGACAGCTATCTTGTGTATTAGGCATTTTTATAAAAATTCATTTCAGACAATCTATTATGCATTCATAAATATAAGTGTTTTATATTATAAACTTCAACCACATAAATATTTTATGTGATTTGTGTAAATTTAGTATATTGTACTTAAAAAGATAATAATAACAACATACTCGAGTATTGTAGTCAACATCTTAACTTATCCGCTTTTATCGTCGCATGGTCATTTGCAATAATCTAAAGAAGTTTTGTGGGAGTAAATTTTTATCTAAAGGTATAAATTGTACAGTTGCTCATGCTTTTAACAGTATTTATGCAAATGCCAAATTGTCAAATGTCAAAATGCATAACCAAACCGAACTGATCCTAAGAAATTAATAGGACGCAGTTATACTCGTCGTATTTTACAATGACAATATTTTCAAGAGCGCATATTTCTGTAAGAAAATATTAAACAAAGTACAAAGTAAATGAAAATGCAACAAGTAACAGCCTGAAAAAAGAACCTGAAATTATTAACAAGAATACAAGTGCATTTACATTGGCACTGTCTAGTCAACTGTCTATGCACTGTATACATATAACATTCACTACTATGAGGCAGTTGAGTTATCTAAATTAAATCTGAACTGATTAAATCAGTTTTCTAAATACATAAGTGTTAATGTCACCTTGAGGCCATGTTATAATCATATCATCAAAAGACAAGACTTACCTTTAGACACACAGTTGATTAAAAATTGTACTGCCTACCAGAATAAAACTATATTTTACTCTAGAGACAATTATGCATTTACTATTAAATAGCTGAGAAAATATCAGTTGATGTTGATCTTTAATAGAGATTTATAAGTATCGATGCCTAATATGGAATATCAACCAATAATATATTTTCAAAAAAAAAAACCAAAAAAAAACAAAAAAAACAATATAAAGTATTGGATTTTAAAGATAACATCGAGTTTACAAAGGATAATAGATATACTAACTAAAGAAATTGACTTTATCAAACCGAGTCTGTTATTTTCATGTAATTTTGTTGTAAAAAATGCTACCGAGGGATCACCCTTTTCATCACCTTTGATGGCAGTAAAACCCGCGTTGATAGCCTCGAGGAATGCAGTGAAGCTCACACGACCCACACTGATAGGCCTTTAAGTGTGTTCTGATGCATTTAAATCGAGGGTGATAGCTTCAATAAATATAGTGAAGCTCTTACGACCCACGGTGGTATGCCTTTTAGCGAGTTCTGTTTGCAATAAAACCCACGGTAATGGCCTCAGGGAATACAGTGAAGCTCGCACGACCGAAGGTGATTTTATGGGGTTCTGCTTGTAGTAAAACCCACGTTGAAAGCTTCATGGAATACAGTGAGGCCTTTACTACCCATAGTGATTATCCTTTTAGGGTTTTTTGAAGGTAGTAAAACCCACGGTAATAGCCTCAGGGAAGATAAAAAAGCTCATACCACACACATTGTTCGACATTTCTAAGGGTTCTTATCTCAAGCCGATCCACAGTGGTACCCTCTAGGAATATAGTGAAGCTTTACGAACGACGGGAATATGCCTTTTAATGCGTTTTGATGGCAGTAAAAGCCACGATAATAGCCTCAGGGAATACAGAGATTTTTACACGACCCACGGTGATAGGCCTTTTAGGGGATGTGATGCAGTAAAATCCAAGGTGATAGCTTTAGGAAATACAGTGTAGCTCACACGACACACGATGATAGGCCTTTTAGAGGGTACTGTTTGCAGTAAAACCCACGGTGATAGCCTCAGAAAGTACAGTAGAGCTCATTCACCCCACCTCATAGGCATTTTAGGGTATTCTGATGGCAGTTAAATTCTCTATGATAGCCTCAGGGAATACAGTGAAGCTCTCACGACTAACGGCGATAAGCCTTTTAGAGGGTACCGTTTGCAGTAAAACCCACGATGATAGCTTCAGATAATACAGTGAAGCTCAAACGACCCACCTAATAGGCCTTTTAGTGTATTCTGATGGGAGTTAAATCCACGATGATAGCCTCTTGGAATACAGTGAAGATCACACGATCCACGGTTATAAGCTTTTTATGGGGTTCTGATTGTAGTAAAACAAACGGCGATAGCCTCATGGAATACAGTGAATTTCTCACGACCAACGGTGATATTCCCTTTAGGGTTTTATTGACGGGGAAAAGTTTGTTTTGCACTTTGTCATCTAACATTTAGTCAGATTATTCTTTTTTTAGAGTTTAGCGTTCTTGATATAAATATTCATTACAAGTCGATTATCTCTGTCATTTCTACGTTTCGTCAATTAATTCATATTAAAGGACAACAATAAACCTTTCTTTTCAAATTAATGTTCCTTGTATTGCACATTCCGAATAGAAATATGACAATCAAAACACAATTCTTAACATTATGATGGTGCAATGCCACATTATGAGAATGCTCAAATAGTGCACTCACACATAATGACTATTCCGTATTCATTAATATATCTCAATTCAATATGAAGTCTTTTTAAATTATTGGGTCGAACTCGTTTTGACGTTGGTCATGACAGTTACACAGTAAAAAGATCTTTAAGAAAGAGGGTTATTATTATATAATTGTGTTTTAAATGCACACGAAATTGACGTTTATCATATAGTTATCGCAATATAAAGTCAACATATTTTAGGATAGATACGAACGACAATCAACAAATTAGCATAAACTAGTATGTGATATCAAAAATAATTAAAAATTGTTAAATGACCTGAATGTGTGTTGTAAAATGACGCAATCCTATCTTATCGTAACAGACAATTCTTAACAAAACATCACGAGAGTTAATTCACAGAAGCATGGAGAAAGAATAAGATAGATTGATTGTAGTAAACACGAAAATGTTAACCCTTTACCTCATGTAGATGTGTTTCGACGGAAGAAAATCTGGACATGTGACAGGCTAAAAAAAGGCCTCAGGTAGATTGTAAGGTAATGTGTAACCAACGCTGAAAAGCCTTTCACTCTATCTCAATCCATTGAGAAGATGCAGCCCTTTGATATCAGTTTTGATGCAAAATAGTGATTCTTGGCAATTTTGAGACGTCCCCCATTGGCATGGTAACATGAAATTTAAGATCAAGCATGCGGTTACAGAAGCCATAGTCCAGTCAACATTTGTGCCAAGTTTCATTAATATTTTTTTATAGTTTCATAGCAGTTTAAACTTGTAACAGGAGGCTTTTCGATGAAAACAGACATTTTTCACAATATGCTCATGATGTTAAGGTTTAAAAAAAACAAATTAAAAATGCTACAAAACAACAATTTTCACCAAAATTAGATGAAAGGCCACGTATTAACACGGAAAAACTATTATCTATTAGATCCAAATAAACTGAACACAATATCATTATCAAAATGCTCAAAGAGATTGAAAAGAAACTCTAAAAATGTTCTTTTATAACGTTATTTTATCCGCCGAACAAAGTTCTATTCTTTAGACTTCATTACTGTAAGGAAAATTTACTATTTAGATATCATAGACAAAATGATTACGTAATAAAAATAAATAAAATGATTAATTAAATGGTAAAGGGAAACTTTTTTAGGTACGGAAATTTCAAAGGTGACAAAATGCATAACGATTTAATCATCAACTAAATGACTGATAAGGTTAACACGTATGAAGCTTTCTATGTGTAATATATATATAAAACGGTCCCATGTGTGCAAGAAAATGTTATTTATCTTGATTCAATCTTAACATAAAAGATTAATTTCCAAAGGGAAAAGTGTTTATAGTATCTCAAGGCAACGGAAGTAATCTGATAATTAAAATCAAGATATTGTCAATCTTCTAAGTTAACCCTGCTCAAGAAAAAGAAAATAATTAATTTAACTTTACGTAAGAGACAGGCACTTGGTCGTTTATACTCAAACTGTAACTTGGAAAGTTCAACACGTCTACCTTGTATAGATTTCTTTCACTTTTCACATACTGACTGCTATTTCATCATTTTATATAACGATGTTATTGATTTTCGTTGTGTATTTTTTCTGATTTCTCAATTATTGATGAATGAAATTTATATTACAAACACAGATGAAAACAGTTTAATTCGGTCAGGAAAATCTACAAACGCATGTACATTAAGATGAGAATAAACAAAACAAAAATAAATAAATAAAAACAAAACAACAGCAACGGCGCGGAAGTTATTGATGAAAATACATTAAACTAAATGAATCTGTCAAGGCTGATATTTAATCCCTCCCACAAGCTTCTTAACTGCGTATTTTTGACGTAAATCCTTCATATTGTGTTAACATGAACTTCTGTTATTTAAAGCAGTATAAATAATGCAGAGAAAGTGTCACTTTGTCGGTAACACTGATAAATTACTCAATTTGATTTAATAGCTAAGAAGGATAATACAAAAGATTCTTTAACATTGACATTATGTTTTGTCAGCAGGTTCTTTAAAAATAAACTCTTTGTAGGAGATACAAGTTTTTTGTGACTGTATATTTCGCACAATTCCCTCAACTAATGTTGCAAATTAAAATTTTTCAAAGCAGTAAAATTTTACAAAGAAATCTAACATCACATTCATTTCCAAGAGGTATCACTCAAATGACTTGAAATACTCATAAAGTTCTATGCACTGGCTTTAAATGTTGATTGAATCTTAGGCACAATTTTATGAAAGGGAAAATAGATCCTTTCAAATTTCTAACATATGAAAGGTCCTCTTTTTTGTTTTAAATAATGTGTTGCATGTATTTATTTCTGACAGATGAGCTTTTAATCATTGCTTATAATTAGCCAGAGTCAAGCACGATCCGCCTCTGCCCTTTTACGATTTATTCCGAAAAAGGTTAAAATAGTGAGAAAAAAAACAATTTTGAAACAAGATTGCATTTGAGAAAAATGCTATGCCACCGCATGGTTCAAATTTCATAGCTGTACATCAATGGACAAGAAAGTAGGTCACATCATCAAAATCTAGGTCAAAGTTCAATTTTAAAACTAAAACTGTGCACATGGTCAAAATGTCATTGCTGTACATCAAAGGACAAGAAAGTAGGTCACTGTCCCCTTCGGCAAGGCATAATTTTGATCCAAGGGTTTAATAACAATCTTGATACAGGTCCACCAATATCTAAGCTATAGCTTTCTCCCAGTTAGAAAACATTTGTTTTATTTTCTGTTTTTACGACGTGTACATAATGAGAAACACTGCCCCCGGGCAGGGCCAATTTTTGACATTTGAACAACTTTGGTAGAGGACCTATAGATGATATTATATATCAAACATCAAAGCTTTATGCCTTGAACCTTCAGACAAAAATTTTTTTTTTCACTATATGTACATAATGAAAACCAATGACCCCCCAGGGCGGAACCAATTTTGACGCCATGGCTATAATTTGAACAATCTTGCTAGAGGTTCACTTGTAACACAATGTTTCATGCGTAATATATTAACTTTATCCTTTGTAAATTTAGAGAAGATGATTTTTTAAGTTTTAACTATATACATATAGGATAAACCTATGGCTCCCAGGGGCGGGGCTAATTTTGACACAAGAGGCAATTTTGAACAACTTTGGTAGAGTACCTTTAGATGATATTATTTAACAAATATTAAAGTTCTAAGCCTTGTACCTTCAGACAATAAGATTTTTTTATTTTTTACTATATGTATATATTGAAATCAATGGGCAATTTTGACCCCAGGGCTATAATTTGAACAATATTGCTAGAGTTTTACAACACAATGTTTCATGCAAAATATCTAACCTTTAGCATTTGTCAATTGCTAGAAGAATTTTTTTAAAAGTTTTTACTATACCGTAAAATTCCTAATTAACGCCCCTGCCCTAATAAAGGCCCCCAGGCTTTTTGATATGGAAAAAAATCTACTCATCTGTGCTGAACTTATGAGTATATCCATAATTTTATTCAAATCATTCAGAATCCATTTTATTTTAAAGTAAACACAAAAATGTATCGTATGAACTTTAAAAAACTTTTACCTTAACAATTTTTAATGCTATTACTAACACTTGCTAACACTAAATGTATTTACAATGATTTTTGGATTTAGGAAAAAGAGTTTTAATAATAGCCAACCTATTGGAAATTGTTTAGCCCCCCCCCCGGGGGCATTTAATAGGAATTTTACAGTATAAATATAAGGAAAACCAATGACCCCTGGGGCTGGCCGATTTTGACCCCAGGGCTTTAATTTGAACAATCTGGGTAGAGGTCTACCAGACAATGCCTTATGCAAAATATCTAAGCTCTAAGCCTTTTGGGTTTTTACAAGAAGGTGTTTTAAGTTTTTACTATATGGACATATAGCGAAAATCAATGACACCGGGGCGGGGCCTATTTTCACCCAAGGGCTATAATTTGAACAATCTTGGTAAGGGTCTACCAGATGATGCCTTATGCAAAATATCTAAGCTCTAGGCCTTTTGGGTTTTTACAAGAAGGTATTTTAAGTTTTTACTATATGTACATAGTGAAAATCAATGACCCCCGGGGCGGGGCCAATTTTGACCCCAGGGCTATAATTTTAACAATCTTGTTAGAGGTCAACCAGACAATGCCTTATGCAAAATATCTAAGCTCTAGGCCTTTTGGGTCTTTACAAGAAGATTTTTAAAAATTATTCTTATAATTCCTTTTGGTTGCCATGGCAACCAGATTTCTCCATGGAATAAAATTCTTTGAACAATTTTGGAAGCCCTTCACCCAAGGAACAATCCTGCCAAGTTTGGTTGAAATTGGACTAGTGGTTTTTCACAAGAAGATTTTTTAAGTTCACTATATAATCTATATAACACACACACACACACACAAACAAACACACAGGTGAATCGCTATATGCCACCGCATCGCAGATGCTGCGGTGGCATAAAAATTAAATTTGATGAAGATGTATCATTGTTTGTATACATACGTGCCAATATCGCATTCTGTGTTAATGGAATTGTAATGAATAGTTATTTATGCTGTCGTCATATAGCTCATATTAATAATTTGATTTGATATGTTAATAATTTGATTTGTTAATAATTTGAAATACGCATTATTTATAAAGTCTATGTATCATTTATCACAGATAACATGTTCTGACATTTTATTTTCACAAAAAGGAAACATCAACTTATTTAAATAATAGCGTAATTTCCTTGCAAGCCAACAAATACAAATTGGTTAAAATTCTTTAATTTTTCTCATGAAAACATTAAACAAATTACTTTTTTACTATGGGTTTAAATTCACATGTTAATTATCATACTCCGTGGAATATGACGTTGCTAAAATATAATCAAATTAATCTATGGAAAAAATACGTTAGTTGATGAAATTGTGAAATGGAAACTTTCGAACCTTTTTCTGACAAAGAAAGATCTCAAGGCTCAAGGCGATCTCGTTATATTGTAGACATATTCCAATTATTTTTTTTAGACCTTATTCACAAAAATGAACTTCAGAGAAAGTGAATTATTTTGCATGATGAAATTGTAGAATTAAAAAAAACTTCAAACAATATTTTGCTTTAAGCCGTGTATTAAGTATGGAAATATACAAAAGACTTGAGACTATTCAGTTATTGAAATAAATTCATGTAGATCTATCTCCAAAGCGATAAGCATTTAGTAAATTATTTGTTGTAGATGATTTAACTTGAAGAGTACATCTAATAATGTCAATGTTATGTCATTGAATGGAAAAATAATATAAATAAATAAGGCAATAACATAAATAAAACTGACTAGTTAAATAATGGATAAATAATAAATGTCGGTTTTGATTAACATAAAATGGAAAGTACGGTTTTTAATGCG
Source organism: Ruditapes philippinarum (assembly GCF_026571515.1). NCBI lineage: Eukaryota > Metazoa > Mollusca > Bivalvia > Venerida > Veneridae > Ruditapes > Ruditapes philippinarum. The sequence goes on along the minus strand of NW_026865464.1, from coordinate 36,142 downwards.
TATTTCTAACCGTCCTGTCAGTTTGTTTCTACAAAACTATTAAAGTAGACCAAAGTAAGTAATTTACACATTGCAAACAACACTATCAAATCAAATAAATTACCAAAAAGTCACAATGTAAAAAAATACTCATACTGTGTTAATAACACAGTAGAAATATGTGATTATTACACTTAAGCTACTAATTAATCGCAAATATCACGTGAATTAGTAGTTGAAACTTGAATTATTTTACTTTTCTTAAAATCATCGAAGATTTTTCTCTAGTTTGATTTTCTTGAAATATTTTCTGGCGGCATGCAAATTTAAAAACGAGCCAGACATATAGCAATATTTTTTAACCTCTTCAGGTTTATTTTCATAACTTTACGAATATTATTATATCTTGATAAAAAATATTGCGATAAAAAGAAAAGGCTTTTATCTATTCTTAAGCCGTTTGAAGTCTTATCAATATTGTTAAAACAACAAACTATCAAAGGACCACGGAAAGAAATGTAATGTAGGGAATGGTTCAATTAGAACTGCCTTTTGGGTACAAATCAATATAAATCTGTAAAGGAAACTATACATTATCATGGCATGATATTAACAGATCAAGTATGTTGCCTGATATAAAAGCAATTCAATTATAAAAAGCAATGCAATAACTACGAACTTTCAATATAAGTGTAATGTGATAACAAAAAACATCAATCGCAAGAAAATTGCAAGTTTCATTTTCCTAAATCATTAAAACATGGTGTTTTGATTTCGCTTAATGATGCAACACGATTAATGTCTAAATAGTTTAAATCGCGTTAAAAATACATTGCCATACTTTTAGAGTTACGGATTAAACAGATACTGTTAATGTGTTGTTTATTAAGAGCTGCAGGTAAAGTACATTAAAATATGTCAGGCTTTGTTATAGACGATTACAATGTTATATAAATTATGATAATTTAATGACAAGTAATTTAAAAAAAAATATTTCTATTTTCTATATACGGAGGAATATAAAGGTTCTTTTTGCGTTGCCGTGTTCACAAATGAATATATTTCGTCTTCGGGGCGTTGACGGTACCTTGCTTTTTCTAGTACCGTCCATGAACAAGCTTAATCAACCACATTTTAAATCTTGTCTTTTTGGACGTATTTTATGGATTCTGTTTTTTCTCTGCGTGGCATTTTACCATGGTCTCTGTGTCATATTTACTTAAGATTGTGCTAATAAAATTGATTAGAAACAATAAAAGCATTGCTTTATAAACAGCCGGAGTAACCATGCTAAGTTTTGTATGTCTATAATAATACACACTCATATTTTCTAAGGAAAAACGAAACACATTTTGTGCTCAAAATATTATTTCTGGAATTAAAGATATAGATATATAAATCTTTTTACTATTATTGAATGATCGCTAACATCGTTGGAATACTTAACAACAACCTTAAATAATATACAATAACTTGTTAGAAGGATAATGATATCGAATAACTACCATTGAACAAAAAATTAATTAAGTTTGTCATACAATACCGTCAATACTTTGTAAAGCAATACTAAAAGCGAATTGGTCGAACATGGAAGAAAATTCACATAATTATTACAAATATGGCACTTATGTATCTCATTCTTGAAAATTATACGATATAACTTAAACAAGTTTTCATACACAGTAAACAGTAAGGGGCTTTACCTTTGTATTTTTGAGTAAAAAGTGATACAGACATTGTTATACGTCGATATCAAATATTTCAAGGTAAGGGGGAGACTATCTCTATTCTTTATTCTTAGTATAGAAATTGACTTCAATCAACCAGAATTTAATGGTGGCGATATCTTTATCAAATATTTTTGGATCATGTTTTTCACTTGTTTTCTGCAGCACAAAAGACATTCGAAATTGATTGGAGTTTACAAGCAAATCGAGCTAGGTTATTATATTTTAAATCCGATTCTCCCTTTCTTTGGTGAAGAAAACAGTTATTTCAGTTACGATGCATTTGTAGACCTGTAAATACTTCTCATGTGAAATAAAAAAAACAAAAACAAAAAAAACCCATTAAAATCCTGACAGAACCAATGATTTTCTTTTATTTTGAAGAAGTCTACAATATGATTCTCATCTTATTTGAGCTTACACGATATCCATTATATTAGTGCCTGGCTACAACACTACACCAACGAGAAAGAAAATAGGCGAAAATGTTGCTCGCAAAAATCTACGCAAGAAATACTGATATTTAGAACGTTTTTTCCTAACTTTGTATTCATTGTTTATTTTGTAAAATAGTCGTGTAGTTTAATCTTTAGTAAAATCAAACAAATACTTTCCCTGTTCCTTGTCCTGGCAATTAAGTAAATAAAAAATCTCTAGAAGAACTTGTTTGTTTTAAAAGCCTGATTGTTTTTATCAATCTTAAACTCATTCATTGACACCATTTAAATGAAGCACAATTCCAAGCCAGTTGTTATCTTCAAGATTTTATATTTCAGTCTATTTTCAAATTACTCTACTGTTTTATTCAAATTGAAACTTCTTGTTTCATTTAACAATCTTACTTATCTTTTTGAAAGATGTTTTTGAATGACACTTTTGTTCTTTTTTATGAGTACATCCCTTTTGGTTTGCTCTAAATATTATTTCCTCATTTCTGCTTAGGACTCTCGCGAGAGTATAAACGTCGATTTACCAAATAAGAAATCTTAAAATGTAACTCTTGCTGATAGTTTGTTCCAATTTATCAATATTATATAGATTCTTAAATTTTATAGAACTATAATTGACGGACTGTAGATCATATTTCAAAAAAGATCATTATATTTTTAGTTACGTCTTTTGCCATAATTGGAAATAACTTTAGTGTTACTGCTATTTATTTTACATGATTCGTTTATGATAATAGAAACAAAAAACGTTACCAATTGTCAAAATATCTAGCTGCTACTTAAGTAGTAGATACTATGCTCATGAAACATTATCATGAGTTGTATTGACCTTCCATTATAGACCAATTCACTCAAACGGTCGATATAGTAGATATTAGTTTGTTTTGCATTAAAAGATCGAAATCCGAGTGACCAGAGTACCAGATGCATTTTTTTTCGAATGGTTCTGCCATGAATGAAAATATAATAGTTGGTGTCCTTGCTTAATATATTATTTGATCTAACATGTAAAACAAAAAATAGTTTTGATTTATTTCATGCTCTTGTTAGTTATTGTAAGGGAGTAGAGTGGTGGCCTTATTGTTAAGGTGTCCGCCTCTCAACCCGGTGATCACGTGTTCGAGCCCTACTTGGGTCACGGCCATGTTTCTTTATATGACACCAGTACCGGTTTGTTTCAGGAAGCATATTCGAAAATTATTAATATAAGTTGCAAGAACTTGTTTCGCAATCGAGCTTCCATAAATAATTTTTTTTAAACCAAACCAATTGTAAGTTACTTTGATTAATTTTGTTGTGTAACGTCATGCGCTATTGTCCACGATGTCATTAAATCATGATATTAGAATCTATATGTAGAAAACAAAAGTTTTTGTATTTTGTTACATTTTTATTATTTTCAAGCAAATGATTATGTGCCTATCGTATCATGCACATTTTACAAACCATGAAGTACATTTCTGACGAAATATCAAATTTAATTATTACGCAAATGTTTTATTTAAAAATCGGCTTAAAGTTTACTTCGGCTTTAGTCTAAATACTTTATATTATATGTTTATTATATTTTGGGGAATATAATCTCTCCGTTTCGTTTACCATTACACCTAACTGTCTGACCAGATTCAACGTATTTTAGCTTGGTTGTACATATTGTTCATAACATTCAATGACTTTCATATTTTGCCATTCGATCTTTGACCAAACTACGTTGTGTCAACTAAACAAAAGCAAATCTTAGAGAAAGGTGAATGATCTCAAAGATAATCGACCTTTGTTAAGATAAAGCTTTCCCCCATCATTTTAATGACATGTGTGAATAAACGCGACATAAAAGCTTTTACGAGTATAAGATGGACGCCTTTTAGGTTAGAACACTTGTACTTGGATCTTTATATAAAAGAACTATAAAAAGAGGAAATTTGAGATATGTAATACATTAACAACCTACTTCTTATATCATGTTTCATCTAACCATATATCTAACCTTTACTCACTTTCTTGTTATTTTATCGGATAAAAACGACTAAATATAAGACAAGCTGCGATCCCTATGGTTGTTTGAATTATCTTAAAACAACTGTCGCAACAAATTAACTTATCTCTATTGAATAAATAAAAATACACATAAAGACACATATTATGCTTAAGGGTTGACAAAGTCGCTTAGTAACTTTCATAATTGAAAATTAAAAATTAAATATATTAAAGTAATAATTCTATCACTTATCATTCAAAATAATTGATTCTACTGTCGCAAATTACTATACTTTCAAGAGTGCTACATAAAAATATTTTTTATTAGATGAAAATGCACTTTTCCCCAGATTGATTGAATTTTGACTTATTTATTATTCTCCATCATAATGTGTTTTGATATCAACAAATTAACTTCTTTTACTTATGATACATCTTGACGTCAAAACAAGCGAAGTAAATTCCCACCAGATTTCCACATTAAGAAATTTTGATTGTATTAATTTTTTCCATAACAAACTGTACGTTGATTTGTACATTAATAATTAAGAAAGAAAATTACAGCAAATTATTTGCAAAGAATGTATTAGACATTGTCAGTACAAACATTTGAGTAATCAAATTTATTGAATTTTTTCGTTGGAGTCTATTCTACAATATTGTAAGTTTCAATCTCTCGTCAGACACCATTTGACAGCATACCATCTAAATGAGACGTTTTTATGTCAGTTAAAGCAGCTGAACTTAAATTGTAAATAGCTAAATGTAGCTGATGTCTCACTCTAACAAACCTTTATGGATCATCCGTAATTATAGGACCATCATTAAAGATAAACAATTTCAGAAGAAATGGGTATTAAAAAGAGGATAGTACTATTTACAGCTGATTATCACTTATTGTTTGTATTTAACAATGAACTATATTAATACGAACAAAGAATTATGACAGCCGTTGGACAGATTTCACGATTATCCGACAAACATTCGTTATATTGCTAATGAATATGTCATAATTAATTAATTTCTGGCAACCTACAGTAAAATACTATGAACTTCAAGTTCGTTGAATAAATAAAGACATTTATGTCTGATTTAATATTTTGAAATGTGCCACACTTTTAAACATTCTATACATATTCGATCAAAACAAATCACGTGCATGATCTATGAATTATGAAAACGATACTGAACCGTGATGTGTTCTATATTTACCACATCATTTATTTGTATTATTTTCTTTTTGCTTCAAAATAAAGTGGTATTTCACTAAGTTTTAAAGTTTATATCTGATCATGGTTTAACTTTGCAACATTTGTAAAAACTAACTAGTTTAACATAATATCTGAGATATTTTCAGTTTCATACAAAAACGAGCAGGCACCGAAACGCATATGACACATAGATAAAATCATTTAACCACATAAAAATTGTTAACGTTTGCATGACTGTATGAAAAGTTCTACTGCATCTCAAGTTATCATTTATTTTATTTATTTGCACCGATTATTTTGCAGAACAGAATTCAATTTCAGACAGCTTGCCGATAAACACTTGGTTTCTAAATGACAAATCATTGTCATACAATGTTTAATAAATATTTTAATATATTCCTCTATTGTAAATAATCATTACTTTCACCAATTCGATGTTATTTCTGTGTAATGAAGTGTGCTTCAATCCAGCAATATACGAGTACATAAGATGCTGGCATGCAAATCAAATATTCAAAAGCACAGGAACTTTGTTCAATATCTTGTAATCAGTAGGAAGGTAAAATGGACCGGAATATATTACTAATTTTACTTTGTAAATTTGGTTAAATGATTATATTGATCTGATTTTGCATTAATAATTTAAGTTGAATTTATAATCATTATAGACAGAATGTAATATACCGTAAGCATTTATTTTATATTGTGTCAAAAATCGGCTTCTAATACTTTCATAAGAACTATATTTTTTAAGTAAATGATATTATATAGAAACCTATTTCAATTAACATTCTCAATGTCCTGAATATATTGTTTCCTGAATAAATATAAAATACGGAGATCTACTTTACTTCAACAGAAGAAAAAGCAGGTTTGTTCTGATCAAATTTAGACGATGATAAGAAAAAACAAAACAAGAAAAAAAAGTGTTATATTATTTCAATAAAAAAAAATCATTGTACAAAAACTGGAATATGTTCACCAAAATGTTTTCTAGAAACCTATCCTAAAGTATCAAATAATACATTATCAACAAAATCGTGATATTTTTATTAACAGCAGAAATTGAAACATACAATCTTCTTTTCGTTTCCTTTTTTGCCAATATTATCTTTACTTTTTCATTTTATTTCAAAAATTACCACAAGCATATAACAATATTTTGAAAGGGACATTAGCGTAGAAATAGTTTACTGAGAACTTCCATTACTTGAACATCCCCTGTGCAGTTTAGAAAAATGCGACGAAACTACAATGTTATATCTAAGATGGTTAAATAATTCCCGCCAGTGAAAATATCTCTGATTGTTAATAAAATCATAATAGTTTCATTGCTTTTAAGTATTATCAATGTACTGTAGTAAAAGTTGAACTCGTATGTTTATAACATTGCCCGGGGCGTGGAAAGTAGTTGAAAAAGATAACAGATTCAAGTAACACTATGGAAATCTAAAGAAAATGTTTCATCAAGCAAAATACTTAAGCGATATTTTGAAGACATATGATTAATGGAAACTTTATGAATCGATCAAATTCGAGCCTAAAGGATAAAAAACTAAGTATATAAAATCCAAACTTTCTTCCGTCAGATATGTCAGAGAAAATATTTCATTATTGAAGAGAAATTATAAACAATGAATAAGCGGAAATTTATGTTAGGATCCAGTTTGTCAAATTGTTGTTATGCTTATTTATAAGGAGCTTGAAACAACACTGTTGAGTAATAAAATCGTCATCCTGCTAATTACTTGAACTAATCAATAAAATTCCATGGAAAATCTGAATCCTCTGAAATAACTATGTACAGTCATCATTTTTAATATAACACATTTTTATGAGAACTATTTTATAACATTTTACACTTAATGACACATGCTGATAAATTAATTAAATCACTTCTGTCCATGTTTAACTCTATGAAACCAAGCCTGCAATATTTTCAATGTTGGCGCTTTTATTGGCGTTTGAAAAAGAATCAGTTTTATCTATTTTAAAGACGAACGTTAAATGCAATTAACTTCCTGTTACATAAGAACTTTGACTTCAAATAATCCTTAAAAGTTCAGACTTTCAAGGTAACCTTGAAATCGGAAACTCAATCAGACTAATCTAACCTAATGAATGAGTATGATTGTTTTAAGCCGAAAAGTGCAACACTCAAAATGAAAGAAGACAATATAACGTCATCGTTATTGGATTATAGAAATACATCCAATTTAAACAATTTATATAATCTGCAGCAAATATCATTGCTCATGAGAAACATTTTGATTTAAAAACAACTTTTGTTTGAAATTTATTTTAGATCTTTCTATGACAAACAATTAATGAACTGATTAAAATCAAAAGAACAAAAAACGAAATAATGAACAAGTGTTTGTAACTCCTGTCCACTCCTGTAGGCAGAGTTTTTGATCACAGGATGTCAATGGTGCCACCTTCGTGATTACGTTTATTTATTATTTTGTTTTTCATCGGATATGCAATACACATTCTTAATTTATATATTTATAAAATACCATGCTAGTGTCTTATATAATTACACAATTTATTAGGCAAGGCAAGGAAAAAAGACGGACGAGGCTCTGCCGAGCCTTTTATTTTATTCGTGACGATCCCGATACATTTTATAATAGCAGACACTTGTTTGATCATTGAGATACGTCAGTCAATGCCTTATTTAATTATATTAATATTTATAATAGGAAAATGAAAATAAAGAGGTGTAATAACATTTTAGATGACATATGAATTTTTATCATTCAAGAAGTTACATAAAGCAAATTGTTTTATTTAGATGTTATAGAGAAAATGATCAATGAATAATAATAATGAATGAAAAAAAATGATGAAGTATAAACTCAATTTGAAACATGTTTGTGTACGGAAATTTCAGAGGTGACAAAATGCAAAAGGATTAAATCACCCATCAATCAACTGATTACGGTTACACGTACTTAGTAATGTAAGTGAGCTTGGTGTTGTCTATGTGTTACACGATCACATGTGTGCAATAGATGTTATTTATCTCAATTCAATCTTAATATATGAAATAAATTTCCAAAGGGAAAAGTGTTTACAATTTCTCAAGGCAATGAAAGTAATCTGATAATTAGAAGATATTATAAAATTTCTGGATATTGTCAATCTTCTAAGTGAACCCTCCTCAAGAAACAGAAAACAATTGATTTTATTTTAAGCATGTGAACGTTTTCTTCCTAGACTGAAACTTTGAAAGTTAATTATGTCTACCTTGTACCTTTCTGTTTTCTTTTATGATTTCCAAATGTAGACTTATAATTCATTATTTTATGATTTCCATTCATGTTTATATAGAGTAAAACGACAAAAATTGGAAACATAGCAGTTTCGATTTCATTGCGCCTGTTCATGGTCCGTAATGGTAAGTGCAAGGTACGGTTCACGCCTCCAAAAAAGATAAGACGCAATATTTTGTACGTTACAACTTCTACGTTTTAAATAAATGGGCTTAGATTAAACAAGTTATGTGAATAAAGATTCTACTGAGGACTTTTTACATGAGGGGAAAATGTTGTATTTGTTTTTACGATTTTTGTATAACTGGGTGTCCAAATACTTGTGAACAAAATGTCAGATCATTTGCTGGAAAATTAAATTTTGTTTCTGCAATGTGACCTTAAAATGAAAAGCGTTGCAATGCCTTATACTAAAATCGGCCAAAAATCGCAAACAAATCGATTACCAATTGAATACCGAGTGTATTTATATCTTATATATTGCATAATTGTCCATTTTACATACACCAGTTGAGTTAAAGCAGAATTTTAATTTTTATAATTTTAGTCTACTGGATTTCAGTGGTGTGTTTTAACCTTTTCTAGCTAATGTACAAACAATCGGAATTTTGTTGTAGCTTGTTGCATTGAACTAATCATTTAAGTAAGGAACTAATTATTATTCAAAAGCCATGAGAAGTTGCCAGATGTACTTGCAAGGCTTTATGTTAAGTTTGATATTTCACATCTTCCGTGATATATTCGATATTCATTGACTGAATTGCATTGCATATCTGCCCCTGAATTCTGGCGGTATGATTTTGGCCAGATACTTTTGTTTTGGATACCTTTACGTGTTTCCACATAACGTATATTTATTTGCAAGAAAATGCAATGTTTAAGTCAAGGATAACTTTGATGACTAGTTGCCTGCTTTTTTACTTTGTCTATTGACGTCTTATCTGTGATATGCATGCTTCATAACCTCTGATCCCCTTTCAAAATTCCATTTTATTTAGTTCCTTCCAATGTTTACTCGTGAAGGCCACATGCTTTCTATTACTTGGGGATCATACGCCGCTTTTCATGGAATGACATGGAAGTGTTGTATTGAAGGTTCCATGATAACCGCCGTATGAACACATCTGCGGATGTTTCTAAATAAAAATTTGACCATTTCATGTTTAAATGATGAATTCTGCTTAAGCCGGTGCTAGGTGGCGCCGACGATAGTTTGAACTTTACAGTACCGTCCATAAACAGACTCAATCTAAACGAGCCTGCAATATTTTCAATTTTGTCGTTTTTGGATTTCTTTAAGGATTCGTATTTTCTCTATTACAAGGCGATAAGAATTTCTGCTAGCAGTAGAAAAATACCAACAACGACGTAAAAAATGATGATAACACATTTAACTTATTGGATATGTCAAAGATGTTATTTAATCCCGCCGACAAGCTTCTAAACTGTGTATTTTTTGACGTAATCATCCATTGTGTTTTAACATTCTTCTGTTATTTAAAGCAGTATAAATAATGCAGAGAAAGTGTCACTTTGTCGGTAACAATGATAAATTACTCAGATTGATTTAACAGCTGAGAAGTATAATACAAAAAATCCTTTAATAATGACATCATGTTTTGCCAGTAGATTGTTTGTTACGAAAGTAAGCATCTTTATAATACCAAATCTGCTTTTTTTTAAATCAAACAATTTGTATGAGAAAAAGGTTTGTTCGTGACTGTATATATCTAACATTTCCCTCAACTGAAGTGACTCTTTTCAATTTTTCAAAGCAGTAAAATTTTACAAGAAATCAACATTCACATATATATCCATGGGGTTTCACTGAAACCGACTGTTAATTCTCATAAAAGTATTTGTATGGGTCTTGAATTTTGTTTGAATCTGTAGCCAGCTTTATGAAAGAGAAAACAGATTCTTTCAAATTTTTATCATATGAATAATCCGCTTTTATGTTATTAAAATATGTGTTTCATGCATTCATTTCTGTTAGCTAATCTTGTAATTTTTGTTTAACAACAAAAAAATACATTTGATGAAGATGTATCATTGTATGTATTCATAAGTGCAAATATCGCATTCTATGTTAATGGAATTGTACTGTGGATTGCAATTATAATGCATAGTTATTTATGCTGTCATTATATAGCTCATGTTAATAATTTGATTTGTTATGTTAATAATTTGATTTGATATGCTAATAATTTGATTTGTTAATAATTTGAAACACGCATTATTTATAAAGTCTATGTGTCATTTATCACAGATAACATGTTCTGACATTTTAATTTTCACAAAAAGCAAACATCAACCTATTAAAACAATAGCGTAATTTCCTTGTAAGCCAACAGATACAAATTAGTTAAAATTCTTAAATTTTTCTTATGAAAACATTAAACAAATCACTTTTTTACTATGGTTTGATATTCACATGTTAATTATCATACTCCGTGGAACATGACGTTGCTAAAATATAATCAAATTAGTCTATGGAAAAATACGTTAGTTGATGAAATTGTAAAATTGAAACTTTCGAACAGTTTTTTTTTTTCTGACAAAGAAAGTTCTCAAGGCTCAAGGCGATCTCGTTATATTGTAGACTTCTTCCAATTATTTTTTTCAGACTTTATTCACAAAATTGAACCTCAGAGAAAGTGAATTATTTTGCATGATGAACTTGTAGAATTAAAAAAAAAACTTAAAATAATATTTTGCTTTAAGCATTGTATGAAGTATGGAAACATACAAAAGACTTGAAACTATTTAATAATTGAAATCAATTCATATATCTCCAAAGCAATAAGCATTTAGTAAATTATTTGTTGTATATCATTTAACTTGAAAATACATCTTATAATGTCTATGTTATGGATGGATATATGCATACCTTTCATGTTGCATGAACTGAATGCTTTAAATAAATAAGGCAATAAAATGAATAAAAACTGACAAGTTAAATAATAAAGATTATTTTAGAATTAAAATAATCCCATTTATTTTAGAGAAATAATCGTCTGCTACCTTGTGTAAAGCTATCATTACGTGGCAATCGGCAAACCTCGGTCATTATCTATAGATTGTTTACATTACACTGGTTACCGTGTTTATCTTATCATTTCTATATAGGGCCGGGTTTAAAGAGTTAGCTGTTAATAATATAAAAGCCCGAATTTCTCGTGCAACTTTCTCAGTTTTTGTTTGACGACGAAGCAATAACACACTCAATTAGAGTAAGCTGAAATTTATTTGCCATGCCACGAGGTCGTACACGCCGAAGGATTCAACCTTCGAGAAGAGAAATGGCTATGCGACGCAGCGAGAGACGATAGGCAGCTTCAGTACCTGAAATTCCTCTAGGGGAGCGTCGTTTGCAGAGAAATGCACGAGGGACCGTCGTGCATTCAACAAAATTCAACTCCACGTCGTGCAGGTAGAGCAGTAGATGATTGTGGTAGCGCCCAGCCCCAGCAGAGTCAAGAGCACGTGCAGGATAACCCGCGCGTCGATGCCAGACAATCGAGGGGTCAGAAGCGCCAAGCCGATGAATTGGACGACATGGTGGATGTCAGGCTTCTAGAGACTGAAGCGGGTAAGTCCAATGTTATCGACTTCGAGCGAATTTTGAGTGCATCGGGTATTATTTCAAATAAAGATTTACCAACACGTGTAAATAATTATCATTTTCTGGGGTCCGACACAACCAGTAATAATGCAAATGTTCATTCTAGACCGCTGACAAATGTTTCACCAGCTAATGTATGTTCAGCACCATCTGTTCGCCTAGCAGACGATGACTTAGCGGCTCATATCCCTACAGTTCTCAAACAGCAAATCTGTAGAGGCGAGTACGTTAATTTTGCGTTGTTGCTTAAGGGTGCAATTGAGCTATCCGAATTTTTTAGGGGCGGTATTGTTACGGTTAATTCCGAGTTACAATTTGTTTCGGCTCCAAAGGAGTGTAAAGATCAGATTTATGATATCGAAAAATGGACAAATGCATTCATCATATATGCCTCCATATACCTGTCAAATCATTCAGACAAAGTTTATGAACTGCTACATTATATGTACAATATAAGAGAATGCGCTATGCGACAAGGCGGGTCAGCCTGGAAAACTTATGATGAGCAGTTTCGCTTACGCCAGGCTATTACACCTTCACCATGGTCTAAAATCAACAATGACCTATGGTGGCGGTGTATGCAAGTTAGACAGCCAGATCAAGCCCAAAACGTTTCAAAATTTAAGTACACGTGTCTTGATTTTAATAATGGTAGATGCACGTGGCAAAACTGCAATTTTCCCCACTTATGCGCGAAGTGTAATGCGCCCCATCCTGAGATAAACTGTTTCTCTTCAAATTCAGTTGGTTATACACAGAAAAGCCGTACACCAGCTTTTCAACGTAATTTTCGAGGAAGGGGGTCTCAGTCCCATTCAAAAGGGAGAGGTTACAATAGAGGGCAGTCAAACAAGTAAACCGATTAATCATTGTTGTACATCAGAAAAACAGTCAAATCCAGATATTCATAATATTGCGAAATCACCAATTAAACTTTCGGCCATGCAATATTATTTACAATTTTATAATAAAGTTGAAGCAGAGTTTTTATACGATGGTTTTAAGAATGGCTTTCCACTACAGTATTCCGGTCCCCGTGTTGCACGTGATTCCAATAATCTGCGTTTTACTCTGTTAAATCCGGAAATAATTAACAGTCAAATTAATAAAGAAATTATAGCTGGCCGGGTAGCTGGACCATTCAATGAGCGTCCACTACCAAACTTAATTGTATCCCCGATTGGTCTGGTCCCGAAGAAAACCCCCGGGGAGTTCAAAATGATTCATCATCTGTCATATCCGCCGGGCGAATCAATCAATGATTATATTGATCCGGCCTTGTGCACGGTTCAATACACCAGTTTTGATCAGGCAATCAAAATGATTCAAGATCTAGGTCAGCACTGCAAACTATTTAAATGCGATATTCAAAGTGCTTACCGTCTGATCCCTATTAAACCTTCAGATTTTGAGTTGCTTGGTTTTCGTTATAACGATAAGTTTTATTTCGATAAGGCACTTCCGTTTGGAGCATCTGTAAGCTGTATAACCTTTGAAAGAATTTTGCATTACATTTAATTTTGAATCAGGCAAATTAATTCACTATTTAGATGATTTTTTGGGAGGTGATACGTCGATGGACTCTTGCAATAGGGCATTACAAATATTTAGAGGAACAATGTCGGAGTTAGGGGTACCCCTAGCCGAAGATAAGACCGAGGGGCCCACGGAGAGCCTCGTTTTCCTCGGCCTCGAGTTAGATTCAAGCAAAATGGTTGTGAGGATACCCACGACTAAAATAACCGAGGTTGTTGAAAAAATAAAGAATATCTTATCTCATAAAAAGTCAACATTAAAAGAGATACAATCTTTAATTGGATCTTTAAATTTTTGCTGTCGTGCCATAGCTATTGGTCGGCCATTTATTCGCCGCTTAATTAATTCAATATGTGGGCTTACTAAATCTCATCATCGAATTAGAATAAAAAAAGAAATAAAATTGGATTTGTCTATGTGGCTAGTTTTCTTAGAATCATTTAACGGTATTTCCGTTTTTCATGACAGATTTTGGGTCTCAAATGAGGATGTGCAGTTATTTTCAGATAGTGCCGGGGGTATAGGTTTAGGTTTTGGTCTTTACTTCAAGGGTCATTGGTGCAATGCAAGATGGCCAACGTGGTGGCATGAATTAGGTATCACCACGGATATTACTGTTCTAAAAACTCATTCCCATTTTAGTCGCATTATTCATTTGGGGCGAGGAATTAGTGAACAGAAAAATAAAATTTAATTGTGATAATATTGCAGTTGTACATATACTCAATAAGTTAACGTCAAAATCAGAGGTAGTCATGTGTCTTGTCAGAATTTTAGCATTACGCTGTTTAAGACTCAACATTTTAATTAAGGCTAGTCATCTCCGTGGCTGTCAAAATGATATTTGTGATGCTTTGTCTCGGTTTCAGCTATCTCGATTCAGGGAGTTGGCACCGGAAGCAGACCTCACCCCTTGCCAGGTTCCAGAGTTTCTATGGAACACATTCAGTCTAGAGTTGTACAACTGCTACAATCGGGACTAGCATCAAACTCTTTATCAACTTACCGAACTAGCGTCAATATGTTCGAGACATTTAGACTATCATTCAAAATGCTAAGTCAATGGCCTATTCCAATTAATCACGTGATTTTGTTTATGGCATTTTGTTTTGTGAAAGGCCATTCGCCAAAAACTATTACAACTTATATCGCTGGCCTGAATTATTACCATAAATTATATGGTTTTTATGACATAAATAATGTTTTTATGGTCAACAAATTATTAGAAGGCTGTCGCAGAAATCGTATAACTAACGATTGTCGGGCCCCATTAACAATACGCACTTTGGTTTCGGTGTGTGATTCACTACCGAGCGTGTGTTATAATATTTACGAAAACAAGTTATTCGAGTCACTTTTTACCTTGGCCTATTTTGGTTTGTTTCGGGTCAGCGAATTGGTTACGTCATCCGGCATGCAAGCTGAAAATGTGCTCAGTTTATCGGATTTGACATTTGTAGGTCAAAAAGAATATGCAGTTATTAAATTGCGTCATTTTAAAACAAATCAAAGAGGGACTCCTGTTCTTCTGAAAATACCTAGAGAAACTGGTGATTTATGCCCTGTTAACGCTCTATTTGAATTTGTGTCAATCAGGCCTCGTTCAAAGGGCCCTCTATTTTGTCACGCTGATGGTTCGCCGGTAACTAGAACGCAGTTCTCGGCAGTACTAACTAAGTGTGTCAATCAGTCTAATTTGTCTGACGCACATTTCACCTCCCATAGCTTTAGAATAGGCAGAGCCACAGACTTAGCTACAAAAGGTTACCCTTCATCAGTAATAATGAAACTGGGAAGGTGGACATCTCAAGCGTTTCGACTTTATATTCGTCCTTAAATGTTGATTCTTCTCAATCACTATCTTACGCTGTGTAATCTTTTATTTATATTTAGATGTTTGGGTCCTGGGTGACTCGATCCCGTTCTGGGCTGGACAGCGGGCAAAGAATACAGGAAAGCCTAATTTGAGATTGAAAGATTTAACAATAGCCTGGTGGGGTGTTCGAGGCCTACGTTGGCAGTCTTTCCGCCACTCTATTGAATCACAGGTGTTATTTTCTTCACCTCCATCCATTATTATTGTTCATTTAGGAGGTAATGATTTGGCAGATTTACCGATTTTAAATTTGAAAGATGTTATTCGGGATGAAATTTTTTACTTACGTGAAGCTTTCCCTACAACGGTACTAATTTGGGTAGATATATTACAGAGGCAGACCTGGCATAATGCCACGGGGGGTTGGGTTGCTATGGAAAATAAACGCAAACGAGTTAACAGGATAGGCCGTCAATTAGTTCATTCATCGGGTAAAAGTGACACAATTAAGCCAGACATTGATGCTAAAACTGCATTTTTTCGGGCAGACGGGGTTCATCTCAATGATATTGGTTTGGAATTCCTCCTAGATTACTTCAAAGATTCTATCATAAAAAATGTACCAGTCTCCCAATAAGAATTTGGGGGATAAATTTTTTGATAAATTTATTGTGGCGTAAAATTCTTCCGATCGAGAGGAGATCATACATTGTATTCTGTTTTTTTGGCATTTTAACTTAAAACCCTGTGTATGGTTCTACTGCTCGTGACGGAATACCCGTCAGGGTAGGCCGACCTATAATCAGGAAATTAATTTTGGAAGTATCATACAGTTTGTCCATGTGTTTGGACTGCAGTTTGCGTTATTTGGTTTTGCCCGTAGTACTTGGCAATTCCTGTTTTTTTGCGTTGCAGTGTATGGCGTTGCCGTACAATGGCGTCAGTTGTGGGTTCTATTTATACGCTTGGGTTCCCAGCGATGAATGGAATATTCAATTTGATGTCATTTGCGGTAATCTTTTGGACTGTTGTACACTGTGTTTTGCGTTTGCGTTGCGTTTGTATGATACTGTTTGCGTGTTTTTGTATGTATTTGGACTTTAGCAAAAAGTAAATGTGTAATATAAAACACGTCTGATCTCCTCTCGGTCGAATTATTTAGACACGGGATGCCCTGTCAAATTTGAGCGGCCAAAACAATCCAACTTTGAATTGTATTTAGTGCGATATTGCTTTATTGTTTGCAATAACATTGTTGAAGCGTTCATGTATGAGTCATATACATATAACAAAATTAAATATGAATTTGTTACTCATAGTCGTTTTATTTTATTTCAATTATTAAAATAATAAAGATTATTTTAGAATTAAAATAATCCCATTTATTTTAGAGAAATAATCGTCTGCTACCTTGTGTAAAGCTATCATTACGTGGCAATCGGCAAACCTCGGTCATTATCTATAGATTGTTTACATTACACTGGTTACCGTGTTTATCTTATCATTTCTATATAGGGCCGGGTTTAAAGAGTTAGCTGTTAATAATATAAAAGCCCGAATTTCTCGTGCAACTTTCTCAGTTTTTGTTTGACGACGAAGCAATAACACACTCAATTACCCGCCCGCCACACCCTGTTTAGGCTAATATATTAAGAAGTTAATAGGCAGGTTCATTAAGATCGAAACTGTTAATTAAATATTTTGACTGTTAAGCCTTATGTGTATTGATTTGATATTTAGCTTGTACAAGATTACTGCTGCTGTTTATCTATTTGCAGGATTGAGTTTGAGTTTTGTCAATAATCTGTGTTTGTCCACAAATGTCAAGAGTTGGCTACGCACCTGAACGCAGAGATTGGATGCTACCCTGATGGAACACTTGGGAGCAAATACATTGTGTGTTATAAGTGAAAACCAGCTAATGTGAAGAGACTGTGTACTTTATAAATTACAGAAAACATCTTTGTGACTGGTTAATAATAAGTATATAGAATTACGTTCGGTGCTAGCTTAGACTTAAATAAAAAAGTGTGGACACTTGAAATTCGAATTTAAAACTGTAGTTTAATAAACGTTCATAGATTCACAGAAATTTATATGTTATACTCTGTTTTTTCATATTTAATTTTGATATCGTCGCTCACAGTGGCGTAAAATTCTTCCGATCGAGAGGAGATCAGACATTGTATTCTGTTTTGTTGGCATTTTAACTTAAAACCCTGTGTATGGTTCTACTGCTCGTGACGGAATACCCGTCAGGGTAGGCCGACCTATAATCAGGAAATTAATTTTGGAAGTATCATACAGTTTGTCCATGTGTTTGGACTGCAGTTTGCGTTATTTGGTTTTGCCCGTAGTACTTGGTAATTCCTGTTTTTTGCGTTGCAGTGTATGGCGTTGCCGTACAATGGCGTCAGTTGTGGGTTCTATTTATACGCTTGGGTTCCCAGCGATGAATGGAATCTTCAATTTGATGTCATTTGCGGTAATCTTTTGGACTGTTGTACACTGTGTTTTGCGTTTGCGTTGCGTTGCGTTTGTATGATACTGTTTGCGTGTTTTTGTATGTATTTGGACTTTAGCAAAAAGTAAATGTGTAATATAAAACACGTCTGATCTCCTCTCGGTCGAATTATTTAGACACGGGATACCCTGTCAAATTTGAGCGGCCAAAACAATCCAACTTTGAATTGTATTTAGTGCGATTTTGCTTTATTGTTTGCAATAACATTGTTGAAGCGTTCATGTATGAGTCATATACATATAACAAAATTAAATATGAATTTGTTACTCATAGTCGTTTTATTTTATTTCAATTATTAAAATAATGGATAAATAATAAATGCTGGTTTTTTTATTAATATGAAATGGAAAGTACGGTTTAAATGCGTGTTTCTAAACCATCCTGTCACTTATTGTTTTACAAAACATTGAAAAAGACCAAAAGAAAGTAATTTACACATTGAAAACGACACTAACAAATCAAATAAACTACCAAAAAGGTCACAATGTGAAAAATACTCGTACTTCGTTAATTACGCACTGGAAAAATTGTGCTTAATACACATAAATCACTAATTAATCGCAAATAGCATGTTTATTAGTAGCTGAAACTTGAATCATTTTACTTTTCTTAAAGTCGTCGAAGATTTTTCTCTAGTTTATTTTTTTTTAAATATTTTCTGGCTGCATGCAAATTTAAAAACGAGCTAGACAGCAATAATTTTTAATTTGATAGTTTTACGAATATTATTATATCTAGATCAAAAAGATTGTGATAAAAAGAAAAGGCTTTTATCTCTTCTTAAGCCGTTTAAAGTCTTATCAATATTATTAAAACAACAAAACAATCAAATGACCATAGAAATGTAATGTAATGTAGGGAATGGTTCAATTAGAACTGCCTTTTAGGTACAAATAAATGTAAAATCTGTGAAGGAAACTATACATAATCATGCCATGATATTAACAGAGCAAGTTTATTGCCTTACGGCTGATTTAACATATGAAGGCAATTTAATTATAAAATGCAATACAATAACTACGACCGTAATGTGATTACAAAAACATCAAACGTAAGGAAATGCATGTTTCATTTTCTTAAATCATTAAAACATGATGTTTTAATTTTGCTTAATGATGCAACACGATTAATGTCTAAATAGTTTCTCAGCATATCTTTTAAACGATTCAGGTACCAACTCGCCGTTAAAATACATTGCCATACTTTTATAAATACGGATTAAACAGATACTGTTTATGTGTTGCTTATTAAAAGCTGCAGGTAAAGTACATTATAATCTGTCAGGCTTTGTTGTAGACGATTGCAATGTTATATAAATTATGATAATTAATGACTGTAATTCTAATATAAGGTATTTCTATTTTCTATTTACGGAGGGTAATAAAGTTTCTACTTGCGTTGCCTTGTGCACAAATGAATATATTTTGTCTTCGGGGGCGTGGACGGTAACATGCACTTTTCAGTTCTGTCAATTAACAAGCTCAATCAAACCGAGTCTGCCACATTTCAAATTGTGTCGTTTTGGGCGTATTTTAGGGATTCTGTTTTTTCTCTATTTCAGTTACATGTATGTCATTTTACCATTGTCACTGTGTCATAATTACTTAAGATTGAAAAAAAAACATTACTGTATAAACAGCGGGATTAACCATCTTAAGTTTTGTATGTCTATAATTATACACAATTCTCGAAGATATTTAATATTTTCTTAGGAAAATGGTAACAAAGAAAATGGAACACATTTTGTGCTCAAACATAATATTTCTGGAATTAAAGATATAGATATATAAATCTTTTTATTATTATTGACTGATCGCAAACATCATTGGAATATTTAATAACATCTTTAATATACAATTATAACTTGTTAGAAGGATGATAATATCGAATAACTAACATTGCGAATAAATGTTAAGTTTGTCATACAATACCGTCAATAAAAGGTAGAGCAATACTAAAAGCAAATTGGTCGAACATAGAAGAAAATTTAACATAATTGTTACATATATGGTACTTATGTATCTTATCCTTGAAAATTATACGATATAACTCAAACAGGTTTCCATACACAGTAAACAATAAGGGGCTTTCTCTTTGTATTTTTTGAGTAAAAAGTGATACAGACATTGTCATACGTCGATATAAAATAATTCAAGGTAGAGGAAAGACTATTCTTAGTATAAAAATTAACTTCAATCAACCATAATTGACTTGTTGCGATGAATTGGCAGTATCTTTATCAAATATTTTTGGATTATGTTTTTTCAGGTTACAGTAATTGTCTTCTGTAGCACAAAAGACATTCGAAATTGATTGGAGTTTACAAGCAAATCGAGCTAGGTTATTTTTTTAAAATTCGTTTCTCCCTGATTTAAAGTAGAAAATAGTTTATTCAGTTACGATGCATTTGTAGTTCACTGTAAATACTTCTCAAACATGCGAAATAATAATAAAGAACAGCATTAAAATCCTGAAAGAAACAAATGATTTCTTTTTACTCTGAATAAGTCTACAATATGATATTCGACAGATTCGAGCTTAAACAATTTCCATTATTTTATGGGCGGGCTACAACACTACATCAAAGAGAAAAAAATAGACGGAAGTGTTGCTCGCAAAAATCTACACAACGAATACTGATATTTCGAAAGTTGTTTCCTAATTGTGTGTTCATTGTTTATTATGTAAAATGGTTGTGTAGTTTAATCTTAAGTAAAATCAAACAAATACTTTCCCTGGTTCTTCTCCTGGCAATTAAGTAAAACAACCTCTAGCAAAATTTGTTTTGTTTTAATAGACAAATTGCTTTTATCAATCTTAAACTCATTCATTGTCACCATTTCAGTGAAGCACAATGTCAAGCCAGTTGTTATCTTAAAGATTTAATATTTCAGTCAAATTACTCTACTATTTTACTCAAATTGAAACTTCTTGTTACCTTTAACAATCTAACTTATCTTTTTGAAAGATGTTTTTGAATGACACTTTTGTTTTGTTCTTTTTTATGAGTACACCACGTTTTGTTTAGTCTTAATGTTATTTCCTGCGTTCTGCTGAGGACTCGTGAAAGCAAAACGTCGATTTACCAATTTAAGAAATCTTAAAACGTATCTCTTGTTGATTTTTTGTTCCAATTTATCAATATTATATAGATTCAAAAATTTTGTAAAACTATAATTGACGGACTATATATCATATTTCAAAAAGGTTCATTTTATTTTTTAATAATGTTTTTTTGGTCATAATTGGAAATAGCTTTAATGTTCCTGCTATTTATTTCACATGATTCGTATATGATAATAGAAACCAAAAACGTTACCAAATTTCAAAATATCTAGCTGCTACTTTAGTGGTAGATTTAATGATAATTTTGCTCATGAAAAATGATCAAATTCTCAAATGTAGGTACGTTGTTTTGAGTAATATCAAGAAACAATCAAACATACCACTGGTCACAAATTATGTAAATAAAAAAATTAAAATGTATCATTTACATATTCTTAAAAAAAATGTTTTAAAAGCAAATGTAAATAAAGTTCTGGTGGTTAAGAATAAACATTTGTTTTATGAGGAAACATAATATTATGTTCTAGATCATTGTCTGCTTTATTTATATTTGTAATGTTGGATATCGTACTGTCTGACCAGATTCAACGTATTTTAGTTTGGTTGTAGATATTGTTCATAACATACAGTGAGTTTCATATTTTGCCATTGGATCTTTGATCAAACTAAGTTTAAACAAGTTTTAGAAAAAGGTGAATGATCTCAAAGATTTTCGACCTTTGTTAAGACAAAAGTTTTCTCCACCATTTTATTGACATGTATAAATAAATGCGCCATAAAAGCTTTTACGAGTATAAGATGGAAGCCTTTTAGGTTAGAAGACTTGTACTTTGATTTATTTATTATAAAAGAACTGTTAAAAGGAGAAAACTTGAGATATGTAAGACATTAACAACCTTCGTCTTATATGATGTTTCATTTAGCCATATATCTAACCTACATTCACTGTCTTGTTGTTTTATCGGCTGTGAGTATCAACAACAGCCACATTGTAAATATAAGGCAAGATGCGGTCCCAAAGGTTGTTTGGCATTATCTTGAAACAACTGTCGAAACAAATAACCTGATCATTATTGAATTAATAAAGACACAAATAGAGACACCCATTATGCTAAAAGTTGAGAACATTACTTAGTAATTTCCAAATTGCAAATCTGCCATAGAATATAAAGAAACATATATTAAGTAAATTTCTTTACCTTTTCATTTTAAATAATTGAACTTACTTTTGCAATTGTTATACATTCAAGAGTGCTACATAAAAGTCTTTTATATTAGATGAAAACGTATTTTTTCTTTGATTTATTGAATTGTGATATCGACAAATAAACTTCTTTTCCTGGTTAGACATCATGTTTTTGAACAATTAAAGAATACTACCACCAGATTGAGACATTTATAAATTCTGACTGTAGGTTATTAGATAATTCCAAAACAAACTTTACATTAATAATTTAGAAAGAAAATTGCAGCAAACTACATTTATTTGTATTTGCACAGAATTAGTTAGGCATTATCATTATAAACTTTTAGTGATAAAATTTACAGCTTTATTGAATTGCTACGTGGGATTCTGACTACTCTACACAATTTTAGTTTCACTTCCGCGTAAAACTGCGTGACAACACACCTTATAATATAAGACGTTATGATATCGTTGAAAGCAGCTGAACTTAAATTGAAAACAGTTAATTTTATCTGATACCTCACTCTAACAAACGTTTTATAGGTCCTCCTTAATTATCGAACCATCAAATAGGATTGTTTTGATCAAAGTAATCAGAAGAAATGGGTGTTAAAAATGGTTATTAAAAAGAAGTTAGGCAATTGTACTATTTAGATCTGAATATAACTGATTATCATGAGAGTCGTAATTGTGTTTATGTTTTTGTTTTATTCAAGAATGGCGGAAAGGCTCGAAAAGTTGCAGTTTGGACTTTCTAAGTATGTAAACTTTGAATTAATAAATTGCAAAGAGATTTGTTGTAAACTCGATATCAACATTTTTTAGAATAAAGATATATAGTAATATACAGTTATTTCATATACGATATGGGAACAGTCAAACTGTTGGCCCGAGGTGAAAGGGGTAGTGTTTTGAACTGTTGCCTAAGGCCGTAGGCCGAGGGCAACAGTTCAAAACTCTATCCCCGACACCGAGGGACAACTGTTTGACTGTTCCCAAATCACATATGAAATAACTGTTTTATTGCCTGTTTTAACAGGGCTTGCAGAAGAAAAAGGAACAAGATAAAAGTTTTGCACATATGTTAATAATTAAATTTAATACTAGGATATAAATGTTTATTTCTGTTTATTAAAGGATTCACTTAAGTTGACAGAAATCAGTTCGTCTATGACTTGTTAAAAAATTTGATCTCATAATTCATTGTCTCAAAACCAATCCGACAGTAATACACAGAGACATGTCTAGTGATTGTGATCAAAAGGTCCTGAAATAACAAAGCATTTACTTTGCGTATTATACTCGTATTAGTGTTACATTTTAAAACAAAATAATGCATGTTACAATATAAACAATCAAAAGCAAAACGACAGTAGTTCACTTGCTGCAAAATACTGTTATTAAACATAACTCGTAAAGTCAACAATTTTGAACTTGCTTTCATAATAAATGTTTTTACTTTAATTTCTAAAATGATTATTTATTCATGCTGTAACAATTGAAACTTCTCTGACAAACATTTTAAGTTTTAATAATAGTCAGCAGGAAGCCTTTATTTGATATTAATACGAAATTGAGTAATCAGCAGTAAATATTTGAAACTGACACTTTCATTGCATTATTTATACTTCCTTTGATATTGACAAGATGAAAAATTTTAAAGCATGATTAATGACAACGGGGTACACAGTACTGTTGATTGTAGGATGAATTTGGTGTTGTCCCTTAAACATTCACTAATGGGAAATTGTCAATTATAGTTAGTTTGTTTTGTATGCAACATTTTTCATATGTAGTGAATTTAAAAGAGATAACAATCTTGGCCTGATGGAAAAAATTCTCTGTCGATAAAAAGTATTTGAATCCCTAAATACAATAAACAGATAAAGGCCATGCTACGGTATAATGTTATTATATAAATTAATGATGATTTTGTTTAGAAGTTTTAAAATTTTGAAAATATTTTACACAATGTTAAAAGGTCTTTAAAGCGACACGAAACAAACTCCAATGAAATACATTCAATATAATGCACTGTGGATAATTATTGTTTGTTTCTCGTATATTACCTTAATAGTTAAACTCTACAATATTTTATCAAGTGCAACTTTAACTTTTTCCGAACAAAGCTCTTGGTATGAAAGCCAGCATTTCAGAGCATCCTTAAACAAAAGACGCAATTCTTATCGTTCGGAAGAAAATGTAAATTAAATGGTATTTGAATTTATAATCATGTATAAGCGAAAGTCATTAAAAAACCCAAAAGATTTCCAAAAAAAAGAAAAAGAAGATTTTCTCCATGCTTTCAAAAATATTCTATAACATAACTATTAAACATGTTGCACACATATAGACGAGCATTTTAATTATTATTCTCTAATAATTAATAATGGTATGAACACTATAATGATTAATAATGATTTGTAAGGTATATGGCACTCGAAAAAAGTAATGAACTTCTTTTTAATGTTATTTTTAGTTTAATTTTCTACATTGTACAATATTATTTAATGTCTTTTAAACACTTATGAACTAAACGAATATCTGATATTTGCAGTTGCCTTGAGGAGTCATAAACACATCTCTCGGAGGTCGAGATAAATTCGTGCCGGCTTGACTCTAAAATAATTTTTACAAAGCATATGTTTACATTTTTACTTTCATAGCAGATGCTGATGATAAATTGAAATAATGTGTCAAAAAGCAATCCTTTAACTAATACATCTTGGATAACAAACACAAATTGCTGATTTTTAAAACAATAATCAACGTTAATAACTAAGAAAAATATCGCCAAAAATATATCATTGACAAATCTAAGACAGATGCATTTGAAAGTGATAATTTATTAAATCAAATAATATATATCTTAATAATAACTTTTTCATTGACATTTACACGACAAACCATTTCAAAACGTCTCTACAATTTTACACTATAATCTAAGTGTTCTGAGACTCATTTAACAACGAGAGAGCTTCACTATATAGATGAATTGTAATTTTCAAAACAAAATATGTATCATATTATGTATCATAGTTTTTTCAACGAATTATCACATACGACTAATTTATAATCTTACAGATACATTTTAATCGTTTTTAAACCTTTTCTTTTTTAATATAATTATTTGTTATTGCTTATGGAAACAGTTGCTTCACGATACTGAATTACAACAAAAGCAATATTGTTTTATTGATATTGTTTTAAATAACAGATGTATTCAGATTATTATTATTATTACAATATAAAAATGTATAGGAAAACATAAAAACAATTGAAAAATACTACAACAGGATATGATAATTTACTATTAATAACTACCAGGAAGGTTTGTATGTAAAAATATATTTTGCAGATATTGATGATAACAGCAGTTACTTAGATGAAAATTCCAAATATGTATTTTAAAGTTACATTTTGCCCATTTTTTCACTGTCAATGCTTGCTGAATTAACTATATATGTCATAAAATTAACTGTTATAATGGTTATTGACCAACCAATAGTTGATACTAAAAACGTGTGGGATAAATATAAATCTTCCTAAAATATAAATAAAATTGTCGCACTTAGTCTTTGTATAAATTGAACGTAACATGTTTTTGCAATGGATATCTTTATAAATTTCCGCAGGACCACGCGAGTTCGTTATCGATCATGCAAAGTAAATTCTAAAATAAAAAGAAATTATGAAAAAAAAAAATTAACTTGTTTTGACGTTCACATGTTCACTCACCAATTTCATAGCGTTCTTTGATCTTACTGTAACAATATTCATTATTTTCTAAAATCAATACTTTTATCGATATTGAAATTACAATTATTAAAATATGCTTTTGCTGCATACTTATGACTTGATGTTAAATAGTGGTCTACCTGACATTTCTAGTGTTGTATGATGTCATTAGGAAGACTTGATGATGTTGTTAGAAAGAAATGAAATGAATTCTCTACTCTACTCGATTAAATGTTATATTTTTTTAATCCATATAAAGACAGCGCTAATGTTTTGCCTTTTACTTAATTGAACAGTGTTTGAGTTTCATAATTATTTCATATTTATAATAGTTTTGCGATGCATTTTGATCATCAAATTAACATTCATGCCTTAAGAAGAATGTAAAAGTTTGTTTGCATAATCAGTGTATTGCAAAGAATATGGAATTGTGCGCATTTACCCATCAGCTCTGATGTATATTATGATGAACATAGTGATATCATTTGAGATAGGTTGCAAGCTATTACATTATTTGTTCCGTATTAAACTCAGGATTATCACAATTCTGACTCACACATCTAACTATATGACATAATTACAAATATCTTCAAACTTTATTTTACCCTACAGTTTTGTCTGGTGTATAATAAATTATTGTAATTTATGACATTCTGTAAGGTTTTGTTTACATCGTTATTTGTTTTCTTTATCAAGTTACTTTTTACATGTTTATATAATATCTTAATAAAGTAGCTATTCATCAAGAAGATATTACGAATCAATATTGCTTATGACAAATCTACCTCATAAAATGATATCTAAAACAGTCAAAAAGAAACAATTTAATAATGATAAGTCAGTTGGGTGCAATAATCCCATTGCACGCTTGAATTAAAATTTCATAATAATATGAATTAAAAATTCCAATTCGCACAAAAGGTGATACTCTTTATTGTTGTAAGTATCTATTTTCAAAGATGTTCCTTATGGAATTAGAACACTAGGATCATGGCATACATTTCTAAAAACTTTTTAAAATGGAATATGTATCATTGTTTAAGTACATGTATGTCAGTTTTATTTCAATGAAAAAGATATAATTATAATATATTTTATGAATGAATGACTATTCATTTTAAAACAATATTTTATTCTGTCGAATAACATTGTATTCTTTTAGGCAATATGTTTTATGCAATTAACCTTGACATTCATATGCTGGAAAAATAAACATTAATTTTGGTTATCTAAGAGATATAAATAAACATTTCACTTTGTGCAAAACTTATTTCAATTTATTACTTGTCTATGCTTTGAAAATACCATTGTAAACATATGTTTTAAAATATAAACATTCATTTATCTTAGATAAGTATGAACGCATTTATCTCGATTTAATTTACTTCAGCAGTGAGATATTTTTATGCCCTCTCAAAGCGAGCGCAGTAATCAGATATACCAATAACTAATACACAAAACCTTTTACATACAAAGAAGATTAAATCTTAAAATGCCATAGCAAAAAAACAAATTTTATTGTTTTAAACAGACAATATCTACTTTAATTAAATGTATACTTTGAAGCTGGTTGTAATGGAAAATAATCACTATTTCTATTCTTAATTTACCGCGTTCAATAAGTACCGCATAAGTTTATGTTAGTATTTAGTTAGTTTTTGAAGCAGCATGCTTAAGATTATTCCTCGCAACAAATATGGTGTCATTTTTAGAATTCAAAATATCTGTATCATTTTATATCGTACTCCGTGCAAACTCATCTTACAATTTTAAAGGTAAAATATCCATATAATTTCATCATATATAATACCTAAAGTAAATAAGATCAATCAAAATGTAAAACTATCTGAAAATAAAGAGGTCATTTTAAATAGTTGAGAATAATACTGATTCTATTGGAATGGTACACCGCTGCTGCAGAACCTATATCAGACTCGGCTAGCGTCCCGTCCAGTATAGATTTGACAGCTGTGTACTCGTCTTCTACAGTTCAGTTTCGTACTTGGCAATTTGTAATAAAACTTTATAGTGTAAAGTCGTTCAGTGTTTAATCTTTGAAATGCAATGTGCAAAAAAAACAACATTGACTTACAATCTTTCGTTTACAGCTACATTTTTTTTAATTGCGACACATACATCTTCTACAATTAGTTACGTTGTTTGGTGATTTTTTTATAACAACCTATTACTTGACTTTATATACATAAGCATATCGAACCCATAAGTATAAGTGTTTATTGATTGCTAAAAAAATGATCAAGAATCACAATCACATCACTTTTATATTTTTAAATTTTTTTTCAAAAAGTGGTTCTCGTTTGTGATTCCCAAAAAACTTTTTAAAATAAGGACAAATTAATATTAAGAATGTATAAAAACCCCTTAACATATACGTGTTGATTGTACGAGTATATATATTTTGTATCGAAATCATAGGTTTATGTAAACCAGACTTAAAGAGATCTTCCATTACATAATTTAATACGACTTTCTATGTTAAGTTTAATCATATGAGACATGTTGCTCTTTACTCCACCATCAAAGACAAAGGGATGTATTTAAATGATACTTGGTATCTTTAATATAAGTCTGAGTTTCAATGGCCTTTTCATGCCAACTTCAGCGCGTCTGAGTGGTAAACAGAAGTGATAGAGTTCAGGCACGTTTAATATTAATGTTTTTAACCTGAATATAAAACACATTTTATAACAAAGTAGATAACACAAAGTGGGTTTATGACGTTAAATTACTTATCTGTCTGAGAACCTGTTTTGCTTGATGATAATTTTGAAACAAACATTGTTATGATTTAGATATTATCAGAGAAATAATTAGATGAAATATTTAGTTGCTCTCTGATACTTTTATTTATGTTGGAAATTTGTTTTTTTTTTTTTTTTGAAAAAAAAAAAAAGAAGAGTCAAGAGATAAAGTAAATACAACACTTTTTTGGATGATTTTATTTCAAGTAAACGTGTCTGTTAAGTATGCTCTAGATGTTGCTTATCTATGTATTTTGGTCATATAAACTGTTCATAATAACATATATCTGGTTTATATAAAAGGCAAAATGTGTGCTAATGTCTGTTGCATGATGTAAAGAAAGGAAACTAGAAATTTATAAGAGAATAAAAATCAATATTGAAAAATTCAGTCTTTTTAATTCTATATGTAACAATTGCCTGAAGTGATAGCTTATATTCAAGACCCAGTGCCTTTATAGAATCAGTGGTTATATATATTTCAACTGAAATTTAAAATAAAATACACGTTTTTACGCTTAAGCGTATTTCAAAATTGCTGTGTTCATGTTTATGAATGGCGAAAAGCCATAAGCCAAAACGGGATCAGATTGACTCCCTGGTATATAATTAGGAAGAAACTTTTATTAAACTATGTTTTTTAGACAGATTTAATTTCATTAATTTGATAGAACATGACAAGATAAATCAGGCATTTCCAATACTCGTATTATCTTGGATCTGCCATACCTTTTTTTCCACCGAAACACACTTTACATGAGTTAACATATCATCAATAACTGGGATATGAACTACTGGTCTAATGTATATATATATATATATATATATATATATATATATATATATATAATATATATATATATATATATATATATATATATATATATATATATATATATATATATAATATTATATTATATTATATATATTATATATATATATATATACAAAATGGCAGGGATCATTTTAGAGGGTATTATAATAAATGTGATACAACGTTACATAAGATAATATCGTATTACATGGACAAATGAACATTTTATTTTTCAGACCAAACACAACAGTGTATATAATATAATACAAATTCATGAACGAATAAGGCATTGTGTGAAAAAGAGAAGAAATTAAGCAAGGACAAATTGAAAATGCCAAAACCATGTGAGACTAAATACTTGGGCCCCAAATACTACAAATTGCAATGGAGGGCAATTGTTCGTTGGGCAAAAATGTAAACAAAAATAATGTTTAAAATTTTCCTCAAAGCGTAATCATTCCCTTCAGAAACTAAATGTATTTCCTTTTGTAAATAAAAGAAATTTTTTAAAATAAAACGCAAAAATACATACGATTTTAAAGCACGCAATAAAATATTCAAAGCACAGGAACTTTTTTTGAATTCTTGAAAATAAAAGAAAAGAAGGTAAAATAAAACCGGGAAATTAATTTTATGCGTCGCTTTTGGGAATTTGGGGCAAAAAAATTTTTTAAACTTCTGTAAATTTGGGGTTTAAATGATTATAAGGGGTGTGTGTTTGGGTTGTGTTTTTGGGCCATTAGTATAATCAACAAAATTTTTATATTAAATTATTGGCTAAAATGTTTTATACTTTTTAACATTTAAAGGGCTTTTTAAAAATTTCATAATATCATTTTAATTTATACATTAAAATTATTTTTTTTTTTCATTTTTGGGTTTTAAAAAATTTCTTTTTTTATTATATTTTTGGATAAAAAAACTCATTATTTTTTTTTTGGGGAAAGGGGTATAAAAAACCCTTTTTTAATTTAAACCCCATTTTCCCATGCCCCGGGGAATATATATTGTTTTTCGGGGAATAAAAAAAAAATAAAATAAAAGGGGAATTAAAGGGGAGCTATTTTAAACAGGGAAAAAGCAGTTTTAATCTGATAAATTTTGGGACGATTATTGAAAAAAAAAATCTTTTAACACAAAAATTTGGGAAAATTTTAACTAACATGTTTTTAAGGAAGGTTATTTTAAAGCATCAGATAATATATTAAATCAACGAAATCGTGATATTTGTATCATCAGCAGAAATTGAAGTAATACAATTATCTTGTCGTTTTGCTTTTTTGCCATATTAAAATTCTTTACTTTTATTTCATATGTGATACACACAAGCATATAACAATATTTTGGATAGGGAAATTAGCATAAGGAAATTTTAGTTTCCTTTGGGGAATTTTCTATTACTCTTGGAACATTTTCTCCGGTGGGCAGTTTTAGGATAAACGGCGGGGGACGAAAAACTACAGGGTGCCATAATTCTAAGATTGGTTTTCAATAATTATCACCGCGTGCAAACATTATCTGGTTGTTAAAAAATCACTAAATTGGTTTCATTGTTTTGTTTCAAAAACTATCAAATTTTACTGTGGTATATAAGCAAAAACACTAAATTTTAATGGGCCTAGAAAAGAAGCTAAAAGCAGACAATACAATGCTCCTTTAAAAAAAGAATGTTCCTTCAAGCAAATATTTAAAGGGCTTTAATGATTAAGGGAAAACTAAAATATATCGTTTAAAAGGCATTTTGCTTAAAGGGGAACATTTTTTTTAGAGGGAGCATTGAAATTACTATTATATTTTTAATATGTTCCTTCAAATATAATTGTTCGCCATCATTTTTCTCTATTTGGGTAATGGGGTTTTGAAAAGCAAACAGCATGGTTTGCGCAGGCGGGTCTGGATCCTTTGGGGGGTTTTCGAAACGCTAAACTTTTGGTTTTTGGGGTAAAGGGAACGGGGCCTCATATATTTTGGGTTTATAACCCAAAAATTTTAAAAAAAGCAAACTTTTTCCTTTCTGTCATTTTATTTTCAGATTTTAAGGGATAGAAATTTTTAAAGAAAAAATAGAAATTTTAAAAAAAAAGAAAAAAAGTGAACATTTAAAATAACGATAATTTTTGGCAATTGCCCGTTAGGGATTTTTTTATAATGGGGCTTGAAAATAACTTGTTGAGTAATAAAAATTTTTTTAATGCTAAGTCCCTTGGGGAAAAAATAAATTTATTTTAAAAATTTGGGCATTTTAAAATTTTGCATCCTTTTGAATTTTTAAGTATGCCATTATTCTTAAGATAAATCATTTTTTTTAATAACTATAAAATTTATAACTTTTTACACTTAAAAAAATTTAGGGCTGTTTGGATTCCCTTAAATCATTTTCGGGCCCAAATTTTTTAAAACCTCAATTAAACCAAGTCTGCGGGCTTTTTCTAATTTTTGCGCTTTTATTTTGCGTTTTTATATGGAATTCGTTTCAACCTTTTTAAAAAAGAAGGGAAAGGGTTAAAAATTTGCAAAAAAACTTCCGGGCTACTTTTTAAAACCTGGGTTCCCCAAAATAATCAAAAAAATCAAAAAAAAAGTCCAAAAATTTTAAAGGGGTTAAAACCCTTTGGGGAAATTGGGAAAAAATTAAATTTAAAGACAATCTAAACCAAAATGAATGAGAAATAAATTTTTTTTAACCCAAAAAAAGTAAACACCCCAAAATGAAAAAGAAGAAAATTTAAACGTAAATCTTTTATTTGATTTATGGAAAAAACACCCCTTTTTTAAAAAATTTTAAATATAATAAACGGGCAAAGAAACAGTGATCATAAAAAAACATTTTAAATTTTTTGAAAATTTTAAATTTTTGCATTTAAAATGTTTAACATAAATTTTAAAAAATTTTTAAATGTTTTTTTAATGATTTTTTATTAAACAAACAAAAAAAAAAAACAAACAAAAAATTTTGAACAAGTCGTTGTAACCCCTGCTCGCCCCTATGGGCGGGGAGTTTTTTTTGGATTTTAAATCCAGGGTCGGGGAGTTCGAAACCCCGGGCGAAAAAAAAGGGCCGGGGGTAAACATTTAAAATTTTGGGGGTTTCAAAATTAAAGGGGTTGGGGGGAAGAAAAAAGGGGGGTGCCCCCTTCCGTTTTAACGTTTTTCATTTTTTTATTTCAATGTTTAGGGAAATTTATACATTTTTTTTAAAAGCGGGACTTTTTTTAAAATGATTTTTTTGATTGTTAAAAAAAACAAATCATAATTTTTGGCCAAAATTTAAATAAAATTTTAATTAAAAGTGTAATATTCAGTTTAAGTTGAATTTAAAGCCTTTTTTTTCCCCATAAGAATGTGGGAAAACACAAAATGGGTTTCCGACATCTTCATGTCTTTTCCCCCGGGTACGTGTTTTAAACATTTTTTTCACTTTACGATTAAATTCTCTTTTGGGAAATTATCTTAATTTCACTTTAAAAGGGTTTTGGGAAATTTTGGGCAAAATTTTAATAAAAAACAACATACATTCTAAAACTTTTCTCCCTAACGAAAAGTAACAAAAAGGGGAAAATTAAAACAAGGGCGATACAAAATCTATATCAATTGTAAAAAGCGCAAAATACCCACGGTTTTTTTGGAAATGGGGGTTTAGAAAAAAACCCCTTTAAGTCTTTTTTTTTTTAAAGGGTAACAAAAAACATTCAAATTTGGTTTTTTTTAAAACCCCTTTTAAACAGTTTAATACTGATTTTTAAAAGCCAAAAAATTATCGGGTTTTAAGAAACAAAACGGGGGAAAACGAAAAAATAATTTAAACGTTATAAAAAAAACATGTTTTTAAACCCCCTTCAAAAAGGAAACATTAAAATGGGATTTCTGATGCATAGTGGGTTTTTTTTACCTCCCTAGTATTTAAAAAAAATGGGCCCCCTTAAATTTCAAAAATTTAAAAGCCCCCTTTTAATAAAATTTTGGGCGAATAAATATTGACAAAGAACGATTGAAAAAATTTTTAATATAAAAAAGGCTTTAATTTTTAAAAAAACCCGGGAAAAAAAAATTTTCCCAATTTTAAAATTTGCACTAAAAGGGGAAAAAGGGAGATGTTAAGGGTTTCCCAAAATCGCCTTATTTGGTTTCTTCGGGATCATGGTTTAAATTGTGAAGGATGTTTGTATCTTGGGATTTTAAATTTTCCCTTAACAAAATAATTCAGCCCCTTTTCAACCCTTTTTTATTACTATTGTCCGGGGTCTTTTTTTTTTTTTTCCGGGCTTTTCCCGGGGTTGGGTTTTTAATTTGGGTTAAAATTTTTAATTTATCATTAAAAGATATGTTCCCCTTTTTTAGCTTGTGTGTTTTTTTCTTTTTTGGGGTGTTTTGAAAATGGGGTGGGGTGGTTTCTGGGGGTGGGTTTGGGTAAAATTTTGGGTCGGAAGCGTCTTCCCTTTCATTACTGCTTTTTTTATGTTACATTTTTCATCGAAAATTTTTCAATAAATCAAAATGTGCAAATTAAATTAAAAAATGTTTGTGATTTCATTTTAATTTTACGAAAATTTTAAAATCATGAAAACACCCCTATCAACACGTTTTCCCTTACCCCAATTAAAAATGTTTATTTTCAGACTTTTTTTTTTCACGCGCATACGATATAAGTCGGGTCAATTGGGAAAGTTTGCATGCCCGGGGCTATTTGGGGAAACTTTTTGGGGGAAAATTTTTGTTTTTTTATTTGGGAAATTTTTAAAATTTTAAACAAGGGGGTTTTGCAAAAATTTTTACAAGATAAATTTTTTTTGGGCTGGAAAAAAAGCTGGGGTTTAAAAAAAATGTTTTAAAAATTTAAATTAAAAGGGAAAATAAAAATGATAATTGGCCCTGTAGACAAATAAAAATTTTAAAACACAAACACGCATTTAGCAAAAACGTTCCCCAAATTTCATTTCAAAATTACCACAAGTTATAAACAGGGATCCCTTAACGGGGGTGGCTTTGTAATTTTTAAAGTGATAAAAATTGGGTTTTAAATAATCAGAAAAGATGCCCTAAGTTTATAATTTTCCCAAAAAAAATTCATCAAAAGGAAAGACAAATTTGAAGGGAAATACATGAATCACGTAATAAACCGGGTTTTTTTTAACAAAATAAACTGAAACAAATCCCGAAATATTGAGATTTTAATTTTTTTTTTTCCCTTTAAAATAAAAAAACTGCTTTTTAATGGATTTGGGGGCCCTGAAAGATTTAACTTTTTGGGACAAAAAAGGGGAATGGGGATGGGATTTTAAAAAGGGGAAAAATACTGTTTATGTAAATTTTTATTTTGCAAAAGTAATGTTGATTTAATATAAAATATTTTTAGACTGTTTGAAAGAAGCTGTTCAACATTGATTTCAGCACTTTTAAGTTTTTTGAAAATCGAGTACCCGGGTCTCGTGTAACAAAACTCAAATTTAAACCGATCTGGGCCCTTCAATTAAATTTTTTGTTGCGATAAAATGCTTCCGGGGGGATCAAACCCTGTCCCCCGGGTTTTTTGGGATATAATGGCAAGTCTGTAATACAAATAAAAAAGTTTTTTAGATAAAGTATCGGGGATGATATGTTTTATAAATTTGGGGATGTTGGTAAATTTAGACTGGGATCTAGATCCGTTTATAACATATTTTTATATAAAAGCTCCCGCAAATGAAATTAAAAATTTTTTTTTAAAACAAAGTTTTATTTTTTATACTATAAATGTTTATACCAAAAATTTCTAATAAGAACTTTCTACTGTTTTCCCCTTTATAATTTGAAAAAAACTTTTTGGACAACGTGGCCAAAATTTTAAGAAATAACCCCCCTTTAAAACGTTTAAAACCCTTTTTTAATTTCAAACTCTTTTTATTTATAAATTTAAAAAGATTTCAGGGGCTATTTCTGCTATAAGTAAAAAAATTACAAATTAAAAACCAAATTCCCCATGTTCCCATAAAATTGTGATTTAATATCAATCGCAAAATTTTAAACATTTAAAAAATCGCTTGTAGACTGGGTTTTAAAGGGGTTTTCCAAAAACAGAAAGGGTTTTTTAATATGAAAAATTTAAAATTTTTTCACTGTTTAAATTGTCTTTAAAGATTTAGGGAAAATTTTTAACAAAGAAAGAAACAGAAATCGTTTTTTAATAATTGTCAATTTAATTAAAATACATTGTTTTTTTCATTTTATGATTTTTTTTATTTATATGGTTTCCCACTAAAAAATCATATTTTAACCCAGAGACTTTAATGGGATTGTAATTAAAATAATAATCAGGAATTTTTGAAATGGTTTTTGGTCTCTTTACAAAATCAACCTTTAAATGTTGTTCATGGTTTTTACCCAATTTGAACTAAATGATCAAATGTATAGTGATATATGTTTTTTAGTGTTAATTTTAAAATAACGACGGGTTTTTGACAGGGATGACAAACAAACC